>NC_081569.1:132189866-132327993 GCF_022355385.1 Mustela nigripes
TTATTTACTGGAAGGAATCATCCTTTTTCCCTCCTGCCTCCAGTCTCTTGTCCTTGGCAGCCCCTTGACTTCAACCCTGAGTTGCGTATGTCATCAGAACGCCCAGTGGCAGCTCAGAAATCACGGCCAGGTTCAACATAAATTCCGTCTTGCTTAGGCAGCTTTGCATAATAAGTCCCTGAAAAGTCTTCACCAGGGTAGATGCTGGAAAAGGGATTTATTGGGTCTAGCAGGCCTGAACATCAGACTGCATGGCATTTAAGTCATGATGGGAGTTTTAGGTTCAGATTCTTCATCGGACTTGGCTTTTGCAAGGCGATACCCTTCTCCCCAAGGTGCCTTTCCTGTGACGTTATGAAGGTCAGAGTTACTGCCAGAGTGACTCAAAGAAAGTCACCATCTCCTCCATAAATTTGCATTCAGCCGGCCTCTTGGATGTTTTGTGAGGGGTGAGGATTTCTGTGGGACTAGTCTGCTATAGGTTAGTGTTGCTTTGTCCATGCCAGCTGCCAGGAAAAAAAAAATTTCAGGAACAAACCCAGCTGAGTTAAAGTCAGTTAACTGGGCTGTCCTGCTCTGCCATGAGAACGTGGCCAAAAGAGCATCACAAGGCCCTCTTGTTCTTCCCCTTGCCTTGGAGGTTGGGGAGCCATCCTTAGGTCAGTGAGTCTCCTATGTCTCAGAATCACTGGGGGGTCTGTCAGAAACCCAGATGTCTGGATTACACGCCAGACCAGCGGAAGCAGAATGTCATAGCCTCCCCCGCCCTCACCGATCCTGACACAAACCAAAGTTGGAGAGCTACTCCCTAGACCATTCTCCTGGAGAGTGGGGGTTGGCGTTCTGGATAAGCACCGAAGGCGCATTTCCTGCATCAGCAGAGGAAGAGCTAGTCCCCCCTGCCCCAAAGTGGTCTGATGACAGCACGGTATTCAGGGAGCTTCTCAAAAAGTTCAGAGAAGGGGGAATATGCATTCTGTGTCTTGCAGAGTGCCATGAATTTTGTAGATGGAGAAATGAAAATCTTGAGAGCTGAAGGGATTTCTTTAAGATGCTAGAGAGCATTCAGGGAGATGGGAGCTTGCAGGACATCCGTTTTCAATCAGCCAAGCTTGCACTCTGGAAAAGCTGGATGACTTCAGGGTTACCTCATCTGCATGTGGGGAGACATCATCCCAAGCATCTCGGCTGGGAAGCTTCCATTAGGATGGCCTGACGTTGCAATCACGTAATCAGTATTTATCACGTGCTTCTATATCCCAGCACTGGGGTTGGTAGGGTAACATGGAAATATAGAGCTCTTAGTTCCTGTCTTCAGGATCCCTCAGTTCTAGTTGGGTGGGGAGAGAGAAGGAGGATGGTAGAGACTGGCCAAACACAACTGAGACAATCAGGGAGCTCTGAGAGGGCAGAGAGAAAACACTTATGGGCAGGGGTAGCTGCAGAGGTGTCCGGGAAGAGGCAGGCTTTCAGCCAGCCCTTAAACAGGTTAAGATTAGCCAGGCCGGGGGCAAGAGGCAAGAGTTTCAGGTGGGAAGAAGAACCTGGATAACATATATGGTTGGGGTCCAGGGGTAGGACTGTCTGATTCATCTATGCAGGAAGGTCAGATGAAGATTCATTCATTCATTCATTCATTCATTCATTCATTGTTCAACCCAACATGGCAAGCTCTGTGTTGGGCGTGGGGATAGAGCCTCAGACAAGCCAGGGGCTGGTTCTGTATTCAGGCAGGCTTTGAACTCCTGATCATGCAACAGCTCTTCAGCTCTCCTTGATGTCTTACGCTTGACCTCAGCCACCCTGCCGCCTCAGGTCTTGGGACAGATGTTTGGGTTGACGTCCCCCGGCCTCAAAGACACTGCGTCAGTGAGTGTGGGGTGTGGGGTGTGGGGTGTGTGTTGCGCGGAGGGGGTCAACTAGCTGAAGCAGATGGTGTGCCACAGATGGCCAGAAATGCTCCTCTCTGAGGGGAGGAGAAAGGAGCCACTGTTGATGAAAGGGATTTCCTCTGTGAGCCAGAGGTTCCTTGTCATTTAATTCTCTCACAGACCTGAAGTAGGGGTCCCGGGAAGCAGAGCTGTGGCTTGGGGAGGGTAAGTATCTGGCCCTGGGGGGTTGTGTAACTAGTCAGCCTTGTTGCTGGGCTCAGATCTGCCTGATCCCACGTCTCTGTTCTTTCTGTTCCACCCCGATCCCTTGGCTCTCCAAGGGCGCTGTCAGCCTCCAGAGGAAATTGGGCACCAGTGGGAGCCATTTGGCTTCCATCCTGAGGCGTGAAAGACTAAAAACTGGGCTCCAGGGAGATTTCTTTTTGTCAGGATGGGTAGAAGAGCTGTCGTGATTACAGTCAGGGGACTGCTGCAGTAACCCAGGAGCCGGGTGTTGAGGACTGAACGGGAGTGGTTGCAGGCATTTTCTCGAATTTTTTTTTTTTTTTTTTTTGACAAGTTGTGACTAGGCCTCCATGCAGTCTAAATCACCAATCTATAACCTATACGTGCAACAAACTGAAGACTGTCCATGTGGAAGCACCTACTGTATGTGTAGGAGTTGTCGTTGAATGCAGTTCATCGGTGTGCTGGGCTCTGTGCTGACGGCGGGGGATAAGTCAGGAAAAAGGCCAGGCTTACAGGGTCACTGGAGCACCTGTGTGGTTTTAGTGCAAAGTCTGGTGGCTGTGTGCGGTGGCCCTGCAGATGTGGTCTCTGCCCTCAGGGTTTATAGTCTTGGAAAGAAGACCGACATTAAGCATGGCATGGAATTGAAATTGACCTCATGAAGACTGTTGCCATCTTTGTTGGAAGAAGACAGAATGAGGGAAGAAGGGGACTAGCATCGTGCTCCACCATCCTCTAGAGGCCTTTCCTCTTTTAAATATCAGAAACACCGCTTTAGCTTGGGCTGCTGTGACAGAATACCAGAGATCAAATGGCTTAAACACCAGAGATTCCTTTACTTCCCCAGATATTTATGTCTGGAGGCTGGGCAGCCCGTGATTAGGGTGCCAGCATGGTCTTGTTCTGGTGAGAAACTTCTTGGCTTGTAGATGGCTGCCTTCTTGCTGTGTGCTCACATGGGAGAGAGAGGAAGAGAGAGAGAGACAGAGATGGGGAGAGAGAGAGAGAGAGAGAGAGAATGAGTGAGAGAGGCTGGTCATTTTCTCATCTCTCTCTCTTTTTTTTTTTTTTTAAGATTTTATGTATTTATTCAACAGAGAGACAGCACAAGTAAGCAGAGCAGCAGGCAGAGGGAGAAGGAGAAGCAGGCTCTCCGATGAGCAGGGAGCCTGATGCAGGACTCCATCCCAAGACTCCGGAATCATGACCCGAGCTGAAGGCAGATGCTTAACCAACTGAGCCACCCAGGCGCCCCTTTCTTGTCTCTTCTTATAGGGGCACCAATCCCATCATAAGGACTCTATCCTCATGAACTAATTACCTCCCAAAGGCCCATCTCCAAATACAAGAACTTTAGAGGGGGGCGTTAGGGCTTCAATGCATGAATTTCAGGCGAAACAATTCAGTCCACAGCAAATTCCCCAACTGGCTTTCTTTGAAGGGCAGCTCTAGGAACAATGTCATTGTGAGGAAAACGGAAAGCTTCTTCTGCCTGGCCAAATATTGCCCCCCACTAGCTAGGTTATCATAAAGTGCTGCATCAATGGGAGACGGCTTTCCACAGTGCAGTTAGAGTTAAATGTATTTTAAATGTATACAGGAGGAAGTTAGCATATTGGGTTCGATGAGACTTAATGTGCGTTTGTGGGCGGTGGTGGAAGGGTGGGCAGCTGGGTGAGACAGCAGGAAATCCAGGTGCCCACAGCGAAGAGGAGGGGCCCATGGTGGGGAAGGAGGGGCCAGAGAGCCTGCCACAGGCTAGGGCTTCTTGTTATCTCTGCTTATCTCTGTTTATGTGCGCAAATAGCAATGATGGGCCAAGGTCCTGTTTTTACAGTCAAAGGGGACTGACTGGTGGCTATGCAGTAGGGATGGAGAGAAATCAAAGACTAAGAAATCAAAGACTCCAATGCCAGATGGGATGAAGGAAAGAGAAGGGTCAAGGACCCCTTGCTGGGGAGATACGGGAGCAGTGTTCTCGGGAGCAGTGTTCTCGTGGGTCTCCCCCGCCCCCACCCCAGCAGAAGAATGGAGACTTTGGGGAGGGAGCAGGCTTCTGGCAGGACGTGAGGAATTTGCTTCTGGACACATGTTTGGGCTATGACAGGACACCTGTTTTGGGGTCAGAACACAGGACCAGAGGGAAGGGGAAGAGGGAGGAGCCCCAGATGTCTGGGCGGGGGGGGGGGACCAGAGAACCAGCTCAGGGCCGTGGATATGGAATTGAAGAGAACAGATGAGGTGTTAAGAGAGAGAGGTAGAAGCATGAGGAAGAGAAAGGAGCAGAGGGTCTTGCAGAGCCCGGGATGGGCTCCGAAAAGCACATGGGGTCCGTGGAAAACTCTAAGAACTATGGCTTTCTTACTCCAGATTTGATCGCTGAGGGATCTCACCCCTCACGGTGCCCCCAGCACAGGACAGCCAGCGCTGTGCCAGGCCACAGGACGTGGGGTGGCGTGGGCTCCTGCTCTGGCAGAGAGCCCCGCAATTTCTTCCCCTGTGCCTTTTCTGCTTCTGATCGCGGCCGTGGGTAGCCTGAGCTAGGCTGTTGATGAGAACATCATTCATTGTACTCTGCCTTGTGCCAGCTTCTTCCAGCCCAAGACATCTATCACCCCGTGGTAATCCAGCCCCGTTGGTTTGATGCAGACAGGTGATGGCTGAGGCTGGGCTGTGCCTGACCCAGCCTGGGGCATGCTGGTCTCTGCTCCACAAAACGAGTCATTCACTGCCAGCCTTTCCCCGCTCCCTCTGCCCCTTGCAACTTGAATGCAAATGTCACCTGTGGGACCCTATCATTGTGGGATTTTTTTTTTTCTTTTTAAAGATATCCCATACGGAAAAGGACATTTGTCCTCTCTCTTGTTTAAATTGCTTTCCACAGGTTAGGAAGACCTGGCCATCGATTTTCTTCTACAGAACAGAACAAGCCCTGTGAAGATTTTGGCTAATTAACTTTTGGAGAGGTGCTGCTTGAATTTATCAAAAAGGCTGAAGTCTCTTTTCTCCTCTTGTATCTTGAAAAAGGCTTTAAACTTTTGTTTCCGAGTCGCTGCCAACGCCTGGTCTGTTTAAAAGTGACTTCCCTGGAGACAGGGGCAGGGAGGGTGTTGGATGTCACATTTTTGCAGGTTCAATCTTTAATACAGTGGTTCCAGTCTGGAGAAGGGTTTCTCTGTTTATGTAAGAGAGGTATCGTTCACACAAAGATTACGTTTAAAAATACACATTTGCCCCCCAGCACGCCTGTTACTCATAACATTGCATGTTATGGAAAGTGGAAAGTATTTAAGATGAAATTAATTTTCGCCCAGTGTACCACTTTGTTTGACTTTCTCATTCCATTTGGTGTGGGGCACCAACTTGGTCAAACTCACTTTTCATTTTCAGCAGCTTCCCTTTCTTGTTCCTCTCTTTGGGACCATTGGAAGTTAGGAGGGTCTCAGGAAAAGTCCAATTTGAGATCTCGCTGTTGTTTTCCTTGATCCCGGCTTCCAGAGTTTGTTTTGAAGATGGAAACCTTCTTTCCAGTCCCTGAGTTCTAGGATGCCATTTGCTTGGCTTATAGATTCTCCTTCAGCATAATTTCTGGGATTAGAAGAGTTAAATCTATTTTGGCCATCTGCCAAAACATCGTGGGAAACCCGATGACTGTTTCTCACATTGGACACCTCTCTGTTATGTGTTCTTGTCAGTTCTCATCAACGTGGCGCGGCTGGTCGCTGTTTCGTGAAGGCGCTGGAGCACCCCGGATGGGCCTGTGTGTCATCTTGGCTGGGCTGAAACTGTCTGGGAAAGTTCTGTCGCGCTGAGCTATGTCGCGTTATCAGTGGAGGCATTGAAGCTGGTGGGACCCAGATGTGAATGCTTTGTAGGAAATGGTTCTTTATTTTTGATCAATCTCATGATCCTTGTTACCATCTTTGATTACATCAGCTCATGTTCCGTTTTATAGCATTTTAATGGGCTTCCATCCCCCCAATTCATTTCCAGCTGTGTGGCTATTATAATTTGATTACGGTTTGGTTTTGCAACTGCTAGGACACTTTCTGAGCACGTTATGCCTTCCTCGTGAGGCTGAAGATGTTCAGAGAGGGAAAAGGAGCAAGGGGCACTTTTTTTCTTTTTTTAAAGAGGTATGTCAATAAGTAATTTCCAAAAGATGCCTCAGTAGCTTTCATGGTTGTATCCTCCCAGAATAAGAAATTTGTTTAAACTCTTAGGTAGACTCTGACCTGATTTTTTTTTTTTTTTTAAGAGTATAGAAAAATTCCTCTCAAATTTTGCTTTCTTTAGTTCTCTAAATATTTTGTTTAAGAAATACATTTTTTATAAAGATTTTATTTATTTATTTGACAGTGAGAGAGATCACTAGTAGGCAGAGAGGCGGGCAGAGAGAGGGAGGGAAGCAAGCTCCCCGCTGAGCAGAGAGCCTGATGCAGAGCTGGATCCCAGGACCCTAAGATCATGACCTGAACCAGAGGCAGAGGCTTAACCCATTGAACCACCCAGGTGCCCCTAGAAATACATTATTTTTAACTTAGAGACTTTCTCACCCTGATTTTGGCTTCTTCAAATCTACATAGAACCAAAACAAAAGGACATTCATAATATCACTTCAAAATGAGCTGCTTGATTCTCCTCTCTGGCCCAGCAATCCCCGTGGCTCCTCCCCTTCCTGCCTCCCCCTCCCCCCGCCCCAGCTCCCCACAAAGAAGTGCAAGTCTACTGGCAGAGGTTATGGTATTACATTTGTATTTCTTGGAGACATTTATTAACCTCCAGCATGTGCCTTTCTTTTATTTGTTAGGTATTTGATCTCCCTGATTTTTTTTTCTTTACATTCAATCAGTTTTATCAATGTTATATTTTTGGTCTTTGAAAAGGAGCCTATCTTAAAATTAGTAGCATCACCACATGTCCAAGGATACCCAAGTTTAGAGAACCTAAGATTTACTGTGTTTAATCTCATCACCACTCCAACAAACCAGAAAGGTCTTTCTTTTCGTGTTTTAGACCCCAGGGATTAAATTATCTTGAATTCAAAATTCAACTATTATTACAAATGCTCCCTTTGTTTTCAATTAGAAAGTTTTTTTTTGTTTTGTTTTGTTTTTTTGTTTTTTTTTTTTTTTAAGCGTGTGGTTTAGTCACCTCCTTTCACCATAACAGCTCTGTTTTTATGGGATGTTTCCTCAGTCTTTCTTGTCTGTGTTTATATGGTTGTTTCTCTTCTATTGTATTGGAAAGCCATGCGTCTATGCTGGTGTTTTGGGTTCATTTTAGAGTGCCTTTGCTGGCAATTACTGAGAACAAAGTGTGGCTAAGGGAGGATGTGAATGAGGGGACTCTAGAAGCCTGAGCTCCCGGTAAACCCAGGTGGAAGACTGTTCCAGAACCTTCTATTCTGGAGCGGTACTTCATACTTCCTGGAACCAGGGACTTGTCCCTTGTCCGGGTGGTTTATCTAGGGGCCCTAGGCTCTTTGTTAAAGGGGATTCGAAATTCCCTGGTGGATCTGGTATGGGAAATAGAACCTGGTTGAGACCTGACACCAGCCTGGATTCTGCCCCTTGGCAAGGCTCTCGGTCTGAGTCGCGTGGGTCTTCATAACTCTCTAATGTCCCCAGGGAGGTAGGTGGGTAACATCGGTTTCCCTCTGGGTGTGTTTCCATTTTTCCCTGGCCTCAGTCCTCCTCTCTCCCTCTCCTGGGCAGGCTCGGGGACCAGTTCTACAAGGAAGCCATCGAGCACTGCCGCAGCTACAACTCGCGGCTCTGCGCAGAGCGCAGCGTGCGCCTCCCCTTCCTGGACTCGCAGACCGGGGTGGCCCAGAACAACTGCTACATCTGGATGGAGAAGAGGCACCGCGGCCCAGGTGAGCCACGCCAGCCTGGCACGGGAGCATGTTCTGGCTTCCAGTCTGGATGGAGGAAGACCCGACGTCCCCCGGGAATCGCCGCCGTGTGGCTGGGGATGGGCAGGCTGTTCCGCGGGCCCGGGGTACTCTCTGGAAACTCAGGCACTTTTCTAGCTCTTGGCACGAGGTTCAGGGATGGTGTGGGGCAGCGAAGCCACTTGGTGGAGGAGGCAGCGGCAGAGTGAAAGAACTCAGGATTTAGCCCCCAGAAGGGAAGACCGAGGACGCGACAGCCGTCTTTGTCTTTTGCCTTTGCTTCGCTGAATGGTTACAAACCGGAAATCCGCGGTCAGATCTGGGTTTGACGATTGGCTCCTTCATCCAACCTCTCTCCTTCAGGTTCCTCACCTGGAAAATGGGAATAATAATAGTATTTATTTCAGGACGTTATCAGAATTTTTTTTTTCTTTATCAGGATTAAATGGAGATATTCCTAAAAGACATAAGAGTTTGTGCACAGTATGTGTTCCAAAAATGCTGGCTGGAATTGTAGATATTACTATTATTATTATGACACTAGTCTTCTAGGTGCCAGAGAACAGAATAAAGACCAGTGGGTGGAGATTAGGGAGGCAGCTAAAGGGATGCAGTTTCCTGGCTGTTTATGGGTGTATTTAAAAATTTTTTTTTATTATGAAAAATTCCAAACCCATACAAAAGTGGAGAGAATAGTAAAATGAGTGTCCATGTACTAATCTCCTGGTATCAACAATGATCCACTCATGGCCAGTCTTCTTATACTCACCTTCCATGTCCCTCCTTGACCCTTGGTTATTTTGAGGTAATCCAAAGCAACAAATTATTTCATCTGTAAGTTTTTCAGTATGCATCCACAATAGCTACCAAAGCTCCAAGTTAATAATAAGACATTAATTGAATCAAATATTTGTTCAACATTTATTTCCCCCAGTAGCTGAAATCAGAATCCAAGTAGGATCCCTACATTGTCAAATGGCTGATGTATTTCTGAAGCCATTTTAAGTCTGTAGGTCTTTGTGTGTGTGTGTGTGTGTGTATCTGTCTCTCACCCCCTTGCCTGTTATTTGTGGAAGAAACTGGGTTGTTTGCACTGTAGGGTTTCCCAGAGTCTGGGTTTTCTGATTGCATCCCTATGGTGTTATTCCTGTGAGCTGGTATTTAGGACTAGAGACCCAAGCAGATTCAAGCGCAATTTTTTTGGGGGGGGGGGCAGGAACAACTCCTAAGTGGTGGTGTTTACTTGCATCATGAGGCTCATGTTGCCTGGTTATCTCTCTGTTACTGATGTTAGCAGCCTTCGTTGATAGTTGCCTAGATCCTTTATTCAATTAAGGGCTGCAAAAAGGTAACATTCAATTCAAGGGCTGTCACTATTTTTTCATTTATTAGCTCTGTAACCTATAAAGAGAAGCATCTCCTCATTAAAATTTTGGTTATTGTGAGGTATAGTTCCCCTATGAAAGGTGGGATAAATAATTTTGCCCCTTTATTTATCAGTCTATTTTATTTTAGTGTTCATCCTGATAAGTGTACTCTTTAACCCCTATTCCCTATTTCATACCCCACCCTACCTCCCCTCTGTTAACCCTCAGTTTTTTCTCTGTAGTTAAGAGTCTGTTTCTTGGTTTGTTTCTCTCTCTTTGCTTATTTGTTTCGATTATTAAATTCCACATGTTAATGAGGTCATTATTTGTCTTTCTCTGACTGCCTTATTTTAACTTAGTATTGTACTCTCTAGCTCCATCCATGTTGTTACAAATGCTAAGATATCATTCTTTTTATGGCTGAATAATATTCCATTGTGTATATATACTACTTCCTCTGTACCCATTCATCTATCCATGGACATTTGGGCTGCTTCCATAATTTGACTTTGTAAATACTGTATTTACCAGTTTTCAAAATAATGAGTTGGTTCCCTAGTATTCACCAAAAGTGATCAATAAAGTTATTATTTTGTTGAATACCTGCATGGATTTACAGATTAAAACACACCGGATACATTTTAATCCATTGTAGCTATTACTCATATTGATGCTTCTGTTGTCCCATTTTTGGCCAGTAGGGTTTGGGCCAGGGTTGGTGTTTTGAAAGAATACCAGTCGTTTCAGATAACTACCTTGCTATCCTAATATTAAGATGGAGGTTTTAGGCTCATTTCATACACTTCCTGCCCAGACCTGGAACCCGCTATTTCTCTAAAAAAATCCTCTGGCCTTTTTGTAGGAAATGTTATTTAAAGACAATAATCTGGTGATGCTTACTGTTCCTGGGTTGGTTGCTAATTTCTAGGACTTTTTAGGGAGCAGATCTAAGAAATATGATTTCTTTTCTGAAAAGAGAAAATACACCTCTATTTCCCATTCATTTCAGTTTTACACAGTTTTTACTTAAGTCTCTTAATTGTCTGTCTCCTTTCTCCCACACTGAAAAATCCTGGCTCTTAATGATGCTAACATAATTACTTATTTGTTTTATCCCACAACATACACACCAGAGTATCAGAAGAAAATAAGACTTCCAACGATAAAATTACTGAAAATGGTTTCTCCTCCTCCTCCTCCTTTTTGTAATTCCTTTTGTCCTTAATATATTGCCCATTAAGGATGTAGAGTCCAATTACTGTGTTTTAAGGTCACTTGAAAGAGTTCCTCTGAGTAGTTGTGCCACTAACTGAATGCACAGTTGGATTTGTTTCATTTTGCTTTTACTTATTAGGTATTCCTTTTTAAAAAAATTTCTTTGTCTTTTTAAAATTAGTTTTTATTTTGAATAATTGTAGATCCACAGGATGTTGCAAACATAGTACATATGTTCTGTGTACTATGGATACATGGCAGATGGATTCCCCCATATCCTCCACCCAGTTTCCCTCAATGGATACATCTTATGTAATCATAACACAATCTGGAAACCAGAAAATTTGATATTGGTAAATGTGTATGCATTGTTCAATGCCATTTTGTTACACGCAGAGATTTGTGGAGCCACCTTTATAATCAAGATAAAAACTATTCCATCACCGCAAAGATCTCCCTCATACTACCCCTTTATAATCATACTCACCTGCCCCTCTCATCATTTCAATAATTTTACAGTGTCTTAAACATTTCCTCTACACACACTGAAAACCTTGGCAGACAGAATTTTTGCTTTAATTATCAAACTGTTAACTTAGAATACTTAAGAAAATGTCAATTGTATTTACTCACATTTTTACTCTTTAATCATTCGTTCTTCCTTCCTGGTGTTCCAAGGTGCCTTCTCTCATAATTCCTTTCTGATTAAGTACTTTCTTTAGCCATTCTTTTAAAGTAGATCTATTGGTAACAAGTTATCTTAAATTTTCTCTCTTCTGAGAATGACTTGATTATTTCCCTTTGTTCCAGAAGGATATTTTTGCTGGATATAAAATTCTGGGTTACTAGTCCTTTTATTTTTAGCATTTGAAAAATGTTTTGCATTTCCTTTTGGCATGCGATGAGGTTTGTGTTGAGACATTTGCTGTTATTCAAATTCTTTTGCTTTATAAGTGGGTTGTCATTTCTTTATCACTGCTTTCAAGACTTTGTCTTTAGTTCTCAAAAATTTAATTTTGATGTGTTTTGGTGTAGATTTGTTTGAGTTTACCCTTTTGGGGATTTACTCAGCCTCTGAAATCTGTAGGTTTATATCTTTTGCCAAATTTAGGAACATTTCAGCTATTATTTTTTTGAATATGTGTTTAACCCCACTCTCTTTCCCTTATTCTTCTGGGACTCTACTAGCAAATTTTTTTAAATTAATATATAATGTATTATTTCCTTCAGGGGTACAGGTCTGTGAATCATCAGTCTTACACAATTCACAGCACCCACCATACATAGCAAATACCCTCCCCAATGTGCATACCCCAGCCACCCTCTCCCTCTCCTCCCACCTCTCAGCAACCCTCCATTTGTTTCCAGAGATTAAGAGTCTCTTATGGTTTGTCTCCCTCCCAATCTCATATTGTTTCATTCTCCCTCCACCCCCCATGACCCCCTGCTCTGCCTCTCAAATTCCTCTTAACAGAGATTATATGATAATTGTTTTCTCTGACTGACTTATTTTGTTTAGCATAATACCCTCTAGTCCCATCCATGTCATTGCAAATGACAAGATTTTGTTTCTTTTGATGGCTGCATAATATTCCATTGTATATATATACCACATCTTCTTTATCCATTCATCTATTGCTGGACATCTAGGTTCTTTCCATAGTTTGGCTATTTTGGACATTGCTACTATAAACATTGGAGTGCATGTGCTCCTTTGGATAACTACATTTGTATCTTTATGGTAAATACCCAGTAGTGCAATCGCTGGGTCATAGAATAGCTCTATTGTCAACTCTTGGAGAAACCTCCATACTGTTTTCCATAGTGGCTGTACCAGCTTGCATTCCCACCAACAGTGTAGGAGGGTTCCTCTTTTTCTGCATCCTAGCCAACTTCTGTCATTTCCTGACTTGTTAGTTTTAGCCATTCTGACTGGTGTGAGGTGGTATCTCACTGTGGTGTTGATTTGTATTTCCCTGATGCCGAGTGATGTTGAACAGGTTTTCATGTGTCTGTTGGCTATTTGGATGTCTTCTTTGCAGAAATGCCTGTTCATGTCTTCTACCCATTTCTTGATTGGATTATTTGTTCTTTGGGTGTTGAGTTTGAGAAGTTCTTTATAGATTTTGGATACTAGCCCTTTATCTTATATGTCATTTACAAATATATTCTCCTATTCTGCCAGTTGCTTTTGGTTTTGTTGACTGTTTCCTTTGCTGTGCAAAAGCTTTTGATCTTGATGAAGTCCTAATAGTTCATTTTTGCCCTATTCCCTTGCCTTTGGTGATGTTTCTAGGAAGAAGTTGCTGCAGCTGAGGTCAAAGAGGTTGCTGTTTGTTCTCCTCAAGGTTTTTCATAAATTCCTGTCTCACAATGAGGTCTTTCATCCATTTTGAGTCTATTTTTGTGTGTGGTGTAAGGAAATGGTCCAGTTTCATTTTTCTGCGTGTGGCTGTCCAATTTTCCCAACACCACTTGGTGAAGAGACTTTTTACCATTGGACATTTTTTCCTGCTTTGTCGAAGATTAGTTGAACATACAGTTGAGGGTCCATTTCTGGGCTCTCTATTTTGTTCCATTGATCTATGTGTCTGTTTTTGTGTCAGTACCATACTGTCTTGATGATGACAGTTTTGTAATAGAGCTTGAAGTCTGGACTTGTGATGCTACCAACTTTGTCTTCCTTTTTCAACATTCCTCTGGCTATTTGGGGTCTTTTATGGTTCCATATAAATTTTAGGATTATTTGTTTCATTTCTTTGAAAAAAAAAAAAGATGGCATTTTGATAGGGGTTGCATTAAATGTGTAGATTGCTTTAGGTAGCATATACATTTTCACAATATTTGTTCTTCCAATCCATGAGCATTGAATGTTTTCCATTTCTTTGTGTCTTCCTCAATTTCTTCCATGAGTACTTTATAGTTTTCTGAGTACAGATTCTTTGTCTCTGGTTAGGTTTATTCCTAGGTATCTTATGGTTTTGGGTGCAGTTGTAAATGGGATCGACTCCTTCATTTCTCTTTCTTCTGTCTTTCTGTTGGTGTATAGAAATGCAACTGATTTCTGGGCATTGATTTTATATCCTGACACTTTACTGAATTCCTGTATGAGTTCTAGCAGTTTAGGAGTGGAGTCTTTTGGGTTTTCCACATAAAGTATCATATCATTTGCAAAGCATGAACGTTTGACTTCTTCTTTGCTGATTGGGATGCCTTTTATTTGTGTTTGTTGTCTGATTGCTGAGGCTAGGACATCTAATACTATGTTGAATAACAGTGGTGATTGTGGACAGCCCTGCTGTGGTCCCGACCTTAGCAGAAAAGCTTTCAGTTTTTCCCTATGGAGAATGATACACGCTGTGGGTTTTTCATAGATGTCTTTGATGATATTGACATATGTACCCTCTATCCCTACACTGTGAAGAGTTTTGATCAAGAAAAATGCTGTACTTTGTCAAATGCTTTTTCAGCATCTATTGAGAGTATCATATGGTTTTTGTTCTTTCTTTTATTAATGTGTTGTATCACATTGATTGATTTGCGGATATTGAACCAACTGTGTAGTCCAGGATTAAATCCTACTTGGTCATGGTGAATAATCCTTTTAATGTACTGTTGGATCCTATTGGCTAGTATTTTGTAAGAATTTTTGCATCTGTGTTCATCAGGAATATTGGTCTGTAATTATCCTTTCTGATGGGGTCTTTGTCTGATTTTGGGATCAAGGTCATGCTGGCCTCATAAAATGAATTTGGAAGTTTTCCTTCCATTTCTATTTTTTGGAACAGCTTCAGGATAATAGGTATTAATTCTTCTTTAAATGTTTGTTATTTAAAGCCATCTGACCCTAGACACTTTTGGGGAGTTTTTAAAAAAAAATTTAAAGACTTTATTTATTTATTTGATAGATAGAGATCACAAGTAGGCAGAGAGGCAGGCAGAGAGAGAGGAGGAAGCAGGCTCCCCACTGAGCAGAGAGCCTGATGCAGGGCTCAATCCCAAGACCCTGGGTTAGATTAAAGAAATTAAAGAAGAATTTTTAAAAATTTTTAACCTGGGTAGGTTAAAGCCTACTGAGCCACCCAGGCGCCGCTTGTTGGGAGATTTTTGATGACTGCTTCAGTCTCCTTACTGGTTGTGGGTCTCAGGTTTTCTGTTTCTTCCTGTTTCAGTTTTGGTAGTTTATATGTCTCTAGGAATTCATCCATTTCTTCCAGATTGTCAAATTTGCTAGTATATAGTTGCTCATAATATGTTCTTATAATTGTTTGTATTTCTTTGGTGTTGGTTGTGAGCTCTCCTCTTTCATTCATGATTTTATTAATTTGGGTCCTTTCTCTTCTTTTTGATAAATCTGGCCAGGGGTTTATCAATCTTATTAATTCTTTCAAAGAACCAGCTCCTAGTTTCATTGATTTGTTCTACTATTCTTTCGGTTTCTATTTCATTGATTTCTGCTCTGATCTTGATTATTTCTCTTCTCCTGCTGGGTTTAGGCTTTCTTTGCTGTTCTTTCTCCAGCTCCTTTAGGTGTAAGGTTAGGTTGTGTACTTGAGACTTTTCTTGTTTCTTGAGAAAGGCTTGTATTGCTATATACTTTCCTCTCGGGACTGCCTTTTTTGTGTCCCAAAGATTTTTGAACAGTTGTGTTTTCATTTTCATTTGTTTCCATGAATTTTAAAATATTCTTCTTTAATTTCTTGGTTGACCCATTCATTCTTTAGTAGGATGCTTTTTAGCCTCCATGTATTTGAGTTCTTTTCAACTTTCCTCTTGTGGTTGAGTTCTTGTTTCAAAGCATTGTGGTCTGTAAATATGTAAAGGATGATCCTAATCTTTTGGTACCAGTTGAGACCTGATTTGTGACCCAGGATGTGATCTATTCTGGAGAATGTTCCATGTGCACTAGAGAAGAATGTGTATTTTCTGTTGCTTTGGGATGGAACGTTCTGAATATATCTCTGATGTCCTTCTGGTCCAGTGTGTCATTTAAAGCCTTTATTTTCTTGTTGATCTTTTGCTTAGATGATCTGTCTATTTCAGTGATAGGGGTGTTAAAGTCCCCTACTATTACTGTATTATAGTTGATGTGTTTCTTTGATTTATTATTAATTGGTTTGTATAATTGGCTGCTCCCATGTTAGGGCATAGATACTTAAAACTGTTAGATCTTCTTGTTGGACAGACCCTTTAAGTATGCTATAGTGTCCTTCTTCATCTCTTATTATAGTCTTTGGCTTCAAATCTAATTTATCTGATATGAGGATTGCCACACCAGCTTTCTTTTGATGTCCATTAGCATGGCACATTGTTTTCCACCCCCTCACTTTAAATCTGGAGGTGACTTTGGGTCTAAAATGAGTTTCTTGCAGACAGCATATTGATGGGTCTTTTTTTTTTTTTTTTTTAATCCATTCTGATACCCTGTGTCTTTTGATTGGGGGCACTTAGCCCATTTACATTCAGGGTAATTATTGAAAGATATGAATTTCAGGGGCGCCTGGGTGGCTCAGTGGGTTAAAGCCTCTGTCTTCAGCTCAGGTCATGATCCCAGGGTCCTGGGATCGAGCCCCACATTGGGCTGTCTGCTCAGCAGGAAGCCTGCTTCCTCCTCTCTCTCTGCCTGCTTCTCTGCCTACTTGTGATCTCCATCTGTCAAATAAATAAATAAAATCTTAAAAAAAAGAAAGATATGAATTTCATGCCATTGTATTGCCTATAAAGTGACTGTTACTATATAATGTCTCTATTCATTTCTGGTCTGTTATTTTTAAGATCTCTCTTTGGTTAGAGGACCCCTTTCAATATTTCCTGTAGGGCTGGTTTGGTGTTTGCAAATTCTTTTAGTTTTTGTTTGTCCTGGAAGCTTTTTATCTCTCCTTCTGTTTTCAATGACAGTCTAGCTGGACATAGTATTTTTGGCTGCATATTTTTCTCGTTTAGTGTGCTAAATATATCATACCCAGTCCTTTCTGGCCTGCCAGGTCTCTGTGACCAAATATTCTGCCAATCTAATATTTCTACCATTGTATGTTATAGACCTCTTGTCCCGAGCTGCTTTCAGGATTTTCTCTTTGTCACTGAGACTTGTAAGTTTTGCTATTAGATGACAGGGGGTGGACCTATTTTTATTGATTTTGAAGGGGTTTCTCTGTGCCTCCTGGATTTTGATTCTTGTTCCCTTTGCCAAATTAGGGAAATTCTATAATTTGCTCCAGTAAACCTTCTGTCCCCCCCCCCCCTTCTTCTTCTGGAATCCCAGTTATTCTAAAATTATTTTGTCTCTTGGTATCACTTATCTCTTGAATTCTCCCCTTGTGGTCCAGTAGTTGTCTGTCTTTTTCTCAGCTTCTTTATTCTCCCTCATTTGGTCTTCTATATCACTAATTTTCTCTTCCGCCTCATTTATCCTAGCAGTAAGAGCCTCCATTTTTGATGGCACCTCTTTAATAGCTTTTTTGATTTCAGCTTGGTTAGATTTTAGCTCTTTTATTTATCCAGAAAGGGATTATCTAGCATCTTCCATGAATGAGAGAACAAAATACTAAAAGGGTAGCAACAATCCCAGAAAGGTATACCCTAACCAAATCTGAAGACACCCAAAAATGGAGGGAGAAGAAAGGAGAAAAATGGAGAAGAAAGGGGGGAAAAATATATATATATATATATATTAGAGTGATGAATAGAACAGAGCCACACACTCGATTTTGGGTTTAATAGATACATATCTATATATATCTATATATATCTATATATATGGGTGGACTGTGGCTGTAAAGATGAAAATTAAGATTCTAAGAAAGGAATTGATAAGAGGTTGGTTGAAAAAAGAAACAAAGAGGAAAGAATGTGTTCAGGCTGGAGACCAGAACGAAGCCATGCCCTAGATTTAGGGTGTATTTTGATACTTAATCCAAGGTCAAGCAATATTTGTTTGTTTTCCCTAGAAGTTTTATGATTGTGGGTTTTATACTTAGGTCTATGATCCATTTTGAATTAATTTAAAAATATAATTTGAGGTACAGATTAAAGTTTATCTTTTTGCAGATAGTTACCTAATTGTTCCATCATAATTCGTTGAAAAGACTAACCTTTCTCAACTGAATTGCCTTTGTACCTTTGTCAAAAATTAAATATTCATAGGTATGTGGGTCTGTTTCTGGACATATAGTTTCATTTCATTGATCTATTTGTCTATCCTCACACTAATATCCTACTGATTTTGTCATGCTTTTTGAAATCAGGTAATGTTAGCCCTCTAAATTTGTTTTTCTTTTACTAAGTTATTTTGACTATTCTAGTCCTTTGCATTGCTGCATGAATTTTAGTAACTTTGTCCATTTTTACAAAAACTCTGCTGGGATTTTTATTGGGATTATGTGGAATCCCTAGATTAGTTTTGGGGAAAATGAACAATTCTCAATCCTGAGTCTTCTAATCCCTGAATATAATATATCTCTCCATTTGTTGTCTTCTTTAATTTTTCCCATTGATGATTTCTAGTTTTTCATGTACAGATATTCCACATTTTTGTCAGTTTTATCTCTAAGTACTTAATATTTTTGACACTATTGTAAATGGATTTTAAAAAATTTCAATTTCTGATTATTCCTTGTTAGTTTCCAGAAATATAGTAAATTTTGTATGTTCATTCTGTATCCTACGGCCTTCCTGTACTATTTATTTTTCACATCTTTCTATGGATTCCATAGTATTTTCTAGATAATTGATTATTAGTGAAAAAGGAAACTTTTCAATATGGATGACTTTTATTTATTTTACTTGTCTGTTGCACTGGCTAGAATGTCTAGTATAATATTAAGAAAAAGTATTTATTGAGGACATTTTTATGTTGTTCTTGATCTTAAGGGAAAAATGTTCATTTTTCCATTATTAAATATGATGCTAGCTGTGGGCATTTTATGGTTGCCTTTTATTAGACTGAGGATGTACTTATTTCTAGTTTGAGAATTTTAAATCAGGAACTGATGTTGGATTTTATGAACTGATTTTTCTGAGTCTGTTGAGATGATCATGTGATTTTTCTTTTGTGGTTTGTTAACATGATGGGTTACATTGATTGATATTTGAATGTTTAATGTTGTACTCCTCGGATAAAGCCCACTTTGTCATGATGTATTATCTTTTTTATATATCATCAGATTTACTTTGTTAAATTTTTATTAGAGGTTTTGCATCTATGTTTATGAGAGGTATTTATCTATAGTTTACTTGTTGTAACACAAAACTTGTTGTGTCTGGTTTGAGTGTCAAGATGATGTTGGCCTTATATAATGAGTTGGGAATTTTTGTATTTTCAGTTTTCTGGAAGAGTTTATGTAGAGTTGGTATTTTTTCCTTAAAGTGTTTTGTAGCATTTACCAGTGAATTCATCTGGGCCTGGCAATTTCTTTGTAGGAATGTCTTTAAAACTACAAATTTAATTTCTTTAACAGGTATTTAGGTTATTCATTTTATACTGAGTGAGTTTTGGCAGTTTGTGACTTCAAGGAATTTGGCCATTTCATCCAAGTTGCCAAAATTAGTTGTACAATGCTGTTCATACCTTTGGTGTATTATTCTTTTAATATCTGTAGAACCTTGTGATATATTCTCTCTTATTCCTTATGTTGATAATTTGAATTCTCTTTTTGACCCAATCAGTCTAACTGGAGGTTTATCAATTTTATTGATCTTCTCAAAGAAATAGCTTTTGATGTAATAGATTTTCCCCATTTTTTTCTGTGTTCTCCTTTATGATTTCTGCTCTGATACTTATTTTTCTTTTATTCTACTTACTTTGGATTTAATTTACTCTTTGATTTCTTCCATTTTTTTCTTTAGATGGAAATTGAGGTTATTGATTTGAGACTGTTCTTCTTTTCTACTATAGGTGTTTTCTAGCGTAGTTTATCCCCAAATATAAATATTGCTTTAGTCTCATTTTACAAATGTCAGTATCGTATTTGCATTGTCATTTAATTAAAAATGTTTTCTAATTTGTCTTTCAAGTTCTTTTTACCTATGTATTATTTATAAGTGTGTTACTTAGTTTCCAAACATTTGAGGGATTTTCCAAATATATGCCTGTTACTTATTCCTCATTCCTATATGGTCAGAGAATACTTTGTATGAATTGAATCCTTTAAAATTTAATCAGACTTGTTTTATGGTTCAGAATTTGGCACATATTGGATAAATTTTCTCTTTGGTCTGGAAAAAAAATGTGTATTTTCTTGTTGGTGGTTGGAATGGTCTATAAATATCAATTAAATCAAGTTGGTTGATAGTATGGCTCAACTCTACATCTTTATTGATTTTTCTGTTGATTTGTTCTATGAATTATCAAGAGAGAGTATTGAAATTTCTATATATATTTGTGACTTGGTCTATTTATCCTTATAATTTTATTAGTTTTTGCTTCATATGTTTTGGAGCTCTGTTATTAAGGGCATACACATTTAGGGTTGTTACATCCTCTTTATAAATTTGTCCATTATCATTATGTAAGAACCTTCTTTATCTCTACTAATATTCTTTATTATTCAGTCTGCTTCCTGTGATACTAATATAGCCACTCCAGCTTTCGTTTGATTAACGTTAGCTTGGCATATCATTTTCCATTCATTTACTGTTAATATATTTGGCTCTTTATGTTAAAAGTAGATTTTATTTTATTTTTATTTTTTATTTTTTTGGTAGGCACATTTAGTTGTGTCTTGCTTTTTAAATGCAATCTGACAGGGGCACCTTGGTGACCTAGTCAGTTAAGTGTCTGACTCTTGATTTTGGCTCAGGTCATGATCTCGGGGTTATGGGGTTGAGTCCCATTTTGGGCTCTATGCTGGGCATGGAGCCTGCTGAAGATTCTCTTCCTCTCCCTTTCCCCTCCTCCCCCTCTCATGTGTGCACTCACATGCACTCTCTGTCTAGGAAAAAAAAATGCAAGCCGATAATCTGTGTTTTTTAAATAGGGATATTTAGATTCTTTACATTTAATGTGATTATGACTATAGTTATTTTTCTATTTTTCTATTTGTTTCCTATTTATCAGTCTACTTGTTCCTTTTCCCCTCATTTTTTTCCTTTTTGAAAATTAATTAAGTTTTTGTGATTCCATTTTATTTCCTTTCTTGGTTTGATAACTCTTTGTTTTGTTATTTTAATGATTGCTTAATGTTTGTAATCTCCATCTTTAATTACAGTTTGCGTTCAAGTGATACTTTACTATTTCATGAATAGCATAAAAACTCTACATTACTATTTCAGTAAACAGAATAATGCTATCCACAAAGATATCCACACCCGGAACTCATGGAAATGTTACCTGACATGGCAAAAGAAACTTTGCTGATATAATTAAGTTAAGGACCTTATATAGGGAGATAATTATTATTAAACAGATGTTGTCAATATAATCATAAGGGTCTTTTATGGGAGAGGCAGCAGGTCAGAGTCAGAGCAGAAAATGTGACAACAGATGCAGAGGTTGAAGGATGCCATTAAGGAAGAGGCCACAAGCCAAAGATATGGGTGGCCTGTTGAGGCCAAGGAATGAAACCCTGCTGAAATCTTGGTTTTAGCTCAGTGATACTGATTTTAGACTTTTAACCTCCAGAATTGTGAGACAACAAATTCATGTGTTAAGGCTCTGAGTTTGTGGCACTTCATTATGGCAGAAACAGGAAATGAATACAAATGTACTTTTCTTTCTTTAAAGATTTTATTTATTTATTTATGAGAGAGAGCGCGCATGTGTGCGAGAGAAAGGGGGAGGATCAGAGGGAGAAGCCAACTTCCTACTGAGCAGGGAACCTGTTGTGGGACTCAATCCTGGGACTTCAGGATCATGACCTGAGCTGAAGGCAGTCACTTAACCAACTGAGCCACTTAGGCACCCTACAAGTGTACTTTTATCTTTCCCTTACTGACCTTTGTGCAGTTGCTGCCATATATTTTAGTTTTACATATGGTATAAACCTTTTTACTACACTATCATTATCTCTGTTTAGTTACTCATCTTTTAAAGAGTTTTAAAAAAATAAGAAAAGAAACCTTACATAATTACTCTTGTATTAAACCATTAAACCATTCCTGATGCTTTTCATTTCATTGTGTACATCTATATTTAGATCTGGTATCACTTTCCTTCTGCCTAAAGGACTTCCTTTAGTATTTCTTGTAGTGTGGGTCTGCTGATGGTTAATTTTTTCAACTTCTGTGTGTCTTAAAATATCTTTAGTTTGCTTTAGTTTTTTGAGAGATATTTTTATGGAGTATAGAATTTAGGTTGACAAGTTTTTTCCCCCCCTTTCAATACTATGATGATGTTGAACCACTGTTATCTTGCTTGCATTGTTTCTGATGAAAAATAACCCTTTTCTTTGAGCCTCTCCATATAATATGGCTCCTTTCTCTGGCTGCTTTTAATATTTTTTCCTTATCCCCCTTTTTTTTTTTTTTTTGGTTTGGTTGCCTTTTTTTTTTTTTTTTGGCTGAGTGGCTGCAAATACATTATCAAATTATTTATAATGTTAACATTTAAGTATTCATGTCTATACATTAAATAGCTACATAGACTACCACTATTTTGAACAATTTTGTTTATGATGTGCTTTGTTATTGTTTTCTTCTTCTTTTTTTTTAAAGATTTTATTCACTTATTTGACAAACAGAGATCACAGGTAGGCAGAGAGACCGGGAGAGAGAGAGGAAGGGAAGCAGGCTCCCTGCTGAGCAGCAGAGAGCCCGATGTGGGGCTTGATCCCAGGACCTTGGGATCACAACCCGAACCAAAGGCAGAGGCCTCAACCCACTGAGCCACCCAGGTGCCCCTGTTTTCTTCATGTTTCTTGCACTTAATTTTATTGAATTTCTTGGATCTGCATGCTTGTAGTTTGCATAAAATTTTGAAAATTTCTAGCCATTATTTCTACAAATGTTTTTTTCTTCCCTTTCTCCTCCTTGGGGACTCCAATTACACAAATATTAGGCTGTTTGAAGTTGTCCCACAGCTCACTATGCTGTTCTTTTAAAACAATTCTTTTTTTCCCACGGTTTTCATTTTGGATGGTTTCTGTTGCTTTGTTTTCAAGTGCACCAATTTTTTTTCTTCTGCAGTGTCTAATCTGACATTAATCCCATTCAGTATTTTTTATCTCACACATTGTGATTTTCATTTCTAGAAGCTAAATTTGAATCCTTTGCTCCAGCTCTTTGAAAAACGTTTGTGGACTTTAGATTGGAATAGCATTGAAAGTATAGATTGCTCTAGGCAATATAGACATTTTAATAATGTTTATTCTTCTGATCCATGACCATGGAATGGTCTTCCAAATTTTTGTGTCTTCTTCAATTTCTTTCATGAGTGTTCTGTAGTTCCTTGAGTACAGTTCCTTTACCTCTTTAAAAAAAATAAAAGAATGAGGCAACTATAAAAAATTTTGAATCCTTAAAAAAATCAATTTTTTACCTAACTTTTGGACATATGGAATATAAATGATAACTTTTTTAATGTTCTTGCTGCTAATTTTACTGTCACTATCAGTTCTTGGTTGGTTTTAATAAATTCTTTCCACCCTTATTATAGGTCATATTTTTCTGTTTCTTTATATATGCCCTGTAATTTTTGATTGGATGCCAAACATCATGAATTTTACCTTGTAGGTGCTGTCTATATCATTTATTCTTGTAAATATCCTTGAGCTTTGTTTTGGGACAATTTACTTGGAAACAGTTTGATATGTAGGTGATACTAGAGCAGTGCTTATTCTAGGGCTAAATATTCCCTTTCAGAGAGATAAGCCCCTTCTCTGCCTATATCTAGTACCTTACGAATTATGAGGCCTAACAGCTGGTGGGAACAGAATGTTTCCTGTCCCTTTGCATACCAGGCACTCTTATTTCTATTCTTACTGGGTGGTTCCTTTTTCAACATTGAGTAGATTCCTCATAAGCATGCACTAACTAGTACTGAATTGAATACTCAAAGGGGACTCTCTGTGACCTCCAAAGTTCCTTCTCTGTGCACCTCGCCTCTGTTTAGTATTCTGTTTCTTGAATTATAGTCACCTTGGTTTCCCCAGACTCTCAGCTCTTTCTTTTCACTCAGTCACAGAGAGTCTCTTGGTTTCTACCTAAGTTCCTCTTCCATGTGCTGCAATCTGGAAGTTCACTTGAGGTAGTGAGGTGGGGCAATCATAGGGCTTGTTTTGTTGATTTCCAGTGTTTCAGGCATCACTGTCCTTCATTTCCTGATGTCCAGGGTCTTGAGAACTTTTCTTTTGTATTTTTGCTCTCTTTGGTTTCATGTGGGAGGGTAAATATGATCCTGATACTCCCATCTAGCCAGAAGCAGATGTTTACCTTTTAAATTTAACTGTATAAAATATTCACCTGGTTCTAAAGTCATATCAATAAAGCATGGTGTAGTCAGAGAAAATCCTGTTCTATTTCTGTCATTTTACTCTCTTTCCTGTTTCTATGGACAACTTCCTCTTCACCTTGTTACTATTAATTTGCTTTTGTTCTTTCTTTAAGTAACTTTTCCCTAAGCTTTTGGTTTGAAAAAACTATGAGAACACATGACATATATATTTATGTACATATATATATATATATATATATATATATGTATATTCCTATTTGTTAGACAAATGATAGTATGTTATACACACTATTCTCCACCTTGCTTTTTTCCCTCCATTGCAGTATATACTTCCCTCCCTCTATGTCTCAACAGCTTCATAATAGTTCATTATGTGTATATCCTATTGTTTATTCAAGCAGTTCCCTATAGATAGGTTATTTCTAGTCTCTTTCTAGTATTAAACATGATATAATGGATACATATTTTTGTATTTTTGCATCTGGATCTGTGATATAGATTCCTGGAAATGGAATTGCAGGGTCAAAGGGGAAATACATATGAAGTTTTGCTAGATATGATAAATTTTCCTCCATAGGGTTGTACCACTTTGCATCTTTACCATTCTTACCATCTGATCTTTGGATCAGATTGGTAGGTATATTTCTAACAATATTTCAATAGCACAGTAGACTGCTTCATGAATGGGTGAAATGAAATGAATGAAAGGGTGAGGACTAGAATTATTGAAACAAAGGCCAGGGTGGAGACCCTTGTCAGGGATGTTCGAGAGGTGATTCTTGTATCAGGTAAGAGTCAGACCCAATAACATTTAGGCTCCCTCCTCATGTTATAATGTTATTATTCTTAAAGTTTCTTTTTCTGAATTTAGAAGGTATGTAGTGGTTGTTTTTCTGATTCCCTATACATTTTCTCTGCCTCTCAGCAATGCTTTTATATTATCAGGATGCATTTCTCCATGAGTTACTTTAGTTGGTGATGTGGAGGGAAAGGAAAAATAAATTCCATAAGAAGTGGCTTGATGGAGGTGGGTTGGAGGGCTGGGGGATATTTTCCTGATAGTTTTGGTGTGAGGAGCTGCTTTCCCAAGGAAAGGACTCTGGGGTTCAAGCATGCTGTGTGTGGAGCAGGAATGGGATGGCTTGGCGGGGAGTTAGGTTAGTGGAGAAGTTGGTTGAGCGTTGGCTGTGACCTCTGTTACCCTTTGAGTTGTATGGCCCTGTACCAGTTACTTAATCACAGTTAGCCTTACTGTCCTTGTCCTTTAAATATCTCACAGGACATAGGAAGGATGGTTGAGATACAGGTGAGTATTAACAGTGAGTGTGAGGTACTAGCCTAGGACTGTGTATGAGCTCAGAAAATGTTAGCTATTGTTACTGTGTCAGTTTTTGAGTGTGATGGGACCAGTGAGGGGCTTAGGAAGCTCTGGGTCAGAAGGAGCAGGCAGCAGACTGGATTTGAGGCCTAGCTTGCCAGTGTATTCTTGGTACATGGGATATTAGAATTGAATGTTAGAAAGAGAAGCTTATGGAGAAGAATGGGAAGGGTGGTTGGTGAGCCAGATAGAGAGCTGTGCTGAGGACTGAGGTGGGGTGTCTAGTGCCCAGACTTCACGCTTTTAGAGAAAAGAAAAGGCATTGTGGCCAGGGATGGTTGAGGGGGACTTCACTGAACAGGTGGTCCACATAGTCAGGACAGCTTTTAAATAAGCCGAGAGAAGAGAGGAGGGCAGAGAACCAGGAAATATTATGGGTGTAAGTGCTTGTGGAATATATCTTGCCCACACCTCAAGACCTGCCTCTGGAGTTATGGCTCATCTCTCCAGCTCTGTAGAGTTGGTCCAAGTTGGTGTTTCAGCCACAAGCATTAATGGAGCACCTGTTATGTCCTGGGCCTTGAGAATATAAATATGAGTAAGAGTTGATCTAGTTGCATCCTCATGTGGGAGTTTTCCAAACAACAATGGCCTTGGTTATCTCTGATGTTCTGATTTAGTAGGATTGAGCTGGAGTCCAGGCATCTGTCCTTTCTAATAACTACTTGTGCCATTCTGATGCCCAGCCTTGGTGAAGAACCCCTGGCTTGTGTCATTATCTGTTTATAAATATGGAGGCTGTTGGTGACCCAGTGTAGAGACATTCGGTAGGAGCAACATGCAGAGGAGCTTTTTAATGACAGTGATGTCTGAAGAGAAGCCTGCTGTTCCATCCCTTTCCTGTCCAATGTGGGGTGGGCAAAGGGAAGATGATGAAAGGGAAGCAGTGTTTGGATTCTTAATTTGGAACCTTGAATCCTGTTACCCCAGCTCTGAGCAGGTATGGTCACTGCCTCTCTCCTGTAACTCCCATGCCCTCTAGTTCCTCAGCCTCTCAGTAGGCTGTCCTTCAAACCCAAGTGAGTGGACGGGAAGGATGGTTGAGATACAGGTGATCACTGTCCACCCTGCGGACAGAGAGTGGACAAATTGGCGTAAGCTACAGGAAGGTAGATTTTGATTCAAAATGAGGGTGAAGCGAAACAGTTTCTCACAATGAGAGTTGACCAGCCACAGGAAGTCTGTCCAGTGAAGTGGTGAGGTTTCCATTACCGGGAGTGTTCGGCGGCGGCTTGCTGGTCCATCTCTCTGAGATGTGGCAGGGCAGGCTTGAACTGCCACTGTGCAACCCTGGCTGGGGGAAGAGGAATTACTCCAGTTCTTCTCTTCTTTTTCAAACCCTGTTCCTGGCTCCTGTCATCCTGCCTTCTCTTTTCTATCCCACTTTTTCTTCTGATTTTTTAATAGCTTATGCTGTGTCTGTCAGAGATAGCCATGACACTGAGGATCCCCCTTGGTGATTTGGTCAATGCTGGTAGCAAGCGACTTGTCTGGAGTCTGCTGACCATCCAGGCATCAAAGCCCACCCTGCTGTTTTTTTCTTTGGAGACAGTTCTCCCTCCAGCAAGTGTGTGAGTTCCTGTGTGGGTATGTGTGTGTGTCTACGTGTGAGAGATGTCTGTGCTGGCACATAAGGATGGGTGGTGTAGCTGGACTTGCAGCTCAAAGTGACAGAAAAGCAGTTTGCTTAGTGAAGGTGGCTGTGGCCTTGGTTACCAGGAAAGACTGGTCCCCCTCTTGTGTCCGGCCGCCTTTTCTCCCTCCCCCATTCTCCCCCTAGCCCCAGGCTCACTCCTTCAGGTTAATTTCCCTGGCTGCAGCTGTGACTCCCTCCTCCTCCTCCCCCTTCCCTCCCTCCTCCATGTACCACACACACACAGGCTGTGAGTTATGTGCCTCCTGTTCTAATGAGATAAACAACATAACTCTCACGGGGCTCTGCTCGTCCCTCTGTAAGTGGAACTCCAGGGCTGAATGTATTGGCCCTATAAAGGCACCCTGGTGCTTGTCAGCCTAGGGAGGAGGGCAAAGAAGAGGGGCTGGAGCCCCGAGAGAGTTCTTGGGGCCATTTGCTTGTTGAGATGAGGTGGAGTCAAGACAGACATCAAAGAGAAGCACGCGGGGCGGAGGCCTTGTCATGCCACACGGCCATGGCGTCCATACTCATCTAAGTCAGCTAACTCATGATAATTAGTAACTGACATTTGCACGAGGCTTCATGGTTTCAAAGAGCTTCTTCTTGAATTTAAGCTAATCCCCACAACAGCCCCTGTGAGGTGGGTATTATGAACGTTCTTATCTTACCGGTAAGGAGACAGGCTCAGAAATGCGTGGTGATATTTCCAAGGTTACAGGAGTGGTGGTATGAGGACTCATGTGCTCTTCCTCTGCCCCGTGGGCCTTCTGTAATCCATCAGAGAAAGTTAAAGAGTGGTATAAAAATAGTCCCTCTTCTGGCCATTTAGACTACCTACTACTAAGAGAGTGAGTGAGTCTGCAGCTAGAAAGTGAGTGGCCCGAGGCTGCCTTGAGGCCGCTGGCCCACAAGTGCAGTGACCAGGGTTTCAGGGAGGGCAGAGGCCGTTGGGCAAGTGTTGACAATTCTGACCTCTTGTCATTTAGATCTTTTGAAAGTGCTGTCTGAACTAGTCCCTTCTTTCTCACCTGCCCTTGGTCAGGTTGGAAATGCTATGAAGCAGAGTGTGGGGCAAGAAGGAACTTAAGGCACAGAGACTGCCGTCTTGGGTTGAGTTCTGTACTCACTCCTGAGGCTACCTCTGTGGTTCCTCTTAGATGGTTTAGATGTGGGTGCATGAGTCTCCTGGAACCAGGAATAACAGGTCATTCACTTCCTGCATTTCTGAATCTGATTCAGTTCTGGTTGAATTCATTTGATAAGTACTTCTTGATATGTCTACCAGGGATTGTGCCAAGTGTTAGGGATACTAGAGATGGATATAGTTCCTGTCATCCTGGGTCTTATAAAACTGGTAGGGGAGATAGTCCAGTAAGCTGGAAATTAATGACAGCATGTTGGGGGGAAACACTGGAACCTTGAGATGATTTTGGGAAGGCCATGGAACCAGTCTTGGTACCTCAGAGAGAATATCCAGGCAAGTGACGAGATGATGCTTAGACCTCCAGGGGTTTTTGGCCAGACATTGGAAAAATCTATAAGGTTCTTTAAAAAATAGTTGGCCTACTTACTCCATCCACTTACACTCAGAGTGGGTAGTTCTGGCATGATTTTTTGGCCTTACTATTATTAAGAAGTTCTCCAGGTTCAGTCTAGATTTTTAGGTTCAGTCTGGATGAAGAATCACTAGCCCAAAATGAGTGGGGGTATGTGAGGCTGGTTCTAGGTTGTAGAGTACTGGATCAGCCCTTGTACTTGACCTCTGTTGGGATCCTGGGGCATACCAGCCCCAGAGGTGGCTCAAGGGACCAGAATCAATGCAGCCATTCAGGAATTCTAGGGTCAGAGATGACATGGCCCTGGAGTGAATCACATCAGAAACATCAAGCTGAGTGATCCAAAGGGGCACATGCACCTAAATGTTTATAGCAGCAATGTCTACAATAGCCAAACTATGGAAAGAACGTAGATGTCCATCAACAGATGAATCGATAAAGAAGATGTGGTATATATACACAATGGAATACTATGCATCCATCAAAAGAAATGAAATCTTGCCATTTGCGAAGACCTGGATGGAACTAGAGGGTATGATGCTTAGCGAAATAAGTCAATTGGAGAATGACAACTATCATATGATCTCCCTGATATGAGGAAGTGGAGATGCAACATGGGGGGTTAAGTGGGTAGGAGAAGAATAAATGAAACAAGGTGGGATTGGGAGGGAGACAAACCATAAGTGACTCTTAATCTCACAAAACAAACTGAGGGTTGCTGGGGGGAGGGGGATTGGGAGAAGGGGAGTGGGGTTATGGACATTGGGGAGGGTATGTGCTATGGTGAGTGCTGTGAAGTGTGTAAACCTAGCGATTCACAGACCTATACCCCTGGGGATAAAAATATATGTTTATAAACAAAACAAAACAAAACAAAACAAAACATCAAACTGTTCCTGGTGATGCCTTCCTTCAAAAATAGGTCAAAACTGGGCCTTCCGTGGAAGGGAGAGCAATCTTACTTTGATTCATTTATTCTTCTCCAATCAACCACAAGCCTGCTCCTCAGAGCACAGGGAGTTCAGGACTTTGAGATCTTCCTACTATGCAGAAGCTATGAAGCTAGCAACAAAGTTAAGTATTAGGATGACTCTTGGACATGAAAAGCCATTAGCGCATGACATCAGAGATTTTTCTGGAGCCTCTAGGCTCCATGACCCTAATGGTTTCTGAGAGCCCAAACGGGGAGGGGGTAGGGGACCTCCAGCTTTTTCATTGCCTTGCAACCTGTGGGAACAGCTATGTGGTTAAAAATGAAACTTAGCACAGAAAGAGTATTTGAAAATTTTGCTTCCTATAGTGCTGGAATAGTTGTTTCTGCTTTGGATCCAAACCAATAAGTGGGTAGAGAAGACTAGTAAGAATGAAAAATGAATAAAAGGGTATATAGCAGCGAAGCTTTTGTAGATCGTCTCGGCAGAAGGTCCCCAAATGGCAGACAGCAGATGGAAACAGAGTCGTGATATTTTCTATCTCTGTGGCCCTAGGTCTAGGAAGTGGCCTTCCCACGTGGGTCTGATGGTGGTCGTCACATGCCCCATTTACCTACAGAAGACTGAGTTGTGACTGATCACAGTGAAGCGGGAATGTATTAGTTTACTCATTCATTCAGCAAATGTTTAGTTTGATTCTTCTAGGTGTCACACAGAGGGTTCTGGGGATTCTGATGAGGATGAGACTAAGTCTCGGTCTTTACTAGGACTTTTACTCTAACAGGAGTGGATTGCTTAGCTTCAGCTTGTTTCTTTTGGGGTGCACCAGGCAAGTCTTTTCAGTCTGCACACCTCCTACCCAGTCTTAAGCCCCTCTCTTTCTCCCCTTAGCCTCCGCCCTCTGCCCCTTTTTTTTTGGAATAGCCGTGGTCTGGAGTGAAAAGTCCACCCACATTCCTCCAAGTCCTCTCGCTTCCACACTCAGTGCCCCAGGAGCCGTAAGAATGTTGTCTGATAGGCAAGAAGGCTCCTCCCAGGGTGGTGGTTATGAAGATGACGCTGTTGTGGAACTTTGTTGCCGAAGGCCAAATCGAAATGGGGACTCTGGAGAGACAGTTTGGTTGGTGCATCAGCCCAGCCACTGGACTCTTGCCCATTTCTTTCTGTAAGGCCCAGGCAAGGGGACAGGGATGTAGAAGGATGCTGGCTCTGCAGGCCAAGGATCCTGGTCCCCAGAGTGTTTCTATTCCTCTGGAGGTTCTTGGGGCTCCCGCTGACTTCAGTGAGCTGCCAGCAGCTAACAGCGGGTGGAGGAAGTCAGTAGGTAGGAGATTTGGTTCCTTGATCTGGTTTCCTTAAGATGCTTCCCAATCCCCGCCATCTGTAGGTAGGCAGACTGACTTTTGCTGCTTTGCCTTGAAGAGAACCTTCTTAACCTACACCTGTAGAGAGGGGCAGTTGGTGGGTAGAAGCTGGAGGTCCTCTGCCTTGGAAACACCGTAGTGAGGTTGAATCTGGAAAGGTCCCTCTGATCTCCCCAAACCAGGAGGGGAGAGCTGTTTTGGTCATGGTGATGATGGTCACAGGCTTACAGAGACAGCATGGTGGAGCAGACAGGGCAAAGGTCCTAGGGTCAGATGAACTCGATACTGCCTTGCTTTACTGTTGACCAGCTGCATGACCTTGACAAGTCACATTACCTTTCTGGACTTCAGTTTCCTCTCACTGTGAGTGAGAAGCTTGGACAGAAAGGTTTCCAAGGCCCCTGCTAGCCTGAAGCCTTTAACCTTTATGCTGTCTCTGTCCACAGGCCTCGCCCCGGGCCAGCTATACACATACCCTGCCCGCTGCTGGCGTAAGAAGAGACGATTGCAAACGCCTGAGGATCCAAAGCTTCGACTGCTGGAAATAAAACCTGGTCAGTGCCCTCTGGAGCTGGTGGGAGAGGTGGGGAGGTCTGGGCTGGCCCAGGCAAGGTTGATCTGCTCTTTTGTCTATAGAGCTAAGTTCCGTGGGAGAGTGAACCTGGCCCATGGTGCCCAAAGGTGTGCCTCTGTGCCTGTTCTCTTGTGTAAACATGTCCACGTATTTTCCCAAGCATCTCTTCCCTCTGGTGTCTTGTGCCTCCCCTTTTCTCTCATCTCCCTCTTGCCAGCCTGTGGAGTAAAGCAAGCAGGCAAGGGTGGGAACAGGCCCAGGAGGAATGGCTTTCCGGACAGGGCCCCAGGAGCTATAAAAAACAGAACCCATCTGAGCATGGAAATGGAAGAGTCTGAGCTCAAAATTTGCCTCTAGGTGATGCTGAGTGCTTTGTGGCCATGCGGAAGGAACCGGTTACTTTTCCAGACCACTGACCTATTAGAACACTTCTGACTTGATGGCTACCTTCAGACCTGTGTCTGGGTTGTAGTAAGGCCAAGTGATCACCCTGAGTCTTCATCTTTCAGGGAGCCTCTGGTTTTGGGGGTGCTACTAGGGCTGGGAGGTGACTCAGGGTGGTGGGAACAGTGTTTTTAAGTGGAACAAAGGTAGAGCTGACATGTCCCCTCCCACTGTCACCAAAAAACACAGACCTGACTAAGGAAGGCTGCCTGGCAAGGTTCCCTCACACCTAGCTTTCCATATTGACTTCTTAGGCTGTGTCTTCTCTGCAAAATCTCTGTTCACAATTGTTTGGGATGCTTTCACTCATGGTTCTATGATTAACCTGTTTCCATTGTTTATTTTAACCCAGATTTCACTCATCATAGAAGTTTTTTTGGGGGCGCCTGGGTGGCTCAGTTGGTTGGGCAACTGCCTTTGGCTCAGGTCATGATCCTGGAGTCCTGGGATCGAGTCCCACATTGGGCTCCCTCCTTGACAAGGAGTCTGCTTCTCCCACTAACATTTCTGCACTTATGCTCTCTCTCTCAAATAAATAAATAAAATTCTTAAAAAAAAAGTTTTATTTGTTGGAGATGGGTGGGGACTAGGTTTTTCAATGAGCTCCATCCAAGTTCTCAATGGACCTGTAGAATTTTCAGACCCTTGCAAACACTTCTGGGTGGTGACTGAGATTGTTCCAAACTTTCTTCTTAAGATGGGGTTTGGGGGCGCCTGGGTGGCTCAGTGGGTTAAAGCCTCTGCCTTTGACTCGGGTCATGGTCTCAAGGTCCTGGGATTGAGCCCCGCATCAGGCTTTCTGCTCAGTGGGGAGCCTACTTCTTCCTCTCTCTCTGCCGGCCTCTCTGCCTACTTGTGATCTCTGTCAAATAAATAAATAAAATCTTAAAAAAAAAAAAAGATGGAGTTTGATGGAGGGCCAAGTCTCCCTGAGCAGCATAATCCGGTAGAGATATAATGCCAGCCACTAGTATCATTTTATACTTTCTGGTAGTCTCATTAAACAAGGGGAAAAAATCCAGGTGAAATTAATTTTAATTATAGATTCCATTTAACCCAACACAGCAGTAATATTATCATTTTAGCATGTAATCAATATAGAAATGATGAGAGATAGTATACATTCTTTTTTTGTATTGTTTTTTAAATTCCAGTGTGAATTTACACTTTTAGCCCATCTCCTTATAGACTGGCCACATCGCAAACCCAAACGTGGCTAGGGGTGCCCATATTGGTAGGTGTGGTCTTGACCGCACAGGCAGCCCCAGGGAGCTTGGTGGAGATGCAGAATCTTGAACCTCACCCCAGACCTGCTAAGTCAGAGTCTGCATTTTACCATATCCCCGAGGACTGCATTCCCCACAATGCACACTGAAGTTTGGGGAAACACTAGTTTTAAAGACTCCCACGTGGCCAGATCAGAAGTCCGCGTGGCGTGTCACCCCTGTTTCTTTATTAAACATGAGCAATTATCAATAAGAGCAGTTTATCTTAGAGGTGGGGACTTCCTCCTTCTTTGTTCCAGAATCATTGATCCTGTTTTTTTGGAAGAGCCATGGATGAGTGCGGAGGTAACCACTGGCTCAATCGTTACTGGGACCAGTTTCATTCTACCCCTCTGGGGCTCTGCAGGAGGGGCTGTAGTGGGAGGCTGACTCCATGCTGGGTCTTCTGTGCGGATTTTGAAGGGAGGGTATTGCTGACGTGTCTACCACTAGCTCGGTATGTCTTCGTGGCGTCGTGTGCGAACCCTCTGGGTATATTTTCTCATCTATACACAGGTGAAGTGGTACTTGGGGTTTCCTAGTTGGGTTTCCACTTAACCATGAGGATCACCTAAATCATATGTAATAGTATTTGACCCCCACTTTTTTTTACTGCCCTTCCCCTCTTCTTACTCTTTTAATTAAAAATTTGAAAAATTTGAATAACCAACACAGTCACATGTTTTGACATTCCAAGGATAAAAAGCATATATTGTATGCGGAGTGAAAAATGAGATCTAGTCCTCAAAGAGGCAATCAGGCCCATCAGTGGCGTAGTTTTTTCAGATCCTTCAAGAGATTGTCTATGTGCACACCAAGAATTACATCCATCCATATGACCTTTTCCTTGTCTTTTGATATAGCAGGCCACCTTGTGTTTTGCCCGTTCCATTGAAAAATGTGCCTCAGGCATTGGCCCTATCAATATATAAAGAATTTCCTCATTCTTTTTTATAGTTACACAATATTCCATTGTATGAATGTACCACAACTATTTTAACCAGGTTGTTCCCAATTTTTGTCTCCAGTCTTTCCAATTTGCAGTGAATATTTTCATATTCATATATGAATTCATATTAACTTTCATATGGGAGGACATCTCAATTGCAGCTTGTCAGTTTAAAAGATTATAAGTACTTGATGCTGATTTAAATTGTTAATCTTTGTTCTTAACATTTATACAGAAAGTCTTTTTTTAAAAAGATTTATTTATTTATTTTAGAGAGAGAGAACAGGAGCAGAGGGACAGAGAGAGAGAGGGAGAGAGAATCACAAGCAAAACCCCCACTGATCTCAGATGGAGCTTGCTTTCATGATCACAGGACCCCGAGATCATAATCTGAGCAGAAAGCAAGCATCAGACACTTAACTGACCATGCCATCTGGGTGCCCCTAGAAAGTCTATTTCTTCTTCTTCTTCTTCTTCTTCTTTTTTTTTTTTTAAAGATTGTATTTGTTTATTTGACAGAGAGAGAGGAATCACAAGTAGGCAGAGAGGCAGGCAGAGAGAGAGGGAAACAGGCTCCTTGCTGAGCAGAGAGCCCGATGTGGGGCTCGATCCCAGGACCCTGAGATTATGACTCGAGCTGAAGGCAGAGGCTTAACCCACTGAGCCACCCAGGCACCCCTAGAAAGTCTTTCTTAAGAACACTTTGTATTAGACTAATTGGATTGTCTTTTATGGAATTGAAGACATTTCATGCTGTTAAATACCTTAAACATCATTAACTCCAATTCCTTATTTTATGAGGTTCAGGCAGGTTAGGACACTTACTCAAAGTCACACAGTAATTCCTGTGGGAACAAGCAGAGAATACATGTTTTTTTCTCTGTTCAGTGCTTTTTCTGCTTCTTTGCATTGTTCATAGTTATACTAACTTAAAAAAAAACTTTAACAAAGCTTTTCCCTTAAAAACTTTATTTTTATGATTAGAAAACTAATATTTAAATGATTCAAATGCACCCAAGAGATACTTGGAATTCCTTTAGTTATAAATGTCAAACACACAATCTAACCAGCCTAAGGTAGAAAGAAGGAAAGTTGGTTCATGTAATGGTAGATCTCAGAGTTGCCCTGGTTTCAGGCATAGCTGCATCCAGGGGTTCAAACATTGTAGTGAGGGCTCTGAGCCTCTTTCCACCTCTAATTCTCTCCTCTTTGTGGGGCAGACAAGGTGGCCATCCGGAGCCCCAATCTCAGCACTCCTTGGACTCAGCAGAGAGCAGCAGTCCTCTTCGATAGCTGTGGCAGAAAATTCCTGGGAAGGACTGATTAGCTGGCTTGGGTTTGCATCTGCCCTACCAATCACTGCCACCCAGGGGATGGGGAACTCTGATTGAATCATCATCGTCATCATCATAACCAGTGTCTGAACAGCACACTATAATTTACAAAGCCCTTTACAAAGCATTTTCATTTATAGCATTTCCTTTGGTCCTTACCATAGCCCTGGGAGGTAGAGCAGAAAGGAGGGATCAAAGTGGAATAAGCCCACTTTATATGTTAGGGAAATCAGGCTGCGGACAGCGCCAAGCCAAGCAAGGTTTACTGTGCTGCTCACATTTCTGGGAACTGACAGTCTCACTGTTAGTGAGACTGAGGAAGAAGTTACTTTATGAGCGTCTCGCCTTCTTGTCTACAGACACGTACTTTGAGCACACTGGCCTCCCCGTGGCTGAACGTGGAGCAGCTGTCATCACAGCTGGCTTTGGGTTTGCCCCATCCTTGGACCTGTCATGGCCCGTGGGTGGTAGAAACTCCCCAGGGTTGGGAGTTTGCTGGAGCCAAGTGCCCACCAGCCCATCGTGCCTCTATCTGTGATCCTTTGAAAGGTGTCCTTGGTCTCTGCCCTTGAAAGTGGGGCAGAGGCTGAGGTAGATGGTCCAAGTCTCAGGCTAATAAAGACCTCGCCCCTGAGATGTCTAGAATTCTGGGGGCGGGCCTTTCTGGGAAAAGTGAGTGCCAGCTTGTTAAAGATGGGCTCTCAGAGGCATATCCGTGTCCCAACGTGGCAAAAGATCTTAAGTTTGAGGGTGTGTGGTTGGCTCAGTCAGCTAAGCAGCTGTCTTCGTCTTAGGTCATGAGCCCCGTGGCAGGTTCCCTGCTCAATGGGGACCCTGCTTCTCCCTCTCCCTCTGCCTGTCTCTCTGTCTACTTGTGCTCTCTCTCTGTCAAATAAATAAAAACTTAAAAACAAAACAAAACAAAACAAAAGATCCTAAGTTTGTTGGGCTCACCCAAGGCAGGCTTGTTCCTTCATGCCACCATCCAGGCACTGAGAAACAGGAAAAAGCCAGGCCTGAAATAAATAGCTCTTTCTCAGGTGAACTTATTTCTCCTCTTTGGGGAATCAGATCTACGGCTAAGCCTTCGGAAAACAAAAACCCCAAGCCATGAGGCAAATGCGAGTCATTTCCATGTGCCGTTCTGAGTCTGTACTGGGGACCGTGTGCTCAGGCTGCCCCTCACCCCGGCGGCCTCCACGGAGCGTCAGGGCACATCTAGAGAACGCGAAGCAGCTCCGTCACTCTCTTCCTGGAGGTGCCTCACGTTTGACGTTGACTTTTTCACACAAGACAAAATGTCAGAAAAGGTCCTTCCTCCAGGGCCTCAGCTAGCCCGAGGGGTGCCTTTGTGTGAGAGTGGGAGGCGCCCCCTCTAGCTGCATGTTTGCAGAATGTTATCCCTACTGCTGGCTGAGCAGAGCCCAAGCCCGGCTCTCAGCCACTCTCTGTCCCCTTGGGCACGTCCCCACCTTTCAGCGGCTCTGCCCACTTTTGAGTGTGGCTCAGGGTAGAGTCATGGCAAGGGTCCCTGGAGCATTTGCTATAAACTCCTACGAGGTGGCGACAGGCAGTTGATTGAAGGAAAGCCCGCCTTCCCAGGGATAGAGGAGCAGCTGAAGGAAACGGACGGGGGGAGACACACTGCCGTGGGATTGGGTCTAACCTTTTGGAAGGTCGGCGCTTAGTACCTATCAGTATTTAAAAGACACATCACCTTTAGCCTAGAAATTCTGCTGCTAGGAATTGATCCTACGGATAAATATATACTCCAGATGTGTGCGGTCATCCATTGTGACATTGTTTGTAACAACAACAACAAGAAGAAAGAATGGGAACACCAGAAGGTCCGTTGATGGGGGACTACTTAAATATATAGTACATTCATCGAATAGAATACTATTTTGGCTTTTAAAGAAATGAGTAGGAAAAAAATAGAAAGATATCGATGATATATTGTTAGGTAGAAAAAGAAAAGCAAATTGCACAACATTATGTATAATCCTTTTTGGGCAAACCTTGCTGAAAATCGATAATCAATTTGTCTAACCTGAGCTGAATCTCTTTAAATTTATGGAAACTAGAAGACTAAGTTTATGTTGAAAGAAAACCTATGAATGAACCAATCAATCCTTGGCACGCCTTCACTACCCAGCGCCGAGGATGCCAGGCTGTCTTCTCTCTTCCCTCCCAGGCTCCCGCCGTGAGTCTCCTGAGGTCCCTTTGACAAGCTCCAGGAATGTAGTTATGTCTGTGATGCTTGGAGCCTCCCCTGGGCTTCACCCTCAGCCCCCTCATTTCCTCGGGGGAGAGGGAGAGGAGTTCCCCTGATCCGTGAGAGACGGGGGCACTGGCCCAGAGCAGAATTGTCTCAAGGCATGGGTTTCCTTCCATGTCAGGCCCCTCAACGGATAATACGGAGACGCCACAAGCAATTTATCACGCCAACACCCAGTTTGTACCTTCTGTCTTTCTTTGAGTCCCTGCCTGGGTCCTGCCAAAGTGGTAGGCAGCTTTTGGCAACAGCAGCCGTCAAGTAAGAATTGTCCTTGACCTCAGGTCTGCAGAGCTGAGGGCTCTGTCAGGAAACCAGGTCAAGGCAAGAGGAAGGGGTGTAGATTAAGGAATCTCGAGGGACCTTAGGGAAGGTCTGAGGACAGGGCTGCAGAACCGTCTACCTCTGGTTCAGCCCCTGAAAGGCACAGAGCAGGGGTGGGGAGAAGGGAGGCGGGATCACGGCTGCTGCTCAGGCATTGTTCAGGGCTAGATCACACACCGATGGATTACCCCCCCCCCCCCCCGCTTTCCTCATCCCTTCTCCCTCATTGTGACTAGGACATCCTGCCTGTCTTTCTGTACTACTTGCTGAACATAAAAATATGTCTGTGTGCAGGTGGGAGCTGGGGAGAGCTCTCTGGGTCCTGAAAACATTCAGTGTCCCCGGACCTATGTGTTTCTCACGCCTAACATCATCCCTCCAATCTGTCTTGAATAAATATCTTGCAACCTCCTACTTGCCTGGGCGTCTGAAGGACAACACATACAACATTATTTCTCTCCGCTGACTGACAATGGACTTCAGTGTTCCCTGTAACTTGCACTTGGCCGCAGAGGGGAACGCAAGGTGTTTCAAGACGCAGCCATCACAATTCAGGCAACATGAAGACTGAGGCAGAGGCCTGGTGCCAGAGAGGGGGGCCTCCCCTGGACCATTTCCCCAAGAATGGAGCTCTGTCCTCGCGAAGGGGGAGCCGAGCTGGCAGGAGAGAAAGGTGGATAGTAAATATCCACCAGAAGGCCCTGGAGCAGGGCAGATGTTGGGCAAAAGCCAGCTGATTAAAAAAGAGGCCTTTAACTTCACTTTGTGTGTGTGTGTGCGTGTGTGTGTGTGTCCGTGCGCACGCACGCCCGTGTGTTTGAATGAAGAAAAGAAAAAGGCGGGGAACAAACTTTTCCTTGTGTTTCTTTGGATTAAATGCTTGGATGGTCTGCCTAGATCAGTTTAGCATCTTCCAACCCCAGACCTTTTGGTACCCCTGGTCTAGGGGAGACTTTATCTTTGTTTTAGATAAGGTTGGGGAACTGTGGCACTGAATTAGGAGGTTAATTTCCCCGGGGAGATCAGTGGTGAGGCCAAGGAGAGAACCCTCAGGGAGAGCCTGTTGGAACGGGCGCCATGTTGCTCCAGGACCCAACACACACATTCACGGTGGTGTTCCCACACCAACAGGACCTTTATAACAGATGTTCTTTCTGCTCCTGGAATGTACCTGAGGCCTTGTAAATCCCTTCTGCTCCAGGATACATGGGGAACAACCCGGCTCTTTGCCACCCTTGCCCAATTCCAAGGGTGGTGGGAGGGAAGGCAGCCAGGAATAATAGGGTTCTGGTTCTTTCTCTAGGTTTTTTTTTTTTTTTTTTTCTCCTTTTTCTCCCCTTTGGCAGTCACTCAATGACTGGGGATGAATGACCCGGATGGTCACCACCCACCTCACGTCGTTGGGGGAACATAAGCAGAAGGGCCGGACCCCTGAGGAGACGGTAGGCCAGGGTGCCTCAAAGCGGAGGGTGCCCCAGCAGACCAGCAAGCGAGTCATGGGGACCCTCCGAAGGGTGCCCATCCCCCCAGGGGCGGTCCAGGCAGAGAGGCTTGAGTTCTCCCTGCTTGGGCAGGGGTAGAGAGGCCCGTTTCGCTGGCCTAGGGTGCTGTCCCCGCCGCACTGAACTGCCAGCACTCCACAGATGGGAGCAGGCTGTGGCCAACTTCCCCAGCTTTTGCAAATCCTGCATCTTAATTAGTTCCCTACTGCTTTTGTACATGGCCCACATTTTAATAGTCTCCAGGCTTCTTCCACCATTTGCTCTCTGATGTTCGGCGTGATTTCTCTTCTCCTCCAGACAGTCCCCTTGACTCCTCCAGCACCCTCCCAGTCCAGGAACAACTTAAGGGACGCCGATGTGCCAAGCGTGTAGCCTGAGATTGATGAGCCTGTCAGCGGGCTCCCTCTGCCCCTCGCCCTCCGCTTCCCCCCCGGGGTGCTCCTCCCGGGTTGAGCCTGCAGGGGGGTGGGGGTGTGTGTGAGAGTGGGCGAGGTGGGAGGCCAAGGGAGGGACCCATGGAGCCCCCAGCCAGGTGCGAGCCAGTGGACACCGTGACCTTCTCCCGGCCTGCGGAGGAGTCTGGCTGTGTCCTTCTGAGGGGGAAGGACACTCCAGCTCCCACCCGCATCTGTCAGGGCTTATCTGGCTCGGCGCGGGGGGCTGCCTGAGCTTGGTACAGCTGGGAGAATGGATGCCGTCAAGTGCATCAGGGGGAAATGACCAGTCATTTATCTCCTGCCCGCAGTGTCACAGCCCGCAGCCATCCATCCTGGAAGCTTGCAACAAGCGGCTTCTTCAGCTCTCGTTGGCCTCAGGAGCAGGAGAGCTGGGGAGAGGTGGGCAGCCCCCCGCTTCACGCTGCGACTGTTCGTGCTCCCTTTGCTCTCCTGGCAGTCTGGGGGACCGAGCTGGGGCTGTCTCAGGCCTGCTTGCAGCCTGCGGGGCTCCGGGAGCTGGGGCTGGCGGAGGACACGGGTGGCAGCCGGGAGTGAGCGGGGCAGCGTGCCCAGCTGCTGCCGAATCTCCATGGTCACGTGGGCCGTCCCCCTACCCCCCGGTGACACCACGTTTAGGACACGGGTCATCAGCCCGTGGAGCCGCCCTGTGACTCCCTGCCTGTTCGCTGGTATCTTTTCCCCACTGGGAGGTACAGTCCACACTTTAAGGGCAGGGACCCACCTGTTTCTTCATTTGTCTCCCCAGCACCCGGCAACAGGCTTGGCACATAGCAAGGGGACAGTAAAGATTTATGAAAGGGATGGAGGAAAGGTGCCCGTGTTTGGTCTCAGCCTCGGAGAACGCAGTGTATCAGACCGCATGCCCGTTTCACAGGTGAGGGAGACTGAGTAGAGAGAAGCCCGTGGCAGCTGACCCCTTGGGCTTCCTGTCCAGTTCCGAGCCTGGGCTGTGGGGCCTGTCCCAGCTTTGCCATCTTGCCTCTCTTCGACTTTAGGTCATAGGGGCCTTTCCTGTGCCTGACTGCTGTGCTCTGCAGGAGAAAGGGCACCAGAGGATCCCAAGGCCTGGGTTCAAGTCCAGACCCCTCCACCCAGGGGCTGTGTGATTTGGGGCAGTTACATAACAACTCTGGCCTTGGTTCTTTGTCGGTGAAAGGCGGACCCTGGCAGCTGCTTTACTCACATTGTAGGGCTGTTCTGAGAGTCCCCAGGGAGGGTGGATCTGGAGGGTTTCCACGGTGATGGTGTCCCCATACCACTGTGCTACTGGGTGGGCTGCAGGGGTCTCTGCTAACGCCGTGTCTGTCCCCTGCACAGGGACGTGCCCGTTGCTTGAAGAATGGAATGGCACTGCATTCTGCCTTTGAGTCTTTTAAAAACCCCAAGTCTGGAACCTTCTACACTGAGGAAAAAAGACCTGGCACCTGGCTATGGGATCCGTCTCTACCAGGCCCACAGCTTAAAAAAGTCACCCCTTGTGTTCCCAGAACTCTGGCATCCATTGCTCTGGGCACAGAGGTCAACTTGGAAGGCTTCCTTCCCACTCTTACTGACACCTGTCACCCCATGGTGTGGTAGGCCAGGCCTGTCTGATTGGCATGGCAAGGCGGTGTTTGCCCATGGCCTTGGCTGGTCTCCCTTCTTCTGGAAAGCCCTTCCTCTGGGGACTTGCTCTACTGTCCCTACCTCTACCCCTCGGTGCTGGGCACCTGACCTCTGCACCTGCCCTCTGTCCTGGTTCACTGTGTGGGCATGCCTGTGCTCAGGGGCCAGGGGCCTGCTCCAGACCCCTACTGCCCTCTGGATGTTTCTGGAAGCCAGGGTGTGCGTGCCATGAAGACAGGGCTCCGGTGGGTCGTGCCCAGCCCAGTCCTAAGCACCGGGCCCATCGGGGGTTCCCACCCACATTGCAGTAACTCCTGATCGCTCTCCCTACTCTGCCTTTCCTCCTTCATCTGTTTTCTCAGTGACCCTCTTAAAATACACTCTTTGCTCGAAACTTCCAGTGGCTTCTGATCACACTCACAGTGGCAGTCAACCTCCTCTCAGTGGCCTGCATGGCCTTTCCAAGGCCCCTGTAATAACTCTGGACTGGTCTCCAGGCAGATGGGCCCTGGCTTCAGGCCATTGCATCAATGTCTCCTTGGCCCAGCATGTCCTTTCTAAGATATCAGCATGCCCCCTTCCCCTCTCCTCAGGTTTGTGTTTTCCTGGCTGCATTTCAAAATGTAACCCCCCCTCCCACTTCCCCCAATACTCCAGCATCCCCTCCTCTGCTCTGTTTTCCCCCAAAGCACTGATTATCATCTGTTGTGCTCTAGGTCTCACTCATTTGATTTTAGGTATTGTTCCCCCGCCCCCAATAACTTCCCTACTAGAATACAGTTTCTATGAGGGCAGGACTTTTCCTCTCTTGTTCAAAGCTGTGTCTTCAGCATCTAGAATAGAACCTGGTGCATAGTAGGTGTTCAGTAATGGTTTGTCCAACGAAGGAATAGGGCAAGGAAGGCATTTTCCATGCAGTTCTGCTGTGATTTCCAAATCTGCAGGACGGTGCCCACCCCAGACCTGAAGCAGGACTGGCCTCTGGCCTTCGAGCTGGGTCTCGCCCGCGGCCCCCTCTGTCCCCAGTACAGCTCTGAACTCAGCCTGTTCACAGCTGCTCTCCCTGGGCCCATGCCCCAGCTGGGGGAAGCTGGGCCCCACTGGTTCTGATGGTTGAGAAGATCCGAGGGTTAAGACCTTGCTGGGAAGTGCCACAACTTTGTGGAGGCAGAAGGGAGGGCGCTCACGTGGCTTGAACTTCATACCCCTTGTGCAGACACTCTGTGTCCCTTGGCTCCGTTGGCCCCACAGCAACACGGGGAAGTGGAGTGTGATCCCTTAGTTTTACATACAGAGAGATTAAGGCCCAGTGTGTGGTGTTGGGAACTAGAGCCGAGCTTCCACTCCAGAACTCTTGCACTTTCTGGTTATCTCTACCCCTTGGACACAAGGGAGATACCACTCCTGCATGAGTGGCCACCATCCTCCATCCCTTTCCCCCACCATCCTGCTAAGCTGCTTTGACCTGGTCTGCCAGCCAGCCCAGGGGGGAGCTTCCTTTGGCCATGTGGGTGTTTTTCTGGGTCTCCGGGGTGGGGAGATGCTTATCTGAGGTGTTCACCTGTAGGTGAGGGGGTGCACGAGGGCCCATCCTTGCATGCGGGCTGTGCTGTGAGTGGATAGGCGCACCAGGAAATGGGGGGCAGAGGCCATGCGGGGAGACAGGCAGCCCTCCTGCTGTGTGGCTATGCTGGGATTCTAAAACAGGTGCTAACACGGGCCTGCAGGGTGCAGCCTGGGTGATGGGTCCTCAACGGGAGCCTCATCTATTTTGAGTCTTATGAATCACAAAATAGGGAATCAAGAAACAAGGTGCCAGGAAAACAGGGTGCCAAGAAAATGGCACCCCCTGAGGAAGGAGCAGATGGATTCCCGGGCCTACCACCATCTCAGGGAACCAGGGCTTCGGTCTGTCCCTCACCCGATCTCTTCTCCCCATTCTTTCTCCCCATGAGTCCGAGAGTCTGAAGGAGATAAATGAATTAATGACTCTTAAGCTCCTGGCTTCTTGGTGTAAGTTGATGTATAAATCCAAGGAAATAGGATGAGCTTAACTCCTTACACTAATAAGCGCTCGGAAGCAAAAACTGCATATTTGTATTTTTAAAGAAAAACTAGAGGCAGGTAAAACAACAACAACAAGGACAAAACCCAAAAAAAAAAAAAAACAAAAAACAACCAAAAATCTGAGCACTCCTGATGTAGCAGGAGGATCGTCTGCCATTGTCTGTGGGGTCTCTCCCTCCCTTTTGCTCTGCTGCTCTGTCTCCAGGCCCCTGCGTCACGGAGAACCCGTGATGGATGGACGGATGGATGGGTCTTGTCGGGGTGTTTCACCACTATTTCCCTTGGGGCAGACTGTCTGTTGGCGGAGCACAGCCTCCCGAAAGATGGTATCTCTTGCAAACTCGACAGCTAACAGACAGCTCCTCTCTTTGTATATTTCCCCAAAGAAGAACTGTCTTAATCTGTTTTTTATATGGCATATTTTATTATAATCCATATATGACTTGCAGGTTCCCAGTCCTCCACCCTGAGCCAAAAAACGCATGAGGAGTCAGAGGCTCTGGGAGCCTGTGACATCTAGGCGTTTGCATTTTTAAATGGCCTGGGATTTAATTACTCACTATGCTCCCATGGTGCACTTTCGGGCTCATCTCGCCTGCATCCTGTTAATGAGCTCCAACAACCCAGCAGAAGCTCTGCTTTCAGTGTGTTGGGTGGCAGGCTTGGGGCACCTGTGTCAAAAGCCTGTGGCTTTGATTTCCACCCGAGAGGATGGCTGCCCTGTCCACGGCCCGAGATAGAAGCCACGGCTCTCCTCTGACATTTTTTCTTCTTTTTGCTTCGATTTGTGCATTTCTTTCTTTCCTTCTTTCTCTTCTTCTTTCTTTTTTAAAAGGCCTTCTGTGCTTCAATCCTTGTTTGTCTAAGAGGTTTTTTCTTATTTGGAAACCGATTTGCTTCGGTTTGCACAGAAGCTGTCTCTGGTGTGATGGATCGTGCTGGAAGTCACCCAAGGAGTATCTCTGTTCCCAATTAGAAGTGGAGGTAGAGCTGCTTACAGGGGCCCAGGGAGGCGGCTGGCTTGGGTGACAGCTGCTGCCGCTCTGGAGAGAGTAACGATCCGTGGGTTTATATCCCTGTGTATAAAATCAGGCTAATTTAAAGATGAATTATGTGTGGGTTTTGGACCATTTTCTTTTAATGTTAAATGTCTGATGGCTCTTGTCAGGTGATGTGGTCCCCAAATTGGTGCGAGGGTCAAAATGAGTACACGTATAAAGAATGACTAAATCCTATGTCTAGATGGAATGTATTAGAATAAAACAATCAATGAAATCCCTAAGGGCTCGCTAGGGAGCGTGCCTAGGATGCATGTTGTGCAAGAGCTTGGACCTGTTACCTTGTTTTTCCCTTCACTCTGGGACCGCCTGTGGTCAGGGGCCAGGGAATGTACCCTCTGCTGGTTTGCTGGGAGGGCACTGGTTAGCCTGTCATTCTGACCTTGCAAGCCTTACCCAGAATGCTTTGAAACTAGGGTTTGCCAGTGGTCAGCTAGAACGCAGTCCTGGAAGAGAGCTCCTCCGGGGATGAAGAAGGCGAAGTTAAGAACCATATCCTTCCATTTTGGGGGAAACAAAATCATAGTACCTCTTACTTATAAGGGTAGAAACCTGCACCGATATGGTAGCCACTGGCCACATGTGGCTGTGGAACTCTGGAAGTCTAGCTAAATCCGAATTGAGAGGCACTGTCATTATAAAAATAAACACCAGATTTTGAAGACTCAGTGCAAATCAAAGAACGCAAAATATTGAATTAATTTTTTTTATACTCACTACATGTTGAAATGATGATGTTTTGGATAGGCTGGGTTAGAAAAAATATATTAAAATTAATTGCACCTGTTGCTCTTTTCAAAATGTGGCTGCTGGAAAGCTTAAAATTATGTAAGTGGTTTACATGATGTTTCTATTGGACAATGCTGCTGTACCATTAAAATTAGAATTATTCTAACTTCACACTAATAAGCGGTAGCATTTATAGGGCACTCGGACCATGCCAGGCTCTTGATGTATTCAATCTAATTTCGAATTATGAGTTTTGAAGAGAAGAACCAAAACCCAAACAGAAATTGATATACTTCATTTTCCGCTGTGTTTCCATGCTTCTGTGCTGGTTTTTTTGTGGGTCATCCAGTTTCTTTATGCAGTGTATTTATTACCTTGTTTCATTTTCCCATCAATATTATGAAATATTGTGGCCATCCTCAGTTAATATGTAAGGAAATAGAGACTCAGGGGTCTGAAGAACTAGCCTTTTGGCTAATGGCCAGACTAGAGCTTGACTCCAGGGCCATCTGGAAACAGCACTTCTATGAGCCCATCAGATATTTTGGTAATGGGCAAGGATAATGCCACGGAGTTCCTCTGTGACCCTGGGAAGGGCTCCTTATCATTCTGTGCTACACTCTCCTCCCAGAGGGGTTGGGCTCTAGATGCTCCTGGAAGTCCCTGGAAGTCCCTTCTGGCCCTTTACCTGTATTAGAATGTATTAGAATAAAACAATCTGTAGAGAGCCCATCTCGCTGTTCCTAATTTGGTTCTTTTGTCTCTCTGGTGCTTCTACTGGTGCCCATCTGGTAAATGACCAGAGGACCCAGGGAGTGGAATGCATTGTGGGAAAACAGGATGGAGGAATATGGAGCAGAGGAGGAAGATGGAGTTGGAGGAGGAGGAGGAAGTTCACAGTGGAAGGAGAGTTCCATGGGGGGGGGTCAGTATTGTTGCAGAAGGGGTGAACCCCACATGGGATGTTCGTATATAACAGAGCCCAGAACCACGACACAGACCTGCCTCAGCCTCAGTAAAGGACTGTCTTTTACCTTGAAATATGAAGTCTATGGAGAGAGTTTGGGGTGCAGTGGAAAATGCACAAACATTTGGGAAAGGACTTTTTGAGGAAGAACCAAAGAGAGACAAAGCAATGTCTGTACAAGCTAGAGAGTATGTGAACGGGTTGGTGGGGCAGATTGGGGTCAAGGCTGGGCTTTGCCCCCAAACAGCTGTGTGATATTAAACAAATTTTATACCTCCCTAAGCTGCGGCGTCCTCATCTGTGAAACGGGATAGTAACTGTGCTCGCCTCTTGGCACACAGCCAGGGACAGCTACCGCATATTGAACGGTTCGAGTGTGCGGAGCCGTCCTTGTGGACACAAGCATATCAATGCCCTCTGGGGCTCAGCCTGGGCCTGCAAACTGCTGATAAGGATGCATCAAGTGGGGCTCCCATCGACCTTAACGGCATCTAGGAAAGACCACTGGGCTGCGTTCTTGTTCTGCTGTGTGGCTTTCTGTGAATTACGCAACTTCTCTGAGCCTCAGATCCCTCTTTTATAAAATGAGGTGATTAAAGCAGATGATCTGTGAGGCTTTTTTTCAGCTCTCAAATGCTGGGCGATTCTGGAAATGGGATTTATTTAGTGTTGAGAGGCAACGGGGAATACTAAGATGCGAACTTCAAATATATATATATGTGATTACCATAAGTTAAGAGGACGGTGACCAGCTGCTCTCTTCTGACTGAGGGCAGGACATGAGGCAACATGCTTTAATTTTTTTTTAAGATTTTATTTATTTATTTGACAGAGAGAGATCACAAGTAGGCAGAGAGGCAGACAGAGAGAGAGAGAGGAGGAAGCAGGCTCCCTGCTGAGCAGAGAGCCGGACGTGGGACTCGATCCCAGGACCCTGAGATCATGACCTGAGTCGAAGGCAGCAGCTTAATCCACTGAGCCACCCAGGCGCCCAGCTTTAATTGTTTTATGAGAGATGTTTGGAAGCCTTTTTTTTTTTTTTGACTTGGGAGAAATAGTGATGTCATCAGAGCAGGCTCTGGGGTCGCACGCTCTGAACTCGTTAAGGCAGACAGTGCACTATTTTCCCAACACTCAACTTCAGTGTAACTGACTTCAGTTACTGACTTCAGACCTATCACCTGGGTCTTCCCTGACCCCCTGATCTAGAGCAAGCCCCCCACTGTATTCTCCCTTCACATCGCACTCTGTTGTTCTCCTCCGCTGCCCGTAGGACAATTTGTCATTCCGTATTAATTTTGTACATAGTGTTTAGTATCTGTCTCTTTGGACTGTAAACCCCCTAAAGGCCAGGACTGTCTTTATCTGGCACACCTCCTGGGTGCCCAGGGGAAGCACCGCGGTTCTTTGTGGAATGAATATGTGTGTGGATGAGTTCCAGGGCTGGTTGATTTGGTGGTAGTTTTTCTTTTCTTTTCTTTTTTTAAAAAATTTTATTTATTTTTCTGACAGACAGAGATCACAAGTAGGCAGACAGGCCGGCAGAGAGGAAGGGAAGCAGGCTCCCCGCTGAGCAGAGAGCCTGATGTGGGGCTCGATCCCAGGATCCTGAGACCATAACCTGAGCCAAAGGCAGAGGCTTAACCCACTGAGCCACCCAGGCACCCCTGGTGGTAGTATTTCTTGATGGAGATGGATGGAGGGGGATCCTGGGTTTGCCGAAGACCTTGTCTCTGGAGGGACTTTAGATACTGTTTCTCCTTCCCACTGGCTTTTTCTGGGGGCTGGTCACCTGTAGGTATGGATTTCTTCAGTTTTAATGAGATGTCCTAGTGTCCCTTTCGTGTGGACTGGCCAGCCTGCCTCTGGTTCTGGAGAGATGGAAGGGGTAGGCAGAGTTGCATTTGAGTCGCAATGAAGCCCAGCAGAGCAGGGTCTGATTTTGCTGGTTATTTCCATTTCTGCCCTGTCCCCCTGCCCCCCACCCCACCCACTCTTCATCCTGGGGCCCTAAGCTGAGCCCCAGGAAGCTGACCTTGGTGTGCTGTGTCAATGAGGCTGCCTTGCCCCCTGGTGTCTAGTTGAGGTTGGCCAATCAGAAGGCAGAGCAGGAAGACAAGGGTGGAAAGAAAGAGCTTGGGCCATGCGCCTCTTTACCTTGGTTCTCTCTTTCATGAGCTCACTGAGGCTGCAAGCCACAGATCCCTCCGGGTTCTTGCAAATGCTCTCCCTCTGTCCCCTCTGTCTCCCTCTGTCTAGGAAGAGCGGTGGTAATGGCTCCCCATTGCCAACTCCCGGGGGTGCTTCAGCTTTCCGTGTAGTTCCCTCACTCTTGTGCACAACACTGTGAATAGTCCTACACCCCACTTTCAACTCCGCCATGCACATGGACCATTCCCTTCCCTGGGCTGCTTTCTAGGGCACCAATCCCTCATATTCTTGTCTTTATCTTACCTGATAACAGGACAGGGGCCACACATCTAATTGCCAAGGGGGTATGAGGTACAGGATCAGAGAAGAGATCAGAGGAATGTTTCTTAGCAAATCAAAACAGGATCCCCTGTACCTGAGGCTTCTGCTTTTAGTTTAACAAAAGCAAAAATAATATCCCTGGGGCACCTGGGTGGCTCAGTCCTTAAGCATCTGCCTTCGGTTCAGGTCATGATCCCTGGGTCTTGGGATCGAGCCCCACATCTGGCTCTCTGCTCTGCGGGAAGCCTGCTTCTCCCTCTCTCACTCCTCCTGCTTGTGCTCCCTCTCTTGCTGTGTCTCTCTCTGTCAAATAAATAAATGAAAGCTAAAAAAAAAAAAAAAAAATCTCCTTTTGGGTTAAGAGCTTGGGGGGTATCTTGAGAAAAGAGTTCAGCTTCTTCCTCTGGTTTCTTTCAGACAGGGCTGACTCTGGCTACCAGACCTTAGCTGGCCCCATGACCTCAAGCCCCAGGTAGCCGACCAGACTCTGACCTTTCCAGAAAAGGTGCCCTGCTGTGCAGGCGCTGCAGCTCCCAGCCACGGAGCTGGGGGTCTGCTAGACATCTGTGCTCCCTATTCTCTTCCCTTGGCTTTGGTGTGGTCTTTGTATCCCTCGAGGGAAACAGCCTCTCTGAGGTCGAAATAGTTTTTCATGGAGCCACCTGGAGCCGGGCACCCCGCATGGCTGAGGGGAGGTCATGGAGTTGCCAGACGAGACCCGGGGTAGAGGGAGAGAACACTAAGATTTGAGGCTAATGTTGGTGTATTGCTGTAGAATTTTTAAAATACTTTCACGTAAGGGGCATGTTTATGCCCCACAAAATGGCCCAGTGGGGGTACTGGCCATCGTTGTCCTCACCTTGTGGATGCAGAAACGGGCTCCGGGGTCGTTGAGTGGCCTGCTCACCGTCACTGTCCGTCCGGTGCCCTTCGCTCTCCTCTGCTCTGAGGCTACGGACGGGGTTGCCGTTTGTCTCCGGGGCTGGAAACAGGAGACGGGGAAGCCAGCCCCAGCTCCGCGGCTCCTGTTCCACCCAGAGGTGAGGGCACAGGCTGCCTCTAGCCCTACCCAGAGCGCCAGTTCCTGCGTGCTCTCCGGGGCCACCCCCTGTCCCTCCTGGTCCTCCTGACCCCCTTGCTTCTAACCGCCTGACCCTGCTTCTCTGTCCTTACTTTGCAGAAGTGGAGCTGCCCCTGAAGAAGGATGGCTTCACTTCGGAAAGCACCACCCTGGAAGCCTTGCTGCGGGGTGAGGGTGTGGAGAAGAAGGTGGATGCCAGGGAGGAGGAAAGCATGCAGGAAATACAGGTATTTCTGCGCCCGCCATTGGGGGGGGGGTTGTCTAGAGCGCGGGCGCCGGGCTTCCCGGAGGCCCGGGCCGGTGGCGGCTTCTGCTCCCAGACCGCCCCGTGCACGGCTGCGGGCAGACTCACCCTGCCTTCCTCCCGTAACCCGGCCTCCCGAACAAGCCCTCACCCTTCTCTTGGTGTCTCCATGTGGCCGTTCAGAATATATCTTTCCAGCCTGCTGTATGCCAGGGGCTGGGCTAGGTCCCGGGGACACGATGGTGAGCAAAACAGACAGGAGTCCTCACCCCGTGGAGTGGGCAGTCCAGAATTCAGGCTTGAAACCTCAGGGTCGTCCACACCAGCTTGTCCCCAGGAGTCCCCGCCTTCCTGAGACCCCGTCCTCACACCCTGTCCTCAGCTCTAGTTCTCAGCACGGCCCTCTCCTCCTTCAAGGCCAGTGTAGGCCTCGCGCTCCAGGCGGGGCTGGTGGATCCTGTCCCTGCTGGTTTCCCGCCCACTCCTCCCAGTCCTGTGGAGGCTCTCACTCCCCAAGATCGCTGTGGTGCACTCTGACCAGTTCTCATTCCTTCGTCTTCAGTCTCTGTTGTCGAATTCGATGGTTGGCATGGAGTATTATAGTAATATTAGTTAATATAAATATTAAACAACAGTATTAATATAAATACAATTCAATTCTTAAAATAAAATTACATTGATATTAAAGGTATATTTTATGATACTTTATATTTTGTGTGATACTTACCGCATATTACGTATTTATTAATTGCATATCCAACGTAATGCTTAGTATTTGCATATTCATTTACTGACGTTACAATTAAAGTAATAGCAGTTACACGTCTGGTTTGCCTCTCGAGTGCCACCGGTCAGTGAGTTCCAAGGACTCGGGGACCATGCGGTCGCGCTCACCGTCGTCCCCCTGGGGCCTTGCCCGCTCTCGCAGAGCCGAGTCTCAACAAAGATGCAAGGTGCAGCCGAGAACTGGCCTCCTCCTCTGCCATCCCTGGGTGCAGATGGGCCGTCCGGGCCTGTCTGTGTCACAACACGGCCTCTGTGGGTTGCCTCTGCTCCTCAGAGCTACGGCCCTCCTGAAGGTCCTTAATTGCTATGACCTCCACGTGCCTAATCACCTTGGAGTCATCTGCCGCCCCCGTCGTTCTGTCGCACCCAGCGTCTGGGGCATCGGGATCCAGCCCGCTGTGCCCGCAACCAGAGCACAGGCTCCTCTCACCGTGTGCCCCCATGACTGCCCCGGTCCCTGGTCGCTGTCATCGCCTGTCTGAACGGCTGCAACAACTTTCTAAGTGGTGCCCCTGCTGATAGCTGAGAGGGAGCCCTTTAAACCGAAGTGGGATCCTGATTTTCCTGTGCTCCAAATCAGACACAGATCAAGCCCGATGTGGGGCTTGATCCCAGGACCCTGAGATCATGATCTGAGTCAAAGGCTCCTGTTCTCCCCGAATAGAAGTCAAGGCCCTCTTACCTCCCTGACTCGGTTTCTGGACTTTCCCTTGCTCATTTCTGTTGCTGGCACACTGACCTCATGTTGCTCCTTCTAGAACACACCAGGCACTCGGTTGCCTCAGGGTTCTGCTCGGCCTATCTCCCCTGCCTGCAGGTTCCTCAGCCCAGGCATCAGCTGGGGCCTCACCCTCACCTTCTTCAATCTGTGTCTCTTCCTCTCTGTGACGCTGACCCTGACCCCGTGGGTACTACCGCATCCTGTGCCCTCCCCGCCCTCCAGGTCTCCCGATCCCCTAACTCAGCTTTCCTTTGCTTTTTCTTTTTCCCCATAGCTTTGATCACTATCTACCATACTTTGTAATTTGCTGATTTATAATGTTATTGGGTATTTTCTGTTTTCTTCCAATGGCACGTAAACTCAATGGTGGGATGATTGTTTTGTTCACTAATATACCTGAAGTAGACAAACAGTGCCTAGTGCTTAGTAGGTGCACAGTAAGTATCTGTTGGGGGGATGTACAGGTGAGCAGATTCCTGAGAGTCGCCCCAGGGGGCAATCTGTCCCTTTGCCGACATGTCCTACGTTGCTAGCTGATCTTTCATCCTGAAAGAAAGCTCTGCTTGTGCCCATCCCTTGTATAAAAAACTTAGCTGAAATGCCTGTATCTTACTGGGTAAATCCAAAATGTGAGTGTGATCTTCTTGGGCATCCTCTCTCTGCTCCTAAGCTAGTTTTCAGGCTTATGTTCTTCCACTTCTGTGCTCCCCTGTTCTGCATTCTTCCTTCTCTCCTCTGTTCCTGTGGTCATGTCGTGTCCTTTACTTGGGGAATCTTTTCTTCTACTCTACATGTATAAATATACCCAACGGTCAGGCTCAGCCCCAATGCCACCTTTCTTGATGGTCCCACAGCCAGAGGGATTCTTCTTGTCACTGGCATTTAGGATGACTCATTTTCTTCTTTGTTTTCCCTATTCACATTTCTCCCACCTTTCCCCAGTTTTTGGACTTTTCAGGTCTTTGAAGTTAAGGCATATCACATCTGTGTGTTGTGTAGTTAGTATAATTTCACTGAATCAGTGGATGGGACAGAACCATTGCCCAGAAACCCTGACACTCTAGTGACAGATGGCCTCTTATGCTTTCAAGCTGGTGGGTTCAAGGTCCTCCCAGGAAGTGTTGGGCTAATCTATGGGACATAGCTATGGAATCATCACCATTGCCATCCTCCCTGATGTGATAAGATGAGGAGAGCATGGGCAGAGCATAGGTCTACCATCTACCATGCTAGAAGTGGAAATCAGGACCATAAGCCAAATGAGTTTATGTGTTCTTATCAACTTTGGTTATAAAAATAAAGTACGTATGTAGTAAATGGATTATATTTGTTCATTTGTTCATATTTTTCATTCATTCATTCAACCAAAGTTTATTGAGTGTCTCCTCTGAGAAGGTACTGTGCTAGGTTCTGTGGGGACAGAGAAACCAAGAGAGAGCAGTCCCTACTGTTCATATTTTTATTCTAGTGATGACAGACAGACAGAAGACAAGTATACAAATGAAATAATTGCATTTCACGATAAATGACCATGAAAAGAACAGATTGTGAAGATTCAGTATAAGAGGAGGAACAGATTCTAGGTAGTATCCTAAGTGAGATAAGGGATTTAACCTCATCCTAAGGGATGAGGAGGAGCGGGCAAAGCAAGAATATGGGGAGGAGATTTCTGGGCAGAGGAACAGTATGCTTGAAGGCCTTGAGATAGGTCTGAGTTTATAGTTTTGAAAGAACAGACAGAAGATGCAGAACTCATACAACTCAATAACAAACAATTCATTCACAAAATGGGCAGAGGACCTGAACAGACATTTTTTTCCAAAGAAGACATGCAGATGGCCAACAGGCACATGAAAAGATGCTCAACATCACTCATCATCAAGGAGAAGCAAATCAAACCATAGTGAAATCAGCCCACACCTGTCAGGATGGCTATTATCAAAAGACAAAAGACAACAAGTGTTGGTGAGCATGTGGAGGAAAGGAAACCCTGATGCACTGGTTGTAGGAATGTAAATTGGTGTAGCAACTATGGAAAAATATGGAAAAGTACGATGGTATAGAACCACCATATGACACACAATTCCACTTCCAGGTATGTATCTGAAGAAAATGGAAACACTAGTTCAAAAAGATGCATGCACCCTTATGTTTGCTGTAGCATTATTTACAGTAGCTAAGACATGGAAACGATCTAAACGTCTGCTGATCGATGGATAAAGAAGATACGGTATGTAGACGCAACAGAATACTACTTAGCCATAAAAAAGAATGAAGTCTTACCATTTGTGACAACCTGGGTGGCCCTAAGGACATGATATTAAGTGAAATAGATCAGAGAAAGACTACCACATGACTTCACTTATTTATAGAATCTAAAAAACAAAACCAAACCCAGACTTACAGATCTAGAGAACAGATTGGTCATTGTCAGAGAGGAGGGGGATTGGGAGGGTGTGAAGTGGGTGAAGGGGATTATGCAGAATGTAGTCAGTAACATTATACTAATTTTGTAGGGTGACAGATGGCAACTAGCCTCACTGTAGTGACCATTTCGCAGTGCCTACAAATGTCAAATCCCTGTATTGTTCACCTGAAACTGATGCAATATTGCATGTCTATTACACCTTGATAGATAAAAAGAAAAAGAAAAAAAGGAAAATAAAAAAGAAGGTTCATGTGGCCAGAGCAGAGTGCTGGGGTGCCAGGGAGAGAAGGGCCTAGGATGGAGTGGGAGGGTTGGGCTGTGTCCGATGACTCTGGCCTCTCAGGACATGGAGGAGGCTCTTGATTTCATGGAAATGAAGAAGGAAGCCATTTTATTTATTTATTTATTATTTAAAAAATATTTTATTTTATTATTTATTTGACAGAGAGAGAGAGATCACAAATAGGCAGAGAGGCAGGCAGAGAGAGAGGGGGAAGCAGGGTACCCGCTGAGTAAAGAGCCCGATGTGGGGCTTGATCCCAGGACCCTGAGATCATGATCTGAGTCAAAGGCAGAGGCGTTAACCCAGTGAGCCATCCAGACACCCCTGAAGGAAGCCATTTTGACGCGGGCAGGGAAAAGAGACTGGATGCAGGGCTGTGGAAGAAGGAGGGAAATCAGTTAGGAGGCTTTTGCAGCATTCCAGGCTAGAGATAATGGAGTCTTTTAACGGCATTCCTTCATCTTTTTTTAACACAACCACAAACAATTGTTATCATCACTGTAAAGACTGTTTAGAGTAACAGGGAGAAAAGTTATTTTAAAATGTGTTTATTTTCCAGATAATGTCCTTGGACAGGGAATGCAAATGTGTTAATGGGGGTTCAGCGGCATCTTAGTTGGACCTCTGCCCTTGACTCCTCTGCACAGGATGCCCCCTCTGCTTCCTGAGCCCTGAAGGCATGCTTTGTTTGTTAGGAACTCCTGGCTCCTCCCTGGTTATGTAGAGAGGCTTTTGGGTGTCAGGGCCATAGCATCGCAGGAAATGCAAACACACTGGAATGGCCTCTGTCACATCAGAGGTCTGGGGCACAGACTAGGGGTTCTCAAGATGCAGGGAGACCAACAGGAAAGGGAGGGAGAAGTCCATTTACTTCTGGACATTGAGGCCTTGTGGTGGGCAGTGCTGGAGACTAGCTAAGTCACCTTCACCAGGTTTCACTTCCAACCTGGGGTTCAGGTTGCAGGTCAAAAATATCTGCAGGACAAAAAATGAGGGTGGAGTCAGATTGTACGGCATGCCAGAGGCCATGACCTTTAAATTCGAGGTCCTTGGGGGCACCTGGGTGGCTCAGTGGGTTAAGCCGCTGCCTTCGGCTCGGGTCATGATCTCAGGGTCCTGAGATCGAGTCCCACGTCGGGCTCTCTGCTCAGCGGGGAGCCTGCTTCCTCCTCTCTCTCTGCCTGCCTCTCTGCCTACTTGTGTTCTGTCAAATAAATTAAAAAAAAAAATCTTAAAAAAAAAAAATTCGAGGTCCTTGGAACTCACCATGATTAAATGACTTCAAGACCCAGAAGCTGGCAAGACAGCTGATTGAACAGCCACAACAGTCCTAACAACAACACCTCATATTTATACCACATCTTTTCACCAAAGTCTGCCGAGTGTTCGACTTGTCATCCTCTTGCCTTCCACTTGTGTTCCCACCTATGGTTCAGAAAGCCAAGATGCAGACAGCCTAGGAGGCCTGATGGGAACTTGGACCAACCTTTCCTCGCTGTGGGCCAGAGGCCGTGTCTCATAGACAGCACTACTGTTAGATGGCTGCGGTGGGCCCAGAGACCCCGCGTGCTGTCAGCTGATAGCTTCCCAAGTAAGCCTAGTAGAGAAGCCAGAGGAATATTTACAAGACCTGTTTTGAGCTCTGTGTGAGTATTTGTAATCAGCAGTGCCCTGACACCTGTGACTGGGAGAGAACTCTGATGAGAAGGCCATGGAAGAAGGTCTCTGGAAACTCACCCTTGGGCTTCCTACTTGGAGGACAGCCTGGAGGCATTGTCTGGGAGGAACAGTGCTGGAACAGTGATGATGATTCCATGTGTCAGTAAAGTGTGTGCTGCCTCTAAGCCTTTTCATAGTTTGTGTCATTGTCATGCCATCACAGGGGTGGATGCTGAAGCTGTTATCCTGTATAGTATGGTACCTGCTCTCCTTTCTAGATTCTTCTTATGCCAATCTCTCCTGAATCACTGAGCTCTGGTCACCCTCACCTCTTTCTGCAACATGGACAAGCCATGTTCCTTTTCCTGCCTTAAGGAGCTTGCTCATGCTGTTCCTTCTGCCTGGAACACTTTTCTTTTCTCCCTGCCCTTGGTCTCCATTCCCAAGGCTAGTCTCTGCTCATCCTATATATCTTAACTCACTTAGGTCACTTCCTCAGGTAAGCCTTTCCTGACCCTCAGATTAGGTAAAATTCCCTCTAATAGCCTCGCATAGCAGCTTGTACTGGCCTGTCATTGTGTTTATGGCAGTTGTAACTATATGTTGTGGATGTTGTTTAAATCTGTCCTCACTTCACTATACTGTAGAATACTTTTAGGCCACCGACTATAGTTATTCTGTGGCTTGTCTAGCACAGTGCCCGCCATATAGTCAGCACTAAACAAGGGTTTGTTGATCAAATGCATAAATGAATTCCTATTTTATAATTGGGGAAACTGAGGCACGAAGAGGCGATGACTCACCCAAGGTTGCACAGTGAGTCCATAAAGAGGTTTCTACAGCTCATGACATGGAGTCCAGTGAGCTCCATGCCCCTTCTCCTTATCCCACTTTCAGTCTGGGGAGCTGGGTCCTCTGCCATTATTTTTCATTCTGCCCTTAAACCTAAAGACACACAGCTTACCTGCTCTCCCCTCCCTACAAAGGGAATGAAGTGTTCGGGTTCCTACAGGAAGGGTCTACATAATATACCTTCAATCTTTAGGCACATGGCTGAGAAACGACCAGGAGACTCTGAGCTGATGAACCTGACTTTGCTTTGGCCATGGCTTCGCTGTATGACCTTGGGCAATTAAAACTGTTTTTAGCCTCAGTTTATTCACCTGTAAAATGGAAATTGGATTCTCTGCTGCTGTGTGAATCACAGATCTGTTGGAGAGAGATAATTAAATTCATGAACTTTAAGCTTCATTACAAGTAATGTACTGTAATGAAAATCCATTTTTCATAAAAAAAAAAACAACGATGAATGAATAAGAACAACACATTAATGTCAAATTCTGGTTAGATGAACAGGAAGTTGCTTGTTTTCATCAAATAGGGCAGGGTCCCAGAATGGCAGAGAAAGGAGGAATGTATTTTCATATTTAGGAACAAAAGGAATGTTACATTAAAAAAGTAAGTAAGCCTGGGTGGCTCAGTGGGTTAAAGCCTCTGCCTTCGGCTCAGGTCGTGATCCCAGGGTCCTGGGATCAAGCCCCGCATCGGGCTCTCTGCTCAAAATAGAGATTTTTTAAAATCTTAAAAAAAAAAAAAAAAAAGTAAGTTTTGAAAAACATCTTGGGTTCACGTAGAAAAGTGCCCCTACCAGAGTATACTCTTTTTAGAAAATGCTTTTTGGGTAAAAAGAGTTGAAAAAAGTCAGTGTTCTGGGAGGACCAGGCTGGAAGGGGCCCAGGGGTTTGAGACACTTGTTATGGCCAAGAGCTCGGACTCTGGGCGGCCTTTTGGAGGCCCTGCTTCCCCAGCAATGGGAGCATCTTCACCTTGTTGGAGCACAGCAACAAAACAGACCTCCGGGGCACCTGGGTGGCTCAGTGGGTTAAGCCGCTGCCTTCGGCTCAGGTCATGATCTCAGGGTCCTGGGATTGAGTCCCACATCGGGCTCTCTGCTCAGCGGGGGGCCTGCTTCCCTTCCTCTCTCTGTGATCTCTTCCCTTCCTCTCTCCTACTGTGATCTCTCTCTGTCAAATAAATAAATAAAATCTTAAAACAAACAAACAAACAAACAAACAAAAAAACAGACCTCCTGCCCCTGCCTCAAATTACCCTCTGATGGCTTCCTCCTTTGCATTTATTTCTCAACCCCTCTGTTCATTTTCTTGTCATTTCAGAGGGTGTTGGAAAATGATGAAAATGTAGAAGAAGGAAATGAAGAAGAAGATTTAGAAGAGGATATCCCCAAGCGCAAGAACAGGACCAGAGGACGGGTAAGCTGGGGGCACCATGAGGGAGGGAAGAGTTCAGGGAGGCGGAGGCCCGGAGAACAATTTGTCCCCAGACCCAAAGTCCCAGTGCATATCCTCTCATATCCATGGTCTCCCTTGAAGAAGACACAGAGAGGAGGAACTCCAGAAGAGCTCTGACCCCAGGTGATAGCCTGTAAGAGTTTAGAGCTGGCCAGAGGGAGAAAAGGAGAGAGAGGGTGTCCTGAGGGGACAGTGAGGGTCCTGGGAGGGTTGGGGTGGGGGTCCGGGGAGGGTGGAGGAAGGGGAGCATATGACTGCTGTACCCATGACTTGGTCTTAAAAGAAGGCTGCATTTTCCTGTCCCTGGGGCTGCCCCAGAATCACCTGCTTTGGGGTGTTCTTCACTAGGTGGAGAGTAGGATCACTCTGGGAGAGCGTGGCGGCCACAGCTCATGGTTTCCAAGTGGGAGGGGGATGGGCTTTGGGTGTGGGGCCCCGGATGTGGCAAGAGGAGGCCAGAAGCCTGGGGTGTGGCCCAGGGGAAATCCGTGGTGGAAGGTATACAACTTATGGGAGCGGTGCTTGAGGGGAGGGACCCAAGGCTGAGTGGTGGAACTCTCAGGCTTGCAGCGAGTCGCTCCTCGTGTTCAAGCCCAAGGGGCTTTTGGTGGTCACCCTCAGGGGTCTGCAAGGGCATTTGACAATGAATAATGATGAGGTGGAGACAGACCTCCAGGGGTAAACTTGCTTGCTGTCTAGAGAATTAGGATTAGGCCTTCTGGCCCCTTTAGGCTGTAGGCAGGACCTCTTATCCATGGGTGTCCTGTGGGTTGGGGTCTAAGGCTGATCACGGTCTGCCTCCCAATTCTTCTGCTTCTTGGGCTTCAGTATCCATCAGAGTCACCAGGAGAGCCTATCAAAATGCAGATTCCCGGGACCCACTCCCAGAAGTACTGATTTAGGAGGTTGAGGTTAGGGTTCAGAAAGCTGTATTATAAGCAGATTCTCAGGTGGCTGGTATAAGCAGCGGTCCAGGGCTGCCCACATTGAGCTTGGCTGCTCTGGCTTATTGGCAGGGGCTGGCATTTCTCAGGCCGGGCAGGGCAGCCCTCTGATGTTGGATGCCTTCTCTAGTGGCCAAGCAGCTTCAGCCATGGTCTTGTTTTATTTGTTCTTTACTCCCACTTTTTATTGGTATGTATTCGATTTTTGGGAGAATATCTGAAAGGAAGTCCTAGACATTTTATCATTTAACCTGCACATACCTTAATGTATTTCTCTAACAAATAGTGCTATTATATCCAATAGAAACAACAACACTTCTAATATCTATGCTCTAGTCCCTGATGATTTCCCTGGATTTTCTCAAAAATGCCTTTTTACAGTTGGCTTATTTGAAACTTAAGCGTTTTTATTTGAGACATACCTCTTCCTTGCTCTACCCCGCCCCCATGCACACACACATTTTTTTCTCCATGCTATTTATTTGTTGAAGAAGTTGGGTGGTTTTTCTTGCAGAATTCCCCACATTCTAGATTTGGTGGATGGGTGGAATTTAATGTATCCTCTTCACTTTCTGGAAACTTGATTAGGCTCAGACTGTTTGAATATGGGTGTAAATTCTTTTGGGGGGGGCAGGGACCCTTCCTGTGCCTCTTACTGTATCATGTATCACATCATGAGGTATGCATTGTCCAGCTGTTCTGCTCTCAGGGCTGGGGTGGGGGTGGGGAATGGATCAGTAGATTCAGGTGTTGTCAGCCAGATCTCGCCCTAGAAGGTTCCCCATCAAGTTCTCATCTAGCTGTTTCAGCAACCAATGATAATGCCTAGACTCATGACTTCATTGCGTTGCATTGCAAAGTAGTGAATATCTAATTCCATCATTAGAGGAGGTTTTAGAATCTCTGGACCTTGTGTGAACTGCAAGAGCTGTGTGCCACCAGGCCTGCTTCCATCCCGTCCCTCACCCCAAACCACAGTTACTAGGGTAGATTGTGGACAGTGGTCCTCTTCACATCTTCTCCACTCCCATCCTAGATCTAGATGATTGATCTCGGCAGAGCATGGATGTGAACTGGGTGTCTCACCTGTAAGAACACAGCAGTAGTACTCGCGCAGTGTGCTTCCTGGCCACCAGGCCATGTGCTGGGGCTCTTTACAACAAGAGCTATATATACATCGAGAGTGACGACTATGTACTTTGTCCCGCACTCTCGATTTCTCCCCTGTTCCTCATAGGGACATGTGGCAACTGAGCACTTAAAATATTGCCAGTTCAAGTTACAATGTGCTGTAAAGGTAAAATACACACCAGATTTCAAACACTTAGTATGAGAAGAATGCAAAGCAGCTCATTAATATTTCTTATATTGATTATATATTGAAATGATAATAGTTTGAATACATTGGGTTGAATGGATGATATTATTAACATCCATTGTACCTGTTTCTCTTTTTACTCTTTTAAAAAAAATATGGCTACTAGAAAATTTAAAATGATGTGTGTGGTTTACATTATGTCTCTATTGGACAGCACTTCTTGTTTCGTTCCCAGATTCTGGGATTATTACTCCCAGACAGATTATGGAACTTGCTCAAGGTCATCTAACCTAGTAAAGAAGAAGTTAGGATTTGAACACAGGTCTGTGCTTTTGTCATGGAGTCATGCCTGGCCCAGTGCCCATCATGGGACTAAAGACCAGCCTGTTGAATGAATGACTGAGTGTTAGGAAAGAAAGAAGAGTTCTGTTTCAACTTTCTGGGAGCGGAGAGAAGACCTGAGGACAGTGAGGGAGCTGGATGGGCTTCGCCTAGCTCAGGGCCCATCTGATGTTGGCCAAGAGCCAGCTAAATGGCTCGATGTTGGGTAGGGACACCGTGGACATGTCACCCATGGTGGGAGCCATGGGATGACCTAGAAGGGCGTGAGCAGGGCTGCCTGGGCTGGAATACAGGTATGAGGCTGCTTCACCCATAGCCTCAGTTAAGCTATGCTTTTAAGTGGTATATTCAGGCAGCGGCAGGTTCCCAGAGAGCGTTTCTGTTGTCAGGACTGATAGGTGGAACCTCAATGTGTGGTCCCTGGACTTCGACCTCAGGACCACTTGGGGGTTATCAGACACACCCAAGATGGACCAAATTAGAGCCTGCACTTTGACAAGACCCCTAGGTGCTTTGTGCACTCATTGAGGAAGTTAGGGGTGAGGTAGTGATTCCAAGAACAGCCTCTGCCCTGTTTGAACCATGAGTTCAAATCCCAGCTCCACTATTTACTAGACTTCGGGTGAATTATGTAACCTTATCATCTTGATTAAATTATAGTAATACTCTGGGCCTCAATTTTTCATCAGGAAAATGGGAGTACTAATACCCAGACAATTCTGAGTGCTTAATAAAGTCTAGACATTGCTCAGAGGGTGCAAAGGGAACAACACTTGGAGTTCTGACGATCAGATCCAACAATTAATAATTGCACCTTTGCTAACTTTAGCCCAAGGAATCCAAGCTCTTTAAAATTCATGAAATCCCTGGAAGCCATCCATGTGAGCATTATCAATCAATCAATCAGTCAATCAGGAACTGTTCATTGATGTGCTGTGGTGCAGTCCCATGCTTCTCAAACTAATGTGCATGAGAAGCTCGTGGTGATGTTGTTAAAGTGCAAATTCAGACGCAGTGGGTCTGGGGGTGTGGGGGGCACTGAGAGTTTGTCTGGTTAACAAGCTCCCAGGTGATGCCCGTACTGCTGGTCTGAGGGCCACATTTTAAATAGCAAGGATGGGGGGGCACCTGGGTGGCTCAGTCTGTTGAGTGTCTGCCTTTGGCTCAGGTCATGATCCCGGGGTCCTGGGATGGAGCCCTCCATCCAGCTCCCTGCTCGGCAGGGAATCTGTTCTCCCTCTCCTCCTCATTCATGCTTTCTCTCTCAAATAAATAAATAAAATATTTTAAAAAACCCCCACAAATAAATAAATAGCAAGAATAGGGAGCTATGGTTCTCTTTCTCTCTCTCTCTTTTTTTTTTTTTTGTCTCAGGAATTCTTTACTTAAAAATTACTGAGAGCCCCCCTGAAAGCTATTGTTCTGGTGGGTTATAACTAGTGATACTTACTGTATTAGAAATTCAAGCAGAAAAAATGTTAATCTTCAGAATACACCAGCACCCAGAGCGAGGACATCATCATGTCAGGGAGCCTCTGGAAAATGCCACACGGTGCACTTGTGGGAGAACGAGAGTGTAAAGTTTCAAGGAACATTCTCGGAATATTCAGTGCTGTGATGCAGACCCCCATGTGAGCCATTACTTGAGAACAGCTCCCGTAGAGGAACTAGCTCCCTGAGCCCGAGTCAAGGGTCTTTTAATTGCAAGAAACTCCACACTTCAGCAAAAACAGGGAGTATTTGAAAAGCGACTGGGTTATTGCCCCAAATATGTACAATTTTTGAAGCTTCAACTCTCAGGAAGGGCAAGAAAACGGCAGGGACTTAGGACAGGGAAAGAACCTAGGCCGTTTGTGGCCCCTGCTGCTTCTTTATTTTTTGGTCAGAAGACTGTGTTTCCTGCTTTCTCTGTGTCCTTAACTCCATATCTCCCGCATTAACGGGCTCCCAGTTCCTGTGCCTGTGTTCACTGCAGTCATTGCCCCAACGCCAGGTGCTTTGGAGGTGGAATCTGATTGGCCCAGCTTAGGTCATGTGATCACTTTTGAGCCAGCCAATCAACTGAGGCCAGTGGGGCCGGGCCACGTGGTACAATCAAGGCTGTCTTAATCAAGGTTTACCAGTGTCTGAATGGGAGGTGGGGTGGGGAGGAGTGGAGTGGGATGGACAATTCTCAGAGAGGGAGGACTGGTTTCTTTTGGACAGTCAGCTTCCCAAAGTTTTACAGAATAGAGTCTAGAACCTAGGCTGTGCTCCTTCTACTGATTCTGTGACTGTGGATGAGTCACAAACCTTAGGAGCTGGTCTCATCATGTGCCGATGGGAATAGTATTACTTTCTGTAACTCATGGTGTACGGTAGGAATGAACTGACCTGATACATGTAAGAGAGCTTGGGATGCTCTGTGCCCAACATCGATCTAAGTGTTGGGTGTTCGTACCAAAGTGTGAAATGCCGTCTTTGCTCCTAAGGACCTTGGGATTAAATTGAGGAGAAAATGTGAATGGCCATGATACAATTAGAAAACAGCAGGCTTCTGCCTGTGCGCTAACCAAATGCAATAAAAGTTCAGAGGAGAGAGAAGAAATCAGCTTGGACAAGAAGGGGACATAATTTATCAAGCACTTCCTGTGGATGTGGCTCTGTCCCCTGCGGTTTCACACACTCTTAGCGCAAACCCTCTCAGCAACTCTGCACTAAAGGTGTTGCTGTGCCCATTTTACAGCTGAGAAAATGAAAACCTAGAGAAGTAACTTGTTTACAGACACATGCCTGGTGATTAAACCCATGCCTGTCTGACTTTAAAGCTGATGTTCTTTTTACTCCTTGGTCTGGCGGGAGGCAAGTTCTTGGAGGAGTGGGATGTTAGTGGGGCAAAACCGCGGAGCACTGTGGGCGGCAGAGGAGAGGCTGGTTAGTGGCAGGGATCATATATGAGCACGTGAGGAACCTGAGAAGATTGGCACTAGGTTGCTGTTGGGTGTGTCAGTGGGTGTTAGATGGCAATGAATGAATGAATGAGTGACCGGAACTGATCTGGGAGTCCCAGGGTGGACTGGGAAGGGCAGTGCAGAGGTAGAACCCCAGCTGGTGAGTTCTTTGAGCAGCTCAGGGTCAGTGGATGGGCTCCTGGATTAAAATGTGGAACAGAAGGGAAATGCAAAGTCTAAGATGGCCTTTGAAGGAAGAAACAACAGCATTTTGATATAAAGAATGAAGGAGAACCAAAGATGGCTGACTCGGAGACTGACTGATGGACCAACTGATTCAGCCCAGGCTTATTAAATGCGTCTTAAGTGGCAGGCCCCGTATCAGGTTCTGAATATAGTGCGGCCCAAGTAGACGTTTTCCAGCTCTTATTCGGGAGAGAGATCAACAGGTACAGCAAAAACATGTATAATATAATGTCAGACCACGCTAAATGTCGGGACCAAACATATAGCTGGGCAGGGGAAAGAGAATGATGGAGAGGCTATGAATGGATCTAGGTTGGTCAGGGAGGGCTTCTCGGGGGAGGTGACATCTGAGCAAACTAGCGGGATTCTGAGTTTCCAAGTTTGAGCGATTCCCTTGCGTGTACCCATTTTGCAGTTGAGGAAACCAAGGCTCAGGGAGAGTGTGGAAGCCACAGTGCTGGTCTGTCCTGCGGGGTGAGATCCAGCCCTGGCTCTCAGCGGGGGCCCTCCCCCTTCCGCTGGCGGCTCCCCCACGAGTGCGCGCTTCCCCTCCTCTTGGCCCAGGCGGTATTTTTAGTCTCAGAGCCCCTTCCCCGCGTCGGCTGTTGGCTCGTCATTCTGCTTGACTTGCTTTCACCTGCTGCAGGCGGCTGTGACAGGGCTGCGGGCTGCGCACGTCAAGCTGTCCCTGGCTTCACCATGGGGGCGTGGGGAGGGGGCAGCTGAGTGTGACCTCCCTCCCTGTCGTCGTGGTCGTTGTCGCCGAGGCCTGTCTGTGCCCCCGGGTGACCGCAGCACCTCACAGCTCCCCCTGCCGGTCAACTCTGAGTAATGAGGGCCGGGGTTGGGGGGGGGGCGGGCGGCTACTGGGGGCCGCCGGCTTGGGTGGGGGCTGGGGAGGCAGCGAGGCAAAGCGGTGGGAGGGAGGGAAGCAGGGAGGAGGAATTTCGTAATTTGTTTTGGAGAGAGATGCGCTGAGGAGGCGGCGGAGGTGGTAGCTTGGCAGGTGGTGTTGACTGTGAAGAGTGCGTGTTTTGTGAGAGCGTGTGAACATCGCAGGCCTGGGGTACAGGCCTTTCCGCTGTGAAATCCCCCGCAAGTGAGTGAGTGTGTGTGTGTGTGTGTGTGTGTGTGTGTGTGAGCATCACAGTCCTTTTGGCCCTGAAGTCCCCAGGGCCGCTTGTCCAGGCCCAGCCCCAGGGACTGCCCCGTTTCCCCTGCACCCCAGGTGGCTGCCATGTTTTATTTCTCATCTGCTGCGGCCCCTTCTCTGTCCCCAAAGCCCTCAGCAGGCCCTTTCCCTGGCTGGGAGTTTACTGCTACTCATTACCAGAGAATGACCTGGAGGCGGCCGGGGTGCTACCCACGTGACCGTGTGGGACTTACAAAGGTTTAAAAATAAACCTTGCCACGTTCTTGCAGCCGCTGTCCCGGGGCTGCCGCGCTGCCAGCACCCTCTCTGGCTGCTCTCCTCCACCCCTGGAAGTGGAATGCTTCCCACCCCCGCCCCAGGCTGGGCCGGCTCTTTCTGGAGATGCCCGCAGGGTGACGATCACCCCCAGGAGGAGCAGGGGAGAGGGCTGAGGAGAGCTCACCGCCATGCCCGGACTGGATTCCAGGCCTGGTTGGCCCCTGAGAGACTTGAAGAGGACTGTGTGAGCCTGGGGCGAGAGCCCGGGGTGATGACTGCAGTCACACTCCCTGCTCCAGGCCTCCATCATCCGGTCGGCTGAAGGGAGCAGGGTGGGCATCTCCATGTGGGGCCGATGATGCTAGAAGGATAGGCAGCAGGAGGAGGAGGTCCCTGTGGCAACCATAGAGAACAAGGATGGGGAAGATGAAGGCTTTTGCAGTCAGACTGTTGTGAGTTTACGTCCTGGCTCCGCACTTCATAGCGGAGGGACCCTGGGCGAGCTACTTACCCTGGGGTTGCCTCAGTCTCCCGATCTGTAAAATGGGGAGAAAAGTAGTACCTCTCTTGGAGTTGTGAGCATTTCATGAGATGACGTGGGTGAGTAGCTGAGTGCTCCGGAGCAAGTTCCCTGACCTCTCTGGGCCTCCGTTTCCAGGCTGTAAAATGGGGTTGGTATTGGTTCAAAGGCTGTGAGGAAGACCAGAGGAAGAGATGTGGGTGAAGCGCTCGGGGCCTCACAGAGGAAGAGCTCAGGAGCCGTAGCGAGCATCTCCATAACGGGCGTCCCGGTTCCTTGTCTCCCCAGGCCCGTGGCTCGGCAGGTGGCCGGAGGAGGCACGATGCCGCCTCTCAGGAAGACCATGACAAACCTTACGTCTGTGACAGTAAGTACGGCCAGGGCTGCCTTCCTGACCCTGCCCCCCCCCCCCCCCCCCGCACCCCTTTCCCTGTGCTTCCCTGGCTGTCGCACCCCCAGCCTCAGCCTCGCTGGCTCCCCCTCTTGGGCCTGCCCCCCAGCTCGCATGCCTGCTGCCAAGGCACCATTTCTTGTTGCCTCTGGTCAAGGCTTCGCCCACTCAGGTGTTTGTGCGTGAGGGAGAAGCCAGCCAGGGGTGCCGGCCTCCTGTCTCTGGCAGCTCTTCCACGTTGGCTTTCTTCTGGCGAGCTCTCTCTCTCTCTCTCTCTCTCTCTCTCTCAGATTCATCCTCTGTTTCTTTCTCTGTTTCAGAGAGTTACAAACAAAAGCATAACTCAAACTCCTCCGACAAAGGTGCTTGGCTCCTTTGGCTTTTCATGTTTCTCTTTCATTTCCTTCTCTCTCTCCTGTCCCAGGTAGGGCAAGTTACGAATCTTCCTCGGACGACGACTTAGCTTAATAAATGGCCCCCTGGAGGTCCATCTCCGGCCTTTCTTGCTTGCTTCAGAGGCACCGCTTGGGCAAGGACTGGCTGGTCCTGGTTTAGGGGGTGCAGACGGGGCTGGGGCAGGGAGCAGGGATTGACCCTTCAGCTCCGAGGGATTGCTCTCGGCTGGAACACTGTTGTCTCTCTCACCTACCGGAGCAGCGTTGGGTGGTGGGTTTAAAATCCTTGCCCTAGATATCTCTCACTGCTTGGGGCGCCATCTGCTCGTTTCACAGCAGGGACTGCCCTAGAAACCACACTCCCTGACCATCTTCCCTTCATGTCTTTTCTGCTCCAAGGGCGCAGAGCTGGGCCACGGGGGAAGGGCAGCGAGGTGGCTCGGGCAGGGCTGTGGCTCGGTGGTTCCTTCCGCCGGCATCTGGCGGTGTCCGCATTCGCTGTGGAAGCAGCGGGCGAATGGGGGAGACGGGGCTCAGGGAGCACATCGGGGCTGGTGCTCCTTTCCTCCCTCTTCACTGGCCTCTTTTGATTTCAAAAAGTTGTTCTGTGCCTGGTGGGGTGACAGCTGGTTGGAGAACATTTTGCTAGAAGAACTCAAACTCCATGACCCCCATTTGGCTGCTTAATACACCGTACCGATGGCACTCACGAGACAACTCTTGCAGGTAACATCTCCGTCCCACAGCGGTTTTGTTCCAGAGCCAAGAGGAGGTAGGGCACGGGGGCTGGTGACTCTGGGCGAAGTCAAGAGGTCCCTGCTTTGGCCTGGGTCTTGCCTCCCGGAAGGGCCTCTGTTTTGTTCGGCTGCACCGAAGCCCTAGCACGTGAGCCCTCTGGGGACTGGTTGCGGGCTGAGAAGGGTCCTTCTGACCCCCGCAGAGCGGACTTTCCAGCTGTGTCTGGCTGGAGCCGCCCAGCCCCCAAGAATGCCAACAGCTGCTTTGGGACTGGGGCACTGCCATTCAATTTCTCTCTTAAATAGCTTCATTTTTGTGATCTGATTTTCTGCTCCCATAGCTAGTGGGATTACTTTTTTGCTCCATCTCTTCAGTTTTCATGAGACTTGCTGCCCATAATCCCATAACTTCCCAAACACCCCTGGCACGCCCTTCCTCACCCACCTCTCCCTTCCTCTCTTCACTCCTTTTTCTACCGTCCGCTTCCTCGCCTGTTACCTCCATGGAGCACCCTCTGTGGGTGTCCCTCTCTTGCCTGGCCCCCTCTTTCTGCACCGAGTGCTTATGTCCTGTCCTTCCCCCAACCCTTGTCACTGTGATTAGGAGCTCCCAGGGCCATTCGCTCTTTTTCTGTCCCCTTCCCCGCAGTCTCTTCCTCCTTCTGTTTAGCCCGTGATGCTCCGGAGGACTATCCAAAGGCCTGATGTTGGCTTTCTGGAAGTCTCAGTGGCTGATTCCTTGGCTCTGCCCATGCAGCCCCGGCTTCCCTTCTCCTCCCTCGGGGGCCACGGTCTACCGTAGATTGCCCTTCTCTCTCCTGGCTCTCGTAGGGAATTGTGTGGCAGCTTGGTGATTAATAGACTTTATTTTTATCTGGTGCCCTTCAGACACATGATCCTTTGGGATAGGGATGACCTTTGGAGAGGTCATGAGGCCCACCCTCCACCCCCGAACGGAGCAAGGAATGCTTTTAATAATCTCTAATGGATCCTAAGTAGAGAGGTGTCCGGTCACCTCCTTGAGTGTCCCCAGGGATGGTGTTACCATAAACAACCCTTTCTTTCATGATTCCAACTGTGCTCTGAATGATTGTTTTCCCTTAATAGGAGCTAAATTTTCCATTTTAGCAGATTTTGTCTTTTGCCCCCTTATCTTTTACGCATCTTTGTCCCCGAAATAGGCCCATTGAGTATTTTGTCTATTCTGGGGGTGCTTTTCACGTCCCCTTGCATTCTTGGTTTATTATCTAGGGCCACATCCCATAACCTCTGTGATGGCCTGCTCTAAATTCCCTTCCTGGTTTACATTTAAGCTCGGCACTCCCACTGGAAGTAACACCAAGGCCAAGTAGCCTGAGAGTAGCAGACACACTTCCCTGTGTATTTTACACATCGGCTCTTAATAACAGCCGGTATGTGTAGAGAACTGAAGTACTTGCCCCCCCCATTGCCCTGTGCGCTATGCCCACGACCTTCCATGCCGGGCCTGTCCTGACCCCATGCCTCGCCAGGTGCGTGCCCCTTTCTACTTCATGCATTTGATTATTCTTTCTTCCATAAATCACTCTGCATTTAGCCCTATTGAGTCTCAATAAAGAAATACAATAATATGTGACTTCAATATACAAGATTCAATAAAGGCAAATTTAAAGACATTGCCCCGTAGTTGAATTTCATCCTCTGCAGATTTGCAATCCCTGCCATTGTTGTGTTGTCTATAGTTTGATTTGCATAATCCCCACTCCATCTCCAGAGTTATTTATGAAAATATTAGGCCACCTTATACCCCGCCACCTCCTCCTGGGTTTATATGTGGAGTGGTAATAGCTATCTTTCAGGTGTGATTATGTTTAACCCTTCTTGGTTGTATTCCTAAATGTAGTTGTCCTATAATGTTCTTGGTCCAAGCATCCCTCTCAGGATGGGTGGTTGAAATATTATCTTAGCTGCTAACTTCAGGTGATAGATAGTTTGCCTGTTGCCTTTCACTCAGCCATCGAATTTATTCCATCTCAGAGAAGTACTAAATCATCTGAACATAATTTATTTTTTTACCCAGTCTGTGTGGTGTGTGTGTACGTGAATGCTTCATTTTCCAGCAAGTAACCAATCCCTGTAATTATCCTTAATGTTTACCAAGCTTTAGGAGTAAAATTCTGGTTCTTCTGTTTCAATCTCTTGTCAAAGAAAAGTGTTTCTTATCCACAGAGCAACTGATTATGACTTTGTGGGGAAGGCTGTCGGTGTTTGTCGAAATGTGGATCTGGGCCATCTGCACGGAGGGAACCAAGATGCTTATTAAAATGTGATTCCTGGGCCTCATACTGGACTTTCTGCATCAGAACCATGGGGAGCAGGCTCAGGAACCTATATTTTTTGCGAGCTCCTCAGGGGAATTCCTTCTGAATTTTCAGAGTGACTGGTCTACTTCATTCAAATTCGAAGGCTTCTAGCCTTTTTATTGTTCCCTGCTTTTGGCATCCGGAAGTTCTAGAGTCTTCAGGAATTCTCCAAGCCAATGGCCATAGGCTTGCCGCACTGTTTTAGTTGGTCTCTTTAGAAATTTTCCTTTCCCGTTTTTTTCCCAGCATTGATCTAAACTCAGCAGTCCCATATAAAGCTCAGCAATCCAGCACTTGGCCTTAATTTACTTAATAGCTTTAAATCCTAACAGTATCATTAGCCCCCTTTTAGAGGTGGGATGATAACTGGAGACAGACATACGAAAGCAATCCTTGGGTTGGGCTACTGGGATGTTTTAAAAATCATTCTAAATGTTTATCTCTTCTCTCTCCAGCGGCTCCCAGCATCACTGGGACTGACTCTGGATGAGACCTACTTTGACATTGTCTTTGTTCAAGTAGCATCATAGGAGAGAGGATGGTGGTGGTGGGGGGGTGATTTTCAGAGGGCAGAAAGGGAGAACACTGTGTCTCTAAGCAGCAGCCATGTAGAGTGGAGCAAAGCTCCCATTTACCCCTTTCCCTGGGCACAATGAACGTGAGTCATGGAGGTTTTTTTTTTTTTTTCTTTCCCAGTTTTTTTCTTTTCTCTTCCTTTTTTTCTTTTTTTAAAAAGATTTTAAAAATTTGATTGAGAGAGTGAGAGAGTGCAAGCAGCGGGGAGGGGCAGAGGGAGAGGGTGAAGCAAGCTCTCCGCGGAGCAGGGCTCCATCCCGGGTCCCCAGGATCATGACCTGAGCCAAAGGCAGATACTTAACTGGCGGAGCCATCCAGCTGCCCATTCCCAGTTTTTTCTTTAAAAATTTAAAAAAAAATTAACTTTAAGTTTATTTTACTGTAGAAAGAATACTTAACACCTACCTTCTTAATACATTTTTAGTGTATGATAGATATTGCTGAATACAGGCACGGTGCTGGGCAGAAGATGTGTACGGCTTATTCATCTTCCTCGACTGAAACCTTCCGCCCATTGCTTAGTGATTTCCTAACCCCCTTCTCCACCAGCCTCCAGCTACCACCACTGCCCCCTCGGATGCTATGAGGTTGGCTACTTGTGTAAGTGGAGTCACGCAGTATTGGCTTTGCTGGGACTGGCTTCTTTCACCCAGCACAACGTCCTCGAGATCCATTCATGCTGTTGCATATTGAAGGATTCCTTCTTTTTTAAAAGATGGGGAATATTCTGTTGTATGGATCTACCAAATTTTCGTCATCAGTGCATCTGTTAATGGACAATTAGGTTGTTTCCACATCTTGGCTACTGCGAATAGTGCTGCCATGAACCTGGGAGTGCTAATTCTTTGAGATCCTGATTTCCGTTCTTTTGGACAAATACCCAGAAGTGGGATTGCTGGAGCCTGTGGCAATTCTATTTTTAGTTTTTTGAGGCACCTTCGTACTATTTTCCAGAGCAGCTGCACCATTTTGCATTCTCACCAGCAGCGTCCAAGTGTTCCAGTTTCTCCACAGCCTTGCCAGCGCTTGTCTTTTGTTCCCAGTTTTTAAGGATCGCGGTGATAACGCCTGCTCACAGCGCTTACAGCGTGCGGAGCGCGGTGCCGAGCCCGTTCCGTGCGTGGTCTCTGTAAGTCCTCACCGTAACCTTGAGAGGCAGGGACAGTTGACCTCGCTTTAGTATGAAGAAACCAGGGTGCAGAGAGGTGAAGGGACGTGTCCACACATACTGCTGGGAAAATATGCCCTCCTACCCTGGAGTTTGGCTCTCCTGAGAGTTGAGGAAAAAACATGTTTTAAAAGTGAATTAGGGGTGCCTGGGTGGCACAGCCAGTTAAGCGTCTGACTCTTCGTTTTGGCTTCGGTTGTGATCTCAGGATTATGAGATCAAGCCCTGCATTGGGCTCTGCGCTCAGCCCGAGGTCTGCTTAAGATTCTCTCTCTATCTCGCCCCCTCTGCCCCTCCCCTGCCTCAAATAAATAAATAAATAAATAAACCTTTGAAAGTGAATTAATGGAGCGCCTCAGTGGCTCAGTTGGTTGAGTGTCTGACTCTTGATTTTGGCGCAGGTCATGATCTCAGGGTCATGAGACTGGGCCCCGAGTCGGCTCCTCACTGGCCGGGGAGACTGCTTAGGATTCTCTCTCCCCTCTCCCTCCGCCCCTCCGCCCACCCTGTCTCCCCATCTCTAAAGAACAACCAGAAGTGAATTAATGATCCCATACATCTCACTTATGAGATGAAGCCATGTCCACTGGTAACAGATGGCTTCTAGGCGTCAGGCTGGCAGGAACGGAATAGATTATACATTTTTAAGCCTTTTACATTTAAATCTATTAAAATCACCCTCTCCCCCAAACTGGGGCATTAGAGTGGATTAGTGACAAAAGGCAAATAGGCATGGTCAGAGCCCTCCCGGGAGCATGACTCAGCTGAGTGCTGTCTGGTACTCACACTCCAGGAGTGGGGGCACCCAACTCAGTCTCCAGATCAGTAAGAACCTTGGTCTCCACCACCTCTCCCCCTACAGGCATGTGTTTTTGATTGTGTGGCCCGTGACTGAAATCATGGCCACTTTGCGGTGTTGCCTCCCTTCTAGAAATTCAGTGGGGGTTAACTATGTCCAAATGGGGCAGTTTCAGAATAGGGTTTGGGGTTCCTTCCTGCCATCCTTGGTTGTGGAATCCTGGAGGGAGAAGGGTTTGGGAGGAAAAGCAAAAAGTCTGGGGGTATGGTCCTGGTTCTACCCTTCAGGGGCGAGGACGTCACTTTCCTGATTCGTCAATGAGGGGTCTCCTTTCTTGAGTATCTCGACCTCCCCCATCAGCACCCCTTCCCCACGCCATGGGCTCCTTTCTTTCCAGGCAGTGGCTTAACGATGAGTCTCTTCTCCCTGGAGACAAGATGTCAGACCATCACATTCGCAGGCTGAGGGGGGCTGTGGGCTGGGTGGACTGGCAAATGGGCCAGACGCAGCTTGCACCCAACGTAGTCTCAGAAAATCTGCTTGACCTCAACTTCCTAAAATTACTCTGGATTCCCCCTTACCTGAGTGTACCGGGAGAATCAGATGACTATTGCAGTCTTATTAAAAAAAATTTTTTTTTTTTTTTTCCTTTTGAGGGCATTAAGGCCCCACATTCTCTAAGGCTCATGTGCTTTTAGCTTCGAGCTGCAGTGGAAAAGCCAATAACGCGGCCTTCAGGCTGGCTGCCCCTGTCACCGAAGGGAAGCCGGGCTCATCACTCAGTTGTCCGCGCTATTATCTTGCGGGTCCTTGCATGGGGTGCGGCAGGGGAGGGTGAGGAAGGCTCCGTGCCCCAGAAACTTGATTTGTGGAGCAGGGCCAGTGGCATGGGATTGATCCCTGGAGATTGAGTGCATTTGTTACGGCAAAGCTGGGTCTTTTTAAATATTTAAATGCCATCCTGTCACGGACACAGGTTGCACGGTGTCCCAGCAGGGCGGTCCCGCAGGCAGGGCTGAAGAGAAGCTGCCCGCTTTTCTCTCCGCTCCCCTCACACCTGCCTGTTTCTCCTTCCTTGCTCCTGCGGCCTGCCCTGCCCTCCCCGCCCTTGGCCCGCACCTCCGGGCTCTCAAGGACTTGGTTTGCCTTTTCTGAGCTGTAGCCCACGCCCTCTTGAATTATTTTGTCCTCCAGCCAGAGCCGATGCTCAGCTAGCCGTTCCTGAATGCAAACTTGGTGGCAAATAATTCCTACCAAGATGCAGAGGACCAGTAACAGGATAGATATGAAAATGGGCAGCAGTTTTTTTTTTAAATGATCTTTTATATGGAAATAATACCTACTCATTGCAGAAAAATCAGAAATCACAGATATGCATAAAGGAGAAATAAAAATCACCCATAAGCTTTCTCCTGAGAGATAGCTTCCGTTTTGGTTTTGTATACCATTTGAGGATCCTATCTCCGTCTCTCTGTACACACACACACACACACACACACAGGCACACAGACATACACATGCACACACGTGCGCGCGCATGTGTGCAAACCATGGTACAAATCGTTTTCACCCATCCCCCCACTCAACAGTACATGGGAAGCATCGCTTTAGGTCAGTAAAGGCATGTTAATGACATTGGAGGGCTATATGGTGTCCCATCACGTGGGCACGCCCCAGTTTGCTCCAGCCGTGTTCCGCTTGTTGGACATTTAGACAGTTTAAAGTTTGTTCACTATTGCCAACAATATTGAGGCTGTATCTTTGCATAATGCTTTCATGATTTCCTAGGAATGGAATTGTGAGGTCAAAGGGCCTGGGGCACAGCCTTTGATGTGTCTCACTTCCAGTCGCAGTCGGGGGTAAGGGAAGTGGGCAGCAAGGTCAGGGCCGCCCAGGTGAGAGAGAGAGAGAGAGCGCTCTGTGAAGAGGGACGTGACCTGACTTGGGAGTGAGAAAAAGCCGAGGTCAAATGGCGGTTCTGCTGGTTGTTCGCTTGTTACCTGGGGCCTTTTGAAATAATCGTTTTGCTGCTGGGAGGCTCCAGGTCCAGGTGTGGAGTGGGGATGGTGCATGGTTGGGAAAGGCACGTGCGATGATGGATATAAAAATGTTTGCACCTGGGATATGCTTAATGAATGTTTCTTCCTCCTTCGCTGGTTCCTTCTGTCCTCCATCTCCAGTAGAGTTGGAAAGATAAGGCCGCTATCACAGAGATAACACCCGGCCAGGTATAGTTCACTGAGTAGGTAGAGAGCGCTGTCGGGATTCAGGGGAGGGAGTGGTGGGCGGGGGGCAGGAGCTGCTGTGTCAGAAGCTGCTTCCCTAGGAGGCCAAGCAGGGCTTGCGTGAATGTGTGTTGAATTGAATTTATTCTCCCCGGAGGGAGGAGTATGTGTGGGAGTTGGTGGTGGCAGACCAGCGGGGTAATAGCAATAATAGCAGAAGTTCGTGGACTTCTATTATGGGCCTGGAACGTTCTGTGGGTTTTTATCTATATTAATTCTTGAACCCTCACAGAAGTGCCATGAGACAGATGGTCTGGTCACCTCCATCCTACAGATAAGGGGACTGGGGAGAAGAGGGGTTAATTAGCTTTCCTGAGGTCACCCACCAAAAAAAATTGGTGGAGCCAGGATTGGATCCCAGTCAGCAATGCCTCCCTCCCCCACTCTACAGTGTCTCCCCCCTCTCCTGTCACTCACCTTTTCCTGGGATCTGTCTTACCTTGTGTAGGGCACCACCTGTCACACTGGATGATGGCAGTCTGTCAGTTCTTTGGGCTGGACTGTGAGCCTCTGGAGGGCAGGAGGTATGCTACATTCACCCTGCATCCCAGCCCTAGCACAGTGGTTGCTCCCAAAATGTGCAGGAGTGTGGGATGCACAGAGCAGGATGGGGAGAGACCAGCTTGGCCAGAACAGAGCACTGGGGTAGGAAGACTGGGGGGTTCAGCATGGGACAAGGGTACTGGGAATGGCAGGCTGATTTGCTTAGAGGTGGGCCTGCATCATCACTTGTGAACATGATGATCCCAGAAAGGTGTGTTCTGGAAAGGTGTATTCAGGGCAGAAAGCCTATAGCCTGAGGGCTGAGAAGGAGATAGGAGAAGATGTGAAGTCTGGATGGTGGTGACAGCAAGGACAAAGTAGATGGGGCCAACTGGAGAGACTTTATGAGTGGAAATCCTGCAGAATGGGATGTGGGGTCCAAGCGAGAGGGAGGAGCTATCGAAGTCTTGAGCTTGGGTCATGAAGACATGAGGAGGCTTAACTGGAATATTCTAGAGGAGAAGTTAATTTTGGGGAATGAGGAAACGGACACAGGAGTATGTGGAACTAGTAGGACATCCAGGCAGCAATATTCACCACATGCTAATGGGCATTTGGTTCCCCAAAGGAAGCAAGGCACTTATGTGGATGCTGTAAGTGGATGGGGGTCTACCTCAGGGAAAGGCCAGTGGGACACACCGGGCAGGTCGGGACTCCCAAATAAAGCCCCATCTGCATCTGAGGCAGAGTTGATGGCAGATGTTCCTGTGGAGAGCCTGAGGGAGAGCACCCTAGCCACATTTCCAGATCTGGGGGCTGCCATACTTTATGGTAACATGTCTAATTTTTATTTTTTTAACATTTCTTTGTTTATTTTCCCCGAAAATGTTGACATTTACATTTATTATTTAGGTAATTTTAAATGCATGATTAAAAAACAGAATTATATTTTGTCCTTTAAGTAGATTAAGGACGTGCCAGGGTAGGACACACCAGAATAAGGGCTGAAGATACGGTCTCTGCAAGGGGACCCCAGGAGGCGGTTCTTGAGTCAGAACTCCAGGATTTGAATCTTTGCTACATCCCTTCCTGGCTGTGACCTTGGGCAAATCCCCAAACCTCTCTGAGCTTTGCTTTCTTTTTGTGTCAAGTGAGCACAATAAGATTAACCTTAGAGGGTTTCCCAGAGGGTTAAATGAGACTGTGTGCAAAAACAGCTCACTGTCTGGTTCATAGTTGTGCTCAATAAATATTTATTTATTTTTTTAAATGCCAAGTTAGGAAAGTAGAGCTTGGGTCCCCAGTTCTGTTCTGTGCCCTGCCTGCTGGAGGCGTCAGGGACCAGAGAAGCTAGCAAGCACGCCTTACGTTGAGTGGGCGTAAGGCCGTCACTGTGTTGAGTACTTCCCAAGGATGAGCTCTTTCAGTTCTCATAACACCCAGGTGAGATGTGAACTGTCATCAGCCCCATTTTCCAGACCAGGAAACCAAGGTTTGGAGAGATTAAGTAACTTGCCCAAGGTCGCCCAGCCAGGCAGATCCCAGAGTTCACTAGAGTTCTGCTACCCTGCTTCTCAGCGAGGCAGGGAAGAGTCCCACTAACACACTTAATGCTTTGGTTTTGGGAGTTTCTGCATTCTCTGCTGGGGATCTGAAATCGGGTTATATAGTATTTAGAAATGGAAGGCTTGTTGCTTGTCTCCATTCTTCCTGTTTTTAAAAAACCAGAGTCACATTCAGTATACAGCAAATTCCTGAAATAAGCAGAATGCCCTCCCTCATTGAAGACACAGGACTTGCGGATCACTGGCATTTGATAGATCCTGTCTCTGGGCTCATTCCTAATACATGGGTCCGTGCCAGGCCCCAAGGAATGTGGCTTTGAAAAATCAGGATGTTACATCCCACCCTTATTCCATCCCCGCTGTGCTTCTATCCGGAAGAACTCCGTTTCAAAGAAGCACCAACTGTGGCCTGGAAGAAGAAACAGCCACAGGAAGGCAGCTGCCGACCTGGGTTAGTTGGGGGATGGGGATAGGGATATAGGCTGCCCTGGGTGGGTCCTAAGGCCGAGAGCTGACACTGGTTTTCTCTCGGGGTTCAGGGACTAGTTGCTGAGGCATACAGGCCTCAGAGAGCCCAGAGAAAACAGAGAATCACCAAGTGCTAGAATCAAAGGACTTTGAGATCATTTGATTCAGCTGTCCTGTTTTACAGTTGGGGAAACCCAAGGCCCAGAGAAGTATGGGGTTTGTCCATAGGTGCATAGCTAATGAGTAGGAGAGCCAGGGCCAGATCCCCGGCCTCCCAAAGGCCACCCAACGTGTCTGGGCCTTGGACATCTGGACCAGGAGGAAGAGCCCCCTGGGACTTGTCCAAGGGGGGCCTCTCGATGCTCAGACACTGCAGGACCCGGGCTCCCCTCCTCATTTGGGTCCGTGGAGCCATCGTTGGCTCTTTAAGGCCTCGGCATTAAAAATAGTCGTAGGGATTAATACCCCACCACGAGCAAGTCTGCCCTGGTGGCTTTTTGAAGTAGCCTCCGAGTTTTATCCCACGCTGAGTCCCGCAGGGCTTTCCTCACTGGGGCTTCTCCCTACCCGGGGGACTGGTCGCGGGCGTTCCTCCATCCCCCACATGGTTCTGCGGAGAGAAGTCAGGAAGGCATGGGGAGCCCCCAATGTCTATGACCCGGTCTGGCAGCGTATGATTCCCTTGTCAGATGGGCCTCCTTGAGTATCCGTCCTGGGCCCAGTGGGACATAGGATTCTACTCAGAAGAGCTGAAGGGGCGGGCAGCGGCTGACAGGACGATGAAGGAGGTGTGGGCCCGATAGCAAGTGCCGGCAGGGGGAGGGGGAAGGTGCCAAGGGGCAGGGGGAGGAACACGGCGCCCCGGACGAGGGAGGGTGGATGGTGCCCGTGCCAGCACGCTGCCCCGGCAGGGAGGGCAGGGCACAAATCCCCATCTTCCTCCTCTCACCTGCCCTTCTTCTGTCCGCGCCTCCCGCCGGCCAAACCAGAGACAGAGGGCGAGGGGCCGTGGAGGTCAGCCCCAGGCAGTGGCAGGGGCGTCCCGGTGGAGGATAGCACATTGTTCAGTCACGTGCTTCAAAGCCAGGCAGACCTGAGTTCAAATCCTGCCCTGCCCTTGAGGGAGTTGCTTCAACGCCCTCAGACTCAGTTTCCCCATCTGTAAAGTGGGGCCCGACAATCCTTATCTTGTGGGCCGCTCGGAACTCCCGCGCGGGACCGTGTGCCTGCCTCGCAGTCTGTAAGTGTGACGGTCTGGAGGCCTCGGCGGCGGACAGGCACTGCTGGGTCGATTTTACAGACCGAGGAAGTGGAGCTGCAGAGAGAGGGAAGTAGCATCCTCGGGTCGTGTGAAAAGTGCCACGGGGCAGAACTGGGAATGAGATGCGGCCCGGTGACTCCCAAGGCCCAGGCTTTGTCGTTGGACGCTCATCCTGTAATTGCTTTCAGTCTCTCGGAAACCACTGGCTCAGATACCCACTGCGTGCTCCAAGTTGGGCTGATGAAAATGTGCCAGAGTCATTAAGTTATCAGTGGGGAAGGCGGCTGCTTCTCCCCCGCAGGAAGGATTCTGCTGTCTGCGGCAGCCGGCTTTGTTCGCACAAACTGCCCCCGATTCCCCGCCCTCCGCCGCCGCCACCGCCTCCTCTGTGCACCCTGCTCCCGCAGACAGGGTGCCAGCGGGGTGGGCTTGGAGCGGGGAGGGGGGCGCTGTAGGTATTCTGGGGCAACACTGAAGGTATTCATAACTCCAGGCGGGAGGTGCTACCTGGAGAATCCGGCCCCTGGATGGGGTAGTGGGCAAGCACTATTTCTGCAACTTGACAGATGGATGCGCCCCAGGGGAAGGAGAGAGAGGAAGGCAAGCTGGACCTTCCTTACTGTCACAGCCGGTCCCCTCCGAGCGCCGTGCCAGGAACACAAATCCAGGTGCACGCTTGCCAAGGTGAAAAGAAGGGCCTCGGGCTGTGCCTGGACCGGGCTTGACCCGTCCCTGGGGTGATGGCTTCAGAGGGCCAGGACACAAAGGAGCGGGCTCCGGGGAGGGGACAGAGACTGCGGTAGGAAGATGGGGCGCAGCCGTCTCTGAACGCTTCAGCAGTCCTGGGGCTCGGTGGGATTCTGCACGGCGGAGAATTCCAGAGTGAGGCTGCTGACGTGATAAAGGGAGAGCAGATGGTTCTAAGACTTTATTTTCAGTGTACTTTCCCCACCCTCTTTTTCTGGCGACTCCCTCGCCCCCATCTGCAGAGGAGAGATGGCTAGCTACCCCCTCCCCTTTTGGGTTTATTCCCTTTGCTTTGATGGCCGTGAAGCTGATAATAGCGGACAATGGCTGCCCCTCCCGACCAGCCAGGCACTGTTTCATTTTTTTAAATTTATTTTTAAAAAAGATTTATATATTTATTTGACAGAGAGATAGAGAGAGAGCACAAGTAAGCAGAGCAGTGGAGGGAGAGAAGCGGGCACCCTGCTGAGCAGGGAACCCGATGCGGGGCTCGATCCCAGAATCCTGGGATCATGACCTGAGCCGAAGGCAGCCACTTAACCAACTGAACCACCCAGACGCCCCTAGGCACTGTTCTAAATGTGTTTCTTTCACAGAGAGGCGCCTCAGACAAAGTGAGGCAGATGTGCTGTGGTGATCATCCCTGTTGTTTCCAGAGGATGCGGAGGCACAGAGAGGTTTAGCAACTCAGCCCAGATCACACAGGTGGTCGGTAGCAGACGTGACAGGGCTTTGAGTCCCAGCAGCTCAGACCCAGCCTATCCCGTTACTCACCAGCCAGAAGCTGCCTCTCTGAAGGGTGGCACAGGCATGCCTGGGCCAGATTTTCAAGGTTACTGCAGAGAGCGTTTTACTCCCAGCTCAGGGCTGCTTGGGGTCTGTGTTCCATGAGGCAGCACCTGCCTGTTGGTGCTGTCAGGTTCTTTGTTTTGAGTAACCTATTCCCCGATCTCTGACCCCAGCCCCAGCAGGTTTCCAAGACCAGATACACAATTTATGGGGCCCAGTGCAAAATGACGATGAGGGACCCTTTATTCAATATGTGTTCAGAATTTCAAGATGGTGACAGCAAAGCCTTAGGCCAAGCGTGGGGTCCTTCTGAGCATGGACCCGGTCTGAAGGCACGGGTCTCATGCCCGTGAAGCTGGTCGGTCTGTGTTCGGTGTGGCAGGGAGGTATCATTAAATAGCACTGGGTTTTCCTTTGCTTCCAATCCAGTCAAAGTAGGATTTCTAAGGCATTTCTTTCCATCAAAACGTAGCAGTCTGATCCAGGTACAATTCCACCAAGATAAATCTTAGAAATCTTTTGTCCCTGGGAGGAAGTCATTCAAAGGCCTGGTACTTGGGTTAGAAGCTTTATTTTGGGGTCAGACATCTTGCTGTATTATCTCCAATTCCTCCTAACCCTGTCTTTTAAACTCCCTCCCGCCTCCTTCCTGTTAGCCTGTGAGCCTGCTCCAGGGTGTGCCCTGTTAAAGAACGAGGCCCACTCAGCCTCCCCGACCGCCATTCCCATCCGCCACCCAGCCTCACTGGTGGCAGGAGTGGTCTGTCAGCCCTGTCACCACTTCCTCGTTTCCCGGAGCACCCTAGGCCTCTGAAGTCTTATCTTGTCCTCCTGGAGGTCGTGGATTCCCTTCTCATGAAGGTGGCCTCCTGTCACCTCCACGGATCTCTTTCTAGTCTCTGTTTATCTTGACCCTTCTCAGGCATCTGGCATTCTCCTGACTCTGCCGGCTTCTCTCCTGTAAAATGGGGACTTGGGTTGCCGTGAGCAAATTGACTGGACACAAGAGAACAGGTCTCACACTTGGTACACAGTCAATAGCTGTTCGCCATGGCCGTGACGGTTTGTGTCCTTGGTCCTGTCATCTGGAAATCCTACCTCTTTAAAAAAAAATTTTTTTTTTTTGAAAAATTCCAGTATAATTTACATCCCAGTATAATTTACTACCTTTAATACTAGTTTCAGGTGTACAATGTGGTGATTCAACGATTCTATATATTTTATGCGGTGCTTATCGTGTTAAGTATACTCTTGATCTCCATTCTTAAGATACTGGTGTTTTCTGAGTTCTGTCCTCTGTCCACATTTTTCCTCTCTCTCCATCATCTCCTAACTCCCCCTGCCGCCCTTTCAACCTCCCACATCCGCGTCTCTTTCCTAAGCTCAGAGTGTGCAGGGCAACCCCAGACTGAACTCATTCTCTTTCTTCTTTGAATCTGGTTTTCCTCCTCATCCTTAGGCCTCTTGCTCTGTAGTGTTTTTGTTGTTTCCCTTAACTGACCTTGCGTGCTGGCTGTGCGCTTCCCCGTGCTGGTCACTGGGGATGCAGCAGTGTGCAAAGACGCAGGGGCTGCCATGTTTGCTGCTGGTGGGGGGCACACATAGTGATCCATGATTTGTCCTAGGAAGGTAACAAACTGGGGTCCTAATTTTGATTGGAGAGACTTCCCTGGAGAAGGACATTTGAATTGACACCTGAAGAAGGATGAAGTGTTAATTAGGCATACTAGGGCTGGGGACCATTGTGGGCCATGGGAAGAGCTTGTGCAAAGGCTCTGTGGTAGAAAAAAAGATGTTTATAGAGTAGAAAGACAATGGGGCAGAAGGGCAGAGAAGGTGGTAGAATGTGGTGTCAGGCGAGGCTAGAGAGCTAAGCTGGGGCTGGATGGGGCATGGCCAGGAAAACCAAGTTACTGTCATTCTCGGTTCTTCCTCACTGCTTGTACCCACCCCTTGCCACCAGACTCCTTCTCTTTAACCCCTCTCCCATCCTGAAATCCTCATTGTTCACACATAGAAAACTAAAATAGCCTCTTGCCACCTTCAAATCCGTCTGCTGCGCTATAATCTTAAATAGGATTTCTAAAATGTAAATCTGAATAAGTCGGTCCTCAGGCTACAATCCTTCCCTGGCTCCTCATTTTCCGGACAAAGTCTTGCCCGGCTTCCTTGCTCCTTTGCTCCGTCACGTCACGGGGCTGGGCACATATGAGGTGTTAAATACATGTTTTCTTGAAGACCTGATGATGAAGGAATAAGATGGGACAAACAGGTGGTAAAAAAAGGCAGCTCCATCAGGAGAGCTCTGTAGTTCTGTGTAGGGGGGTGATGGGTAAGAGGTCTGGTTTCCATGACCTCCCTGTACTGTCTGCTTCCGTTTCCTCTAATGACCAAGCATGAGTCTCACTGTCCCCACCGGCCACTTCCACCATCCCAAAGTGCAGGTGCACCAAGGTGAGCAGAGTCAAGCCCAAATCTATTCATTCTTCTAGCAGAGCGGTTCTTAGACTGTAGTGTGCAGGGGAATCACCTGGAGGGCTTGTTAAAACAGAGATTTCTGACCCCATCCCCGGAGCTTCCGATTCGATAGATGTGAGCAGGAGCCCAAGAACATGTATCTCTAAGCTCTTCGCAGGTGACGCTGATGGTGCTGGTCTGGGGACCACTCTTCAGGAATCTCTTTTCTAGCAAAAGGATTTGCTTTAAAAAATAATTACTCTCTATGGTGTTGGGGAAGGAGATGTGGGAAGCTTTTTGCTTGGGTTTGGTTTTGTAGGTTTAAAGACCTATTACTATGAGATTAATGTGGATAGATGGATCAGATTCTACATGCTTCCCTCTCCCCACCCCCACCATCTCCTGGCTTTCCCACAAAGTATTTCTGTGTTCATTCATCAGTTGGTCAATGGATGTGTTCTGAGGCCATTATATGTGCATGGCAAGAGAAGATATGGAGTTGTTATTAAGCCGAAACTGGCACGAAACTGTCCTTAAGAGAAGTCCTCTGGTACAGATGTAACTAGGATTTAAGGACATCAAAGAAGAAACGCCTGTTTGGGTGGATCGGGATTCCCTGATCCGTGGAATTGTCCCAGGCATCGAGCATTAGTGGGAATAAAACAATGTGATGAGTGAGACCACATGACTTTTAAGACCCTGGAATTCTGTGATTAAGGAAGATGGTGGCAATTGACATGACAAAATGGCGCAAACGGAATGCTGTGGAGTTGGTAGTAGGGAGGTCTGCAGACTGGTTTCCGGAGTCAGCGGAGGCGTCCTTATGGAAATACTGAGATGACTGTCCTGATTCTTTTTTTAAAAGCAATTCTCAGCCATTTCTCTTTTTTTTTTTTTTTTAAGATTTTATTTATTTATTTGACAGAGAGATCACAAGTAGTCAGAGAGGCAGGCAGACAGAGAGGGGGAGAACCAGGCTCCCCGTAGAGCAGAGAGCCAGATGCGGGACTCAATCCCAGGACCCTGAGATCATGACCTGAGCTGAAGGCAGAGGCTCAATCCACTGAGTCACCCAGGCACCCTGATGATGGTCCTGATTCTTTTCTTCTTTTTATTTTTTTTTAAGATTTTATTTATTTAACAGACAGAGATCACAAGTAGGCAGAGAAGCAGGCAGAGAGAGAGGAGAAAGAAGCAGAGAGCCTGATGTGGGGCTTGATCCTAGGACCCTGAGATCATGACCTGAGCCAAAGGCAGAGGCTTTAACCCACTGAGCCACCCAGGCGCCCCGACGGTCCTGATTCTTAATCAACATTTACGCTTTGTTACTAAGTGGATTTATAGCCGATGACCCCACGATTTGCTGTTTACTGACCTCAGATCGTTGCAGAGGTTAAATAGAAGAAGCCACAAACAGGCCCAGAGTGTGCCTTGGGGGCCTCTTTAGGTCCCATTTCCCCAGTCAAATGGAATTGAGATGTGGAGTGCCGTTTTATTTTTTTGATATATTTACTAGAGAGAGAGAGAGAGAGAGGGAAAGAGGAAGAGAATGTAAGTAACCAATTGTAGGACTTGAACTTAGAGCCACTGGGTCACCAACTTGAATTTCAGACTCTGACCTTATTAAGAAAGTCCAACCAATTGTTAAATTCCACTGTTTGAGGCCAGGGTCAAAGTCCCTCTTTCAGGAGGGCCCAAAACTTAGCACTTGGCACTTCAGGCTAAGCTGAAGCCCCTCACCCTGGCCCCTCGCCCCTCTTCAACATTAATCAGCATCTGTTATGTGCAGGGTACTGAGTGAGATACAAATATTATCTACAACCCTTCAAGGTAAGTAGTACTATCATCATTTCCAGATACGAAAAAAGGCACAGAGAGGCTACATATCTTGTCCAGTTTCACACAGCAATTTGCCTCAATTCATTTTTGGAAGTCGATATAACCATAAAATCGAAATGTGGTAGAAGATAGGTCAAAAATTCTAGCTCCATCTCAGATCTGAGTATAGATCCAGAACACAAGATTGGAAAACAGAATGCAGCAGTTTATGAAGTGGATAATGTACTTTCGCCCAACAGAGAGCATTCTAGGAATATAGGAATGGCCCAAGAAGAAGAAACATTAGGAAATCAACATAATTCACCATACCAACAAATGGAAGGAGAGTCATACACTAGTAGATACTGAAAGGCTGATCAGATTTTCCTGTAATAAAACTCAACACAGGGATAAGAGGAAATACTTAAATTTGGTAAAGAATAATAATTAGCCACACGTATCGTTCTAAATTGTGAAGCACTAAATCCAACTTCATTGACAGTGGGGGTGGTCTGGTCTTCAGCCATGTAGCTGGGCTTCTGCTTCTGAGGTACTGGGCAGCCAACCAATGGAACTGCCCCTTTCTTCTTCTGTGCCCCAACCAAGCCGTATTTATGCGGCCGGGTGTCCTTGTCTCATACTGTCCACGCAAGAGGTCGTGTTCGTGAGGACACATTCCTAGATTTTTCGGTACCAGAGGCTTCCTGGGGCACCAAGGGCACAAGCTTTTGGTTGCCACATCTACCAGTGATGGCTTGGCTTCATGGTTTTCATGGCAGAAGAGGGATGTGTTTTTCTAGCACGGATCACCATGTGATACATCAAAAATATTATCCGTATCAGCTTTTGTACTTTATACAGAGTTAACCACCATGTGGTGGGGAAGGAGCACTGCATGGGGATCCGGGAGACCTGAGTTCTAGTGACTCTGCCTCAAGTAGCTGTGTGTTCCCAGGCAAATCACTTAGGCTTGCTGGGCCTCACTTGGCTCACCTCTGCCATGGGATGTTGGACTGGATGGACTGCCAGTGCCCTTTGCCCTCAAAGTTGTAATCATCATCACCCTTACCACGTGCCACACACTGTTACAAGTGTTCTGCACAGAGATGAACTCAACCCAGCAACGCTATGAGTTAAATACTATCATTATTCCCATTTTCCCTCTGCAGAAACTGAGGCCCAGAGAGGGTAAGTGACTTGCCCAGGGACAGGAAAGGAGCTCTTACAGAGTTCAACTTCCATCCTTTACTTTTCTGGTTTTTCTAATCCAGGGCCCATGCTGGGGTGTTGGCTCTGCCCAAGAGTGGGAGACACTTCCCCGCAAGGGAAGCGCAGCTCTGGGGCAGACGGATGAGAGTCACTTCCTGGGAGATGCGGGCAGTGACTGCAGAGGTTGCTCATCTTTGCTTTTTCCCTCTTCTCTTTCCCTGTCTAGTCTGTGGCAAGCGCTACAAGAACCGGCCAGGACTTAGCTACCACTACGCTCACACTCACCTGGCCAGCGAGGAGGGGGATGAAGCTCAGGACCAGGAGACCCGGTCCCCGCCTAACCACAGAAATGAGAACCACAGACGTGAGTTTCCAGTCGTTGGGTTGGGGCAGTGATGAAGTGGGTGGGCAGCGCGAGAGAGTGTTCTTTTCACCTCTGGCATCTTTGGTGGCCCCCGTGGGTTGGTTTCAATGTCCTGTGGTGACTTGGCTCTTTTAATGTAACCCCAGCTTCCCCGTGGGTCCTCTGAGCCCCAGGCTTAGAGTGAGCTGGGCCAGATGGCGACCCCAGTTCTGTTCCCAGAGGAAGGGAGGTGAGTGTTAAGCAGAGGGGAAGCCAGTTATCTGGCTGTTGTCCAATGCCAGACCTGTTTCTCTCCTTCCCTCAGCTCTAGAAGTTCCATTCACAGGGGCTGACCTGACTTGGGCATAGCCTTTTGGCATGTCAATTCAGATGGACATTTCAAATGTTGCCTTGGCCACCAAGAGCTGTAGAATATTCTGGATCTGTCGCCTTGGCTGTTACAGGGGGTCACAGTTTTGGTTCAGGGCTCTCCTGCCCTAGAAATACGGCCCTTGAGCCTCCATGCTTTTCACTCGAACATTCCCTCAGCAAGCGTGATGAGTGCACTTGTCAAAAACTCAAAATGGGGTGGCATGATGGAGTCTAAAGAGCTTGTTTCGAGGTGTGGGTCATTTTAAGATCATTAGGTGAAGAATAACTGTGGACATGCCCTCTATTTTTTTATTTTGTTCACAAGATTTTGTGGTAGGTATTCTTCAGGCGAACGATGTGGTGTAATGAAAGCGATCAGACTCTAGGGTCTGGGGGGAGCTTCTGCGCATTTTAGTCTATCAGCTGAGTCAACGGATGTCCATCGGCTACTCATTGGATCTTTGAAATAATTACCATACTCTGGCCAAGACCTTTCTTGGGATTAGTGTCAGTGTTGCCTAACCCCACCCTCCTTTCTCCTTGTGACGTCGCCTTCTGAATTAGCGTGCTCAGGCTGCCATAACAAAATACCACAGACTGGGCGGCTTAAAGACCAGAGATTTCTTTTCTTGTTCTTCTGGAGGCTGCAAGACCCAGACCAGTGTGTCATTGGGGGCGGTCCCCTCAGAGGCCTCTGTCGCGGAGTGGTAGGCGTCCGCCCTCTCTCTGCCTCTTCGCACGGTGGTCCGTCTGTGATCACGCACCCCTGCTGTCTCTCTGTGTGCCCAGGTCTCCTCTTGGAAGGATACCAGTGACTTAGAAGGATACCCACCATAACCCAATCACCTCTTTAAAGGCCCTCTTCCAGAAGAGTCACGTCCTGAGGCCTGGGGTTGGGGCTTCAACATACACATTTTTGGGGGGACCCAGTTCAGCCCACATACCTTCTTTAATTCCTACTCACTCACAGGGTTCAAGCCTTTCATGTGACAGACCCTGATTTCCTTGCCTGCTCTTATCAACTGGACAGAAGCTGGGAAGCAGGACAGGGGCGTCTGGCCCACCTCCCCGTGCCAGCTTCTGAGTCGTGCTGAGCCCTCTCTCTCTCAATCTCTCTCTCTCTCTCTCGATCTCTCTCTCTCCTCCCTGGGGAGAGGTTCCCGTGGTTGAGCCTTTCAGAAAGGAAGATGTACGGGGCAGCTGGCATTTGCGTCCCTCTGTTTCTCCTCTTATCCCTACTCTGATCTAAGTGGCCTAGGCGTACCTATTGTCTCTTCTGGCAAAGGAGGCCGAGAATGATCTCTTTTGCTTTGGGTTGCTATCTGGAAAGTATTTATTAGCCACGGTTGCTCTCTCTGAAGTATCTGTTAACCCGGTATTATTTCCCAGTCCCCCCAGTGCTGGCTTATCTTCTTTACATCTCTTCTCAAATGTCAAGCCATTTGGTCCCTGTGTTGTGCTTTACTCATGCAGTAGGATCTGGAATGTTTCTCTTTTGTCTGTGTCTCTTTTGTGTGTGTGTGCACCGCGATGGCCACAGCAGAGGAAGGTTCCTCGTGGTCCCGCAGGTACGCTGCGAGCCTGAAGCGGATCAAGGAAATCTCTTCCTCAGACATCCCCGCTGGCTCCCCCACACCTGCACCCACACCCGCTGGCTTTTGACTTCTGGGGTGTGCGCTGGCCCATTTCCCTCCGTCTACCAGGATCTCCTTGGGGACGCTCGTGACTCAGCATCTTCTGTCTCCTCATGTCTTTACCGTGAGGCCAGATGGCCTTGCTTAGTCAGGAAATGGTGTGTCTTCCTCCTGGATGGAGATGCGTCCTGAGTCAGGCAGCGAGTCCTCTCCCTCTCCCCTCTCACCTGCTGGTGACAAACTGAATTCTTCAAAAAGCCTCATCGGACTACCCCAGGGGTTTGAGCTGCATAAAAAGCAATAGCTGTCCCTGGGTTCATCTGGGGCCTCCTTACACGAGGAAAGTTCCAGAACCTTCACAAACATCTTTTTAACAACATCTGCTCACAAGGCCTCTGAGAACTCTGTGATTAACTCCAATTTTGCTAGCAAGGAGGGTGTGGCAGGAAGGCCCCCGGGGCCACAGAAGCCATTCCTTCCCTCTTGCCCAATTTCTCTGAACAAATCTAAGAGACAGAAGCTCTTCCCAGGTTCTCTGCACCGTGCACGCCACCCATCTGTCTGCTGCTCCGAATGTCTGCTCCGTTCCCTCCCACATTCCCCTGGTGAGCGGCCCCCCAACCATTTTATCGTGAGCGCTAATTGCTGGCATCATTAATACCCAGTCATTAGCTGCTCCCACTGTTTGGGGGTGGGGGTGGGCTTCCATCCATCCTGCCCTTAAATGCCACTGGAGCCGTGTGGTGAATTGAACGTGACAGCTCTGCAGCCTCGAAGGTCCCAGCTTTGTGATCCTTCCTTGGCAAGGCTTCTGGGCTGGGGGAGGGAGGCAGGAGAGCTTCATCCAAGAGGCTGATCTGCAGTTTCCCCCAGGAAAAGTTCTGGACGCCGACAATGTGGGAATGCTGACTTCTCCCTCTTTAGCAGAGCCGTAGGGTAGCCCAGCTGCTGGTGAGCCCACGCAGGCCGCCGGGAGAAGCAGCCCTACCGACTCAGGAGTTTTCCGCGGCTCGGGCATCTGTGCTCGCACCACCTGCAGCAGGAGAGACCTTCTGACTTTGGTCTGCCTGCCGTCCCTGGCCGCACCCCCCGACTGTGCCTCCAGCCAAGCCGAAGCTCATGCCTGTGCCTGCTGCTGCTTTCAGGCAGAGCGGACTGCAGGAGCCAGCTCTGACCTCCCTCCCCGCCCAGCGCCAGGCCGCCCCAGGCCGCCCCAGGCCGCCCCAGGCCTCGGGCTCAGCAAGCCATGGCCCCTCCCACCCATGTTCTCTCCTCGCTGCGCATTGTCTCCTGAGGACACCCTTCTTGTCCCTTCTGTAGGTTTGTCCCCTTACCTTCATGCCCTTGACTCTCTGCCTCCACTCTAGGCAGCGCTGGGATGCTTGGAGCTCCGACCTTCACTTTGGCGGGGACAGTACTTTTCTGATGGGGTCTTCCCTACCTAAGCCGTCACCCTTCCCCTCTCTCCCTGTGTGAGGTCAGATTCTTCTTCCTTCTTGCAGTTCTCTGAGCACCTGTGTTTGCGTTGTACAAATGAAATCACTCTGCGTGTGTGTCTGTGTGTGTGTGTGTGTGTACCAGTACACGTACATAGACTACGTAGTCTACGTGTGTATGGAGGGGGGACTGGGGCAAGTTAGGACTCTGTGTGATGCCACTCAGAAGCATTCTCTCTCTCTCGCTAATGATTTATTTATTTGTAAAAGATTTTATTTATTTGAGAGAGAGAGAGCAAGCAAGCACGAATGGGGGAGGGGCAGAGGGAAGGAGAAGCAGACTCCCGGCTGATCAGGGAGCCCATGGGGCTTGATCCCGGGACCCTGGGATCCTGACTTGAGCCTAAGGCAGACACTTAACCAACTGAGCCATGCAGATGCTCCTATTTATTTATTTTAGAGAGAGAGAGAAAGAGAGAGTCCGTGAGTGAGCAGGGGGAGGGACAGCAGGTGAGGGACAAGAAGAGGGAGAGAATCTCCAGCAGACTTCCTACTGAGCACAGAGCCCAGCGTGGGGCTCAATTGCGTGATCTTGAGATTAGGACCTGAGCCGAAATCAAGAGTCAGACGCTGATTAACCGACTGAGCTACCCAGGCGGCCCACTCAGAACCATCCTCTTGTGACTTCTGAAATGCCACTTTGGTATACAGTCCTGGGGGACCAGTGTAGCAGAGAGAACTGGATCAGAATTCTGAACTCTTTGACGCATGCTCACTGTGCCACAACTCTTCTTGAACTTCCTTTTATCTTCCACACACAATGGGAATCTACCAAAGTGATGATTTCAAGGTAGTTTTCTGGGGGTGGGGTGGGTGTGAGCACTGATGAGGTCCTGTACCAATGGAAAAGCTGTGTAAATAAATTCAGTCTAATACATGCATCCGTCTGTCCATCCATCTATCCATCCATCCATCCATCCATCCATCCATCCACTGGCTTCATATCTCTGTACTAGATACTCTCTTAATCTCTGTCTTGAGAAGGAGTGCATAATGGAGTGTGTCTAGAATAGTGAAGGGCCAAGGGCTCAAGGGCATGGTACACTTTGTACCCCTTAGGGCAGCCATGCTCCCAGTGTGACGTCAGAATCCCCGGGGAACTTGTTGGAAATGCAGATTCTTGATTCCACTAGATCTGAAACAGAGACTCTGAGGGTGGGGGTGCCCAGTATTTTACTGGGCACTCTGGGGCACGCAGAAGCTTGAGAACCACTGCATTGGGGATTTGCGAAGACTTCACTCAGGAGGGGACATTCAGGTTAGCTCTGGAAGATTCAAGAGGAACTTCCCAGGAGGGAGAGGGCTTCCCAGGTAGGGGCAAAGGCAGGGAGGTATGAAATAGCACAATGCCCCAGACAAGGGATTGTAGTTGGGTCTGATGGTAGCATTGGAAGAATGGTGGGAAAGTGAGCAGGAGCCGCCATTGGAAGCATCTTCTATGCCAGGCTGTGTAGCTGGCATCCTGTGTGCAAAGGAGAGCCACAGTAGCAATTACTAGAAGGCAAGGACAAATGATTTATAAAGAAAGTTGTTTGATATAGTATTAATTGTCCCATGGCGTATCTCTTTTACCTGATAGTGTAAACGAGTAGAAAATGTCCTGTATAACATACTTGGAGCTCCTAAGAGGGAAGTGATTTTAAAAACATGGATCTATAAAATTTATGTCAAGCCTGTGTCTCAGGTCCCTGGAATGGAAGTTGGGTTGTCCTGGGTCCTGAGAGGTGTCTTGTCTTCTGCCCAGTGATGGTGTGCCTGGCACATAGGTAGACTTTCGGAATCTACCAAGAGAAGAGAAGGCCCCACACTAGCACGCCTTTGGAGGGCATATTGTACTCCGCAGGACTGGAAGAGGAGAGCTGAGTTGATTAAGGGTAATGTCGGCTGATTAGATAATCTGAAAATTAGTCTGATAATGTGCAAATTACCTAAAAGAAGCATATGATGTCATTGCTACACTGATGGGAAAGATCTAACAGACGTTAGTCTCCTGACATCTCTGTCCTCTAGCATATGGCCCGGGGGCAACCAAGAGAGCTTTAGGAGAGAGAGTGAAAATTGCCTTTGACACAAGCTTAAGGATTTTGGATCACTCTGAAGGTGCCTGAGAAACCATAAAGCACACACAATCCACCACTTACCAACCTTGACTCAGGAAATTCAGGCTTTGTTCCAGCGGAGAGAGAAGAAAATTCAGACACAGGGCTCTGTCTGGAGAAGCGAGCTGCTTCTCACTTCCTGAAGAATGAATTTGGAATCTAACCACAGGTGTTCTTCAGGTGAATTATTATTTAACTAAAGAGTTATAGATTATGAAGCAAGCAAAGAGCAACCTGAAGGCTCCCTCTGGCCTTGAGGATAGAGTTGGAGTTATTTTTTCAGGGCTTTTGGCTGGGAGAATGGCCATGGAATTGGCCAGGCCAGAGTCTGAATTCCATCCTTGCCACGCTACCATCTTGTGCCTGTGTGATGGTGGGTCGGTCAGTCACTCGCACTTCTTTGCTCCTTTGTTGCGTCATCTATAAGATGGAGAGAGTAACCATACTGACCTCCTGAGGTTGTGCTGGTCTTCAGTGAGACGATGTGGGCGTTTGGCACCTTGCCTGCCCACTGCGAGTGCTGATATCCCGTCTCTGTGCCGTTCGGACCAACAGAGCATGTCTATGACCACAGATGGCTAATCTGAATCAGGGCTCGGCTGTGGCTGTGTGATGCCTATGGGGGGTCTCGCTGGCATCAGGCGTAACTACCAGAGCCCGGCCCAGCTGTGGCGCATCTTTTGTGAAACCATAGATGGAGGATGGCAGTCCCACACAGGCGAAACATGGGTATTTACTGAGCACTTACTGTACCTGTGGCCACGTGTGGGAGGGACTAGGTATAATTGGGCCTTTAAAAAAACATAGCAGGGCACCTGGGTGGCTCAGTGGGTTAAGCCGCTGCCTTCAGCTCAGGTCATGATCTCGGGGTCCCGGGATCGAGTTCTGCATCGGGCTCTCTGCTCGGCAGGGAGCCTGCTTCCTCCTCTCTCTCTCTCTGCCTGCCTCTCTGCCTACTTGTGATTTCTCTCTGTCAAATAAATAAATAAAATCTTTAAAAAAACAACAAAAAAAAAACATAGCACATGGTCTTAACCCTAGGACAATTTCTGGTTTAATTGGGGAAGTAAGATGGATGCAGGAAACCCAGCAGGAGAAAGTGTGGGGCTGAGGCGAACCATTGAAGCATCCCCATATTTATTATCCCATTTCCCCATTCCCCTTACCTTCCCAGGATCCTCTTTGATTTCTCTCACATTTTGGCCCAATTACCTAGAAGATTCTGGACTGAAGCGTTTCACGTTCTGAGTAACGACCATGACAGTAATACTTCCTGACATTCCTTGAATGTGTCAGACAGACACTGCGCTAGGCAGGCCACATTCCTCTCATTCCCTCTTTGCAGCAGCCCCATAAGGAAGGTGGGTGCTGTGTCCCCTAGAGGACACCAAGGCACACGGGCTCCAGCCGATGTGCGTATAGACATGAAGCATGAATGTGAATTCTCCCATCATGTGTCACTTCTTGGGAAGTGTCTTTAGGCCTTTGATTCCCCCCACCCCCTGCCTTTATCAGAAATAAAATTATTTCACATAAGAGAAGAAAGAGGAGAAGAAAGGGCAGAAGCTTTACTAGGTGCCGGGCACTCTGCACATATTGTCTCGTATAAAGTTCACAGCCCATGAAGCATGTGCTGGGACTGAGGCTTGGAAAGGTGGCATTGCTTGCCCCAAGTTACATGGTTAGCAGGATGGGAAGCTGAGATGTGAATGTACTTGAGTTGGACACCATTCAGTTAAGTCAGGACATTGGAGCCTTAAGTGATGGCTCCTAATCTTAAAGATGGGATCTTTGTCCTAGTGGTATCTCTTAATTTTCACCTGTAGGCCAACTGTGGAGTGCATCATAGCGCACAGTGGCTTTTCAAGAGAAACAAATGTATTAATGGACACTTCTCTTGGATTGCCTAGCAGAATACCAGAGACTAAATGCCTTAAACAATAGTAATTTATTTCTTACAATCTTGAAGACTGGAAGTCCAATATGAAAGTGCTGCTGTGTCTGTGTTCAGTGAGGGCTCTCCTCTTGGGTTGAAGATGGCCACCTTCTTGCCGTGTCTTCGCATGGCTTTTCCTTGATACGGGATGATAGAGAGAAGTGAGCTCTCTGGTGTCTTTTCATATAAGGGCACTATTCCTTCTGTCCTCATGACCTCATCTAAACCTAATCACCTCCTAATACCATCACCCGGAGGGGTAGGGTTTGGGGAAGATGCAATCTAGTTCATGGTAAGCATGTTTAATCTTCAAAACTAACTTTAGCTGTTTGTGGTTTATGTGAAACGCCCCCCATTACAAATTCTGCCCAAGATTTTAATTTGTAAATGAATCTCACTCCAGAAAAAAAAAAAAACCGTACATCACGTAGTTCAGTAATTTTTCTGCGTCTTCCATTTGTGTCTCTCATAGTCTTTCCTGTCTTTGCTCTCGTATATTTCTCTTTCTGACCTTGTTCTTTACAAACAATAATGCTGTGCCCAAAGTGAAACCTAGGATTCATCCTTGGCTTTATTTTCCTTCACTACCTGTATCAGCTTCCCCTCCAAAATAGACTCCAAGGCCGTCTTCCTATCTTCATCTCCTGGCTTCCACCAGATCCTGCTTGGAATCCCTGCAACTTCTTTATTGGTCTTTTAGCCTGTTTTTACTCCATGGATTGGCCAAAGCGGTCTTTTTATTTATTTTTATTTAAAGGTATATTTATTTAAAGGTATATTTTTTAAGTAGTCTCCACACCCAGCCCAGAGCCCAATGTAGGGCTTGAACTCACAACCGTGAGATCGTGAGCAAGAGTCAGAAGCTCAACTGACCAAGCCCCCGCGCCCCAGGTGCCACAGGTCTTTTTTAAAACATAAAATAGATTATGCTATGCTCCACTTTCAGAACTTATAATGCATTTAAATACGATCCAAACTTTTCACCTTGCGGGTCTGTGTTATTTCTTTTCAAAGTGAGATCAGCAGCTTCAACATCTGCTGGGACCCAGATGGCCAACTCCTCCAGGTTTGCCCAGGACATTCCCAGTTACAGACTGAAAGTCCTGTGCCCTGGGAACCCCCCAGTGCCAGGCAAACCTTCACGGTTGGCTACCCAGTGGGGGAGCTTATACGAAATGTGGAGTCTTCGGCTCTAAGCCAGACCAATGAATCCTAATCTGAATTTTAGTGAGAAGCCTACCTGGTTTGTTTGCACAGCACTCACATTTGAGAAGCCCTGAGGCCTGCCATCCACCCTGACTTGACTTCCCTCAGGTGTGTGGCTTCTGAGGCCAGGGCAGGGTAGTAGCTGGTGGGCCTGGGAGCCAGCGTAGCTACTTGCTGACATGTGACCCAAGACTGCCTTGCTTCTTTGTGCCATGAGAGTCATCTATGTAAAATCAGAACATTGATGCGTCTATCTCACGGGGCTACGTGAAGATTCAATAAGTCAATTCATATAAAGCACAGCATGAACAGAACACGTATGGGACATGCGTGTGGTCATAGAGCAGTGATTCTTAAGCTTGAGCCCATCAGAATCACCTGTCCCTTAGCACAGAGACTGCTCGGTCCTCCTACAGGAGTTTGGACTTGGTCGGTCTGCGGAGGGACCTAGAATTTGCATTTTTAACAAGTTCCCAGGTGAACCACTGCCTTAGAGAAATCCAGTTTTTGGAGACTGATGTTCAATTTTTTTTCTTTTTTCTTGTGGATTCACCGAATTAAGATGACTGACCAGGAACAAGGTTGCACTGTGAGAACTAGGGGATAGACTTGGTTTTCACTCTTTTCCTAAAGTTCTGTCCTAGGATGGCAAATGACGTGTCTGTGGCTCTCAGCAGCGGCTTCCTGGCTTGCTTTCTGGGTGTATCCCCCATCTGGGCCCTCATTCCTGGGCTGGGCTGCCCTTCTGCTCTGTGGTCTCTTGACTCTGTCCTAATCCTCAGACCTGACACTAGTCATATCCTTTTCATTTTCTCGAGGACTGCTTTTTCAGTCCGAAGGACCTAGAAAATGCTCACCATTGTGGGGCTGCTGGGGTTGACATGGCCGAGTCCCCTGGAGGTGGTGGTGAGGAGGGGTGGAGATAGGCGAGGCTTGCTGAATTCTAATATCACAGTATTAATATCCTGACAACTTATACGGATGAGGCTTATCGTGCTCTAAAACGCGGAGATGTCCTGCAATTCTCTAAGGGGAATGACTCCACTTCATTCAGAGCCCCGTTGACATAGTTACTCTCAGATTAAACGCTGCTCCTTTCCCCTAACTCATTTGGTGGCAATAACAAGTTGCTACGCCAGGGCATGAACTGACCCACATGACCTTCCACTGGAAAATTGAAATATCTTCTCGTGCTTTCCCTAATCAGCCCTGCAAAAAGTTATCAGCTCTGCTTGTTTTTTTTCCTCTCTTCTCTGAAGCCTCGGTGACAATCCCAAAGTTGCCAGCGGGGGGGCTGGAGCACAAAGGACATGGCTGATGGGTCATGTGCCCACCTCGGCCCAGAATCGGGGATGTGCTGTCCAAACTCCCGGCAACTCGCAGCTCTAACCGAGTAGAGACATCGATGTGAGCAGACGTGTCTTCTGTTGTCACGGCACAGCGTTTAGGAGTCAGTGTTCTCAAGGTGTGTGTCTAATGGTGTGAGGTTTGGACTCCACAAAAATGGAAAAAAAGAAGTAGATACAAGGATGAGTGGGGTGGCTGGCACCACCTTTAAACTTGTCTGAAGATTCTGCAGCCCCTCAGACACATAGTAAGACAGGCTGTTCTCTCTCCAGCTCTGTGGGGTTCCTGGTGAGAGGCCCTCGAGCATGGGGTTCAAGGGGCTCCGAAGCCAACCCTGTCTGGGAATTCTTAACTCCCTCCATCCTGGTTTTCCAAGAAATGTCTCAGGGAGAGGATTCCTGAGGCAGGGAAGGCGCACTGGCTTTCTCCACCACAGCTTTCTTCTCTCCGATGGTGCTTCTGCTGCTCCCTCTTTCTGTCCCTGTGATGAACAGGACTGATGCCATCAGTGCCTTAGAATGGTCACTTGGTCCTCGGGGGGACACTGGACACCCACTCGACTCCTAGTCTTTGACTTCCCTTTGCCTCAATGTTTGCTTTGTCCAAAGCGCCTCTGTGAAGATTGTCCAGCCTTTCCTGAAGTGTTTGCTGGCCAGCACGGCGTCGGCCCCGGTGCCAGGTGCTGGGGATTCTGCCATTAAGGACACTGCTCCTGCCCTCAGGGAGCTGGCGGCAGACAGGGAGAGAGACACAGCCACGCATGTGACACAGTGATGAGAGGCTGAGGTCCCTCTGGGTTTGGAAGACGTCACTTTTCTGATTCTTCCTTCGCCCCATTAGAATCATCGAATCAAAGGCCAGAAAGGGACCTTACAGTGTCCCCTAGCATATTCTTCTGCCTCCAGCCAGGCAGGCACGCCACCCTGGGGCCCGAGGCCTCTTCAGAGAAGCCCGCTCCTCCTCCTGTGTCTTTGTCCGACTGGCTCGGCTCCCAGCTTTTCTGCAGGACTCTCTGCCACTTCAGCCCATTCTTTCTCATGTCGTCCTGAACACCACGGACTGTGGCGAATTTAGGCCCATCCGTAAACTTGAAGCCACTGAATCAGCCCTTGGCCTTCCTTTCCACCGGGGCGATGGACCTCAGGGCCTGGCATCACTCTGCCTTGGCAGCCCCTCTCAACCTCACCTACGTTCGCTTTGTCCCCAGCGCTAGGTGGCACAGCGGCCGGTGAGGGAGAGCGAGTTCTCTGCCGGGGAGGACTCTGGCAGCCCAGCGGGCGGGTGGGGAGTGGCCTCTGGTGTCCGTTTCCCTGCCGGGCTCCGCGGTCCCCTTGCCTTCCCGCATGGGGGGAGGTCAGCCTCGTTTGTCTTCCTTCTGGAGCCCTGGGGTGGGGCCTGAATTAGTGGCCGGGAAAGAACGGGCCTGAACGGAATCCCAACGTTTTTATTCCTTGGATCTGTAGGATTTATTTTTTCATCAGTTCTGGGGAAGCAGTGAAGAAAGGTGTCAGGCCTTGGGGATAATTTATATGAGTAAACACGTAAGGAGTAGGGTGAGCAAGAGCATGAGAATTAAGGCCATTTATCCAGGCTTTGAGGCTCTGTTTGCCCTCTGGTCCAGCCTTCCCCACAGTCTTTATCTTGCTCCTTTAACCCTCTCCTTGCCCTGCTCGGCGTGGGCCCACGCAGAGCTGTGTGCAGCTGCCCCGGCGCCCGCCCGCCGCCCGCCCCTCCCACAGCCCTCATTAAAGGCTGGGTACAAGGTAGCAGGATGTGGTGGTGGCCTCCAGCTGAGGCCTGCTCGCTGATTCTGCAGGGAAGGCACGTTGGCGTCCACCCTCCCTCCTCGCCTCCCCTTCCTCTTCTGGCCGGGCCCGGCCCGTGTGCGTGTCCTGGGTGGCCAGCCTGGGGCTGCCTCTCTGCGTTCCCTCTTTCCTCGGCCCTTTTCTTTCCTCCGTCCTCTGAAGACGCGCTCTGCACAGCCAAGTGGCCCTGGCTAGGATGCTTTACACTTGAGAGATGAAGTAATAACAGGTGGCAAGACCAGAGGCTGCCGGAGCCCAGGATTCCGGTTGCCATGGAAACAGGTCAGCCCTGTGGAGGGATGGGAACTGTCAGCCAGGGAGGGTGGGGGGGGGCAGCCAGTGAGGAGGGCGCGGAGAAGCAAGGCTCCTCCTGGAGGGCTCTTCTCACTGCCCCCCTGGTCCCCCAAGGGCTACACACCCCAACTCGCAGGCCCGGAAGGGAGAGCTGATGGGCGGCAGGGCTGGGTGGCAGGGCTGGGCGGTAGGCGTGGAGCACGGCGGCGTGCTTGTGCGCACCAGGCCCTGGCAGGCGGTCTGAGCGTCTGCTCAGAATGTGAAGTCATGCTTTTGTGGATGGGCTGTGGGGTTGGGAGGGCGGCGCGAAACTTCTGGCTTGCTTCCGATTTCCCTAGGACCCTTGGGATGCAGCTTCTGTCTTGGCAGGACTGGATGGGGGGCTGTTGCTGGTGGCCAGGCTGTCCCGGCCACGCCTCCCATTTCTGGAGTGGCAGGCAGGCCGCCGCAGAGATGGGACCCAGAGATGGGAAAGACAACCTTGTCTGGGTGGTAGTTTTTTTTTTTTTTTTTTTTTTTTAAAGATTTTTTTTATTTATTTGACAGAGAGAAATCACAAGTAGATGGAGAGGCAGGCAGAGAGAGAGAGAGAGAAGCAGGCTCTCCGCTGAGCAGAGAGCCCGATGCGGGACTCGATCCCAGGACTCTGAGATCATGACCTGAGCCGAAGGCAGCGGCTTAACCCACTGAGCCACCCAGGCGCCCTGGGTGGTAGTTTTAAGGAAGATTTGGGGCCTTGTTAGCCAGAGACATGTGGCCCTATCAAAGTGGACTATAAATACCTTTCCAGAAGGACTGCTCACCCTTAACTGAGTGTGGTGGTGGGACTCTTTGGGGCTTGGCTTTTCCTTTCTCTTGGTTTGATTGGAAGGCTCCCTCCCACCTCCTACTGATTTATATATGTGTGCGTGCGTGTGAGTGTTTCTTCATGAACTTTGTTCTTGATTTCCATCCCTCCCCTCTTGAGCTTTGTAGAGTTAGTTCCCCCAGGTAAATTCCTAAAGCCTCAAGGCTCACTTTATTTTCTTGGCAGCTTCCTTGTATCTCTTACATGATCTCAGCCCATGAACATTAATCAACAGAACGCCAAATCCATCATTATGGACGCTGCCATCGAGAAACCACTCGGGTCTTTGCCCTCCCGTTGTCTTATTCCATGAAGTGGGACTCAATTTCCCATAAGCAGAAGCAGAATCTCTATTTAAATCCCTCTTGCAAGGTCTGTGTGAGCTTCCTATTTATAGTAAAATCCTTTTTATAATGATCTCATACCCAGTACCAGGAAATTGCTCATGGCTGGGTCAGGCTATAGGCCAGTAGAGCTGTGGTGTAAGCCTTACTTAAAAAAAAAATTCCTTCCAGAGCCTCTGGAATTCTCTGGAGAAGTGTTTTCACAGAGAATGGGACAATAAACAGGATCGCCCTGTATGGATTACTGTGGTAGGGACATGGAATTTAAGTTCAAAGGGAATTTCTGCTTTTATGAGGCCAATCTCAATCATTTTTATCCCTTTGGGCTTCCAAAATGACGTATTGGGTGAATCAAGTTGAATCTAAAGAGATTTATGAAATGTTTTATATGCAAGGTGTGGCCAGGGAGTGTTTGCCTCTGGACTTTCCAGGAGACAGAGTCTCTGGGGACATAGACGACCCAGGGGTGAAGTCAAGACCATAATCTCTTTGGGTTTTGGTTACATCATCTTCAAATAATACCCGCTTTACCATGTTTTTGTGAGAATCAGTGAAACAACGTACGTAAAACCTCCAGTGGAAGATCCGTCATGGTTTTATAGTGTAATAAATGTCTGCTTCTTTTTCTTCTCAAGAAACTGTTAACAGGAGGGAGGCTACATGGGTAGGAGCAAGCTGGCGTCCCCTTCTCAAGGACAGTGAATTGTAGTCTTATGCTTTCTTACATGTTTGCGTACAAGATGGTGTTTCCCCTCCCATAGTAGGGGTGTGTGGGGTTATTATTCCAGCAACCCAGGGCCCTCAGCCACCCACTCTTGTTTGCTGTGGGAGGGAGCTAGACCTGACACTAGGCCAGAGGACTGACCAATCCATCCGGACGTGGACCAGCACTTCTCTCTGAGGACTTGGGAAATAAGCCGTGTCATGAATGATATTCGGAGTGACAGATAACTCTACCACAGGGAAAACAAACACAGTGCTTTGTCCCCACTAGGAGGATGTCCCAGGGGTGTCACTGGGCTGTCTGCTCACATCTCTGCCATCCTTTTCTAAGCCATTTGTCGTCTGCATTGTGGTTAACCATTTCCTGGGTGCAGGGCCTATAGGTGTTTCAGTGATGAGTTAGATATGGTATCTGACCTGAAAGTGGAGATCATTCAGTACAGAGAGTAGAGGCAGGTGTACCCATGTAGAAAGAAGAGAAGGGTCAGAAAGTGATGTCAAGAGAATGGCCTCCCCAAGGCCTGACTGGACCTTCTGGCTGGGGACCTGGGAGAGCTCTATGGGAAAACCCTCACCCTGAAACCAATCCTAAATACCCAAAAGTATGAGAACCAGAACCAGAAGATTTTGCTTTGTCAATCCTATGCCATTTGACCAAGATGAAACAAGGCTCTGAGCTCACTGTTACAAGAAGAGTGTAGGATTTTGCCAAAAATGAAGAATAGGTATTCACTGTCACTTTCTCTCCTGGGTCACTGCTAGACTAAAATGGTACCCCTGACATGTCACAGCTCCACACAGCAGAGCCTTCAACTGGGGTCTTAGCACCTTCTGTACGCCCTTGGCCAGGGACTTTGTATGGCCAGCAACCAACACAGATATATGTGGGGATCCTGCTCTGATTCAGCCCTCTTAGAAATTTCTCTTCATTAGATGAATTAAATTCTGTTCCTTTGTTCTTTTTTACACAGGACCAATTTCTCTATCACCATCTGCTTTGCCCTATTAGATCATTTCTGAATTTTTTATTTCTTGCAGTATTGGAGCCCCTGATTCAATGAGGGTATTCTGCCCATGGTCTGTTGGTGGGAAAGACTGTGAAGAATCACCCAGGTGTTCCTACTCTATTCTACTTCATCCTCATAAATCACAAGGCATATGCTGTGTTGGAGAAAACCAGATTCTTTGGTTGCTTAAAGATTTTGTGAAAGGAGAGAAAATCTGACATAATAGGAAGTCCCTAAAAGAACAGGAGAGGTAGATGGTGAGGTTGGGGCTCCTGAGATTTTTAGTGGGATGATACATGTGGATGTCTTTGATCTTTGATCGCTTTTCATAGAGGAAGCTACCTGAGTTGTGACTGGCATCTCCATATTTTCTTTCTTTTTTTTTTTTTTTTAAAAGATTTTATTTATTTATTTGACAGAGAGAGAGATCACAAGTAGACAGAGAGGCAGGCAGAGAGAGAGAGGGAAGCAGGCTCCCCGCTAAGCAGAGAGCCCGATGCGGGGCTCCATCCCAGGACCCTGAGATCATGACCCGAGCGGAAGGCAGCGGCTCAACCCACTGAGCCACCCAGGCGCCCCTCCATATTTTCTTTCTAGATCCTATCACTCATGAAAGTTAGCTCTGGCTTATACTCAGCCCTGGAATTTCATACACCCCACTTCTTCCTGTTCCCCTTTTGATTGATTTCTAGGATAGACTCCTAATGAGAAAATCCCGAGTTTATTTGCTTCATAGACATGCTTGGATTTTCTTGAGAGTTCTAGAAATGTTGAAGATGGCAAATGAGAGAGAGGGATGAAAGGAGCTTTCTTTTGGATTTGGGCAATGAAAATTTTAGAGGACATTTTTTGCAGGGGTACTGATTTGGGAGATTATTTGCAAAACCGGTTTTTAATGACCTATAGTGTCTTTGAGATGCAGTGAGTGATAAAGAAAAAATCCACACCCAAGAGGCCATAGGGTGTGGCCAGCTCCTCTGTCTGCCCCCAACAACCAACACCTTTTTTTGCAGAGAATTGTCTGCCTCCCTGAAGATGAAAATCAATGACTTAGAAACTGATTAAACAATCCAAATAGCAACTGATAAATGGATTAACTCTCTATAATGTAATTCTGCGAGCTTTTGTCTTCTGCCTTCCCCAGGTAAGTTTTTCTATTCCTGGAGGCAAAGCAGAGGCATGGAGGAAGCGAAGGCCAGAGGGAATCATATTAAAGTGGGTGAATCCGTTTATCACTTACTGTCTGGATGGTATTTCTGCTCACATATCTGCTTCCTTTTACAGATTCGTACCCTACGGGACCCTGATTAATGTTAGCCAGTAAATAATGAAAGATAGCAGCAGACATTGGGTATAGTGAGGAGGAAGATACCCCCGTGGTTTAGGCTGATCCCATAAACAGGCAGACTTTTCTTCTTAGTTGCAAACAGGGAGTGTTCATGTGACAAATGAATCTCCACAATAGGGATCAAAAAACAGGAGAATGGAGGCATTTCTCCCCATGCAAAGAAACCTGTCCAAGCTATTTCAGCCAGCCCCTAGAACTGAGAATGATCTCAGTGCTTGAGAATGTGCCATTCTCACAAGCTTTGTTTTTAAAGATCACGTCCCACCATTCTTCTTTGCCTTTGGGTAAGGACCTTGGGCAGGGTGGCTTAGGAAGGTCTTGAGCCTCAAGGCGCGCTCACCAACTCACCATTCAACTTATCTTTGGCAAGAGGCTGAGCTGAGTGCCCAGGTCTGGTTCTAGTCTCTTGAAGTTTGCTGGTTAACTCTGGGTTCTCTCCACACACGTGAGTCTGGACTTCAGGGAGATGAGGCTGAACAAGAGTGGACCTTTGTGTACCTGGCAAGATGTTCATCAGAGTCCCCAGAAGCATCTTCAGTGTCCTTCCTGGAAATGACTACCATCAGTTCTTCTTTGTTTTCATTTTCAGGGACGGAAGGAATACCTCCCAAACAAGAGCATCTTTCCCAAGGGCAAAACCTAGACATTGCCCATTCTCTCTACCACTCATCCCACCACTGTTTATGGTTGCTACCTGCTGTTTGAGGCCTGAGCCCTGAGGGCTGGTTGTTCAAAGATGAGAGAAGTTGACTTGACTAGTAGGCCTTCTGGATGCTTTGTTCATCCAGGAAATGCGATCAGAGGAGCAAGGTAGTTTCTATAAAAAAATATTGCAAATATTGCAGAAGTTAAACTAAACTCTGGATAGCTTGCAAGGGATTAAAACTATTGAGTTGAATGTGTGCCCGGGTGGCTCAGTTGGTTGAGCGACTGCCTTCAATGCAAGTCATGATCCTGGAGTCCCAGGATCAAGTCCCACATCAGGAATCCCTGCTCAGTGGGGGTTCTGCTTCTCCTTCTGACCTTCCCCCTCTCATTACCTCTTTCTCGCAAATAAATAAATAAAATCTTTAAAGAAAAGGAACTATCGAGCTGAAGAGGATCAAAAAGAAAACATAGCGCAAGGGCCAGTAGAAACGCACGTCAGCCTAAAATCAGATTTTTTTCCTTTTAATGTTTCTATAGCCCAGAAAGGACCAGATGGGACAGTCATTCCCAACAACTACTGTGACTTCTGCTTGGGGGGCTCTAACATGAACAAGAAGAGTGGACGGCCTGAAGAGCTGGTGTCCTGTGCAGACTGTGGACGCTCTGGTGAGTGTGGCCCCTTCTTGCATCTGTGCCTATAGAGCGGGAGCTGTTTCACTTGTATCCCTCCGCCATCTTGTGTTGGGGCTGGAGGGTGGAGTGGAGAAGAGGTGGTGGTGATTCTGAGTGCAGAGGAGTTTTCAGGTCATTTTGATATTTTTCTTCTTTGAGTCTTAAGAACCAAAAGTTGTGCCCTGGGATGTAGGAAGAGGGGAAAGGAGATTTTGACTCGTCTGGCCTCTCCACGAGGTGGATATTTCTTTGTGTGTATTGTCGTGGACAACAGTGAGGGAATGTCTGAGAAACACCTAGAGACACAGGCAATATGCTTCCTTGAATCAGATGGTGTGTACCTAACACAGAGATGTGTGTGTCCTATGGACGTGCCTGGGGCAGACTGGAAGAGTGTGGAAACAGGAATGTAGGGAAAGCAGCTATGTCTTGAACTGTGGGAGTCTGAAACCCTGGGGCTCAAGGGAAGCTGGGTGAAGACCACCTCCATTGGCCGCGAATCCCATTTTCTCATATAAAACAGACAAAAGAGACCCTGATAGATCAAGGGGGCCAAAGGTCAGGTGTTCTCCGGGCTGATTTGGAGTCGACTTGTTATGTTTTGAAATTTTCATCTTTGAGTTCTCCAAAGACTAAAGTGACAAAAACAGATTTGGGTCTTATTCTCTCATTCTTAAACTGAGTTCAGGCCTTCAAGTTTTGTTTAAGATGTTTCATTTTGCAATTCTAACCAAACCATTATCTTTGGCTGGTTGTGGTTGGTTGGTGTGACCTACTTTTCTTATTGTTTGATGTACTAGTGAAGCCAAAAGCACAAGGTAGGGAGGAGAAATGATCTCAGGTTCATCTTTAGTCTGACCCAGCTCTGACCAGTGGGTGAGATGCTGTTCGGCTGGGTGGCTGGTGTAAACAGTGAGAAGCCACTTCTCCTTCCCTTATTTCTCCCTAAGGTCTTTTCTGCTCCAAGGCCTGGGAGATGGACTGAGGTGACCACACCTGGGTTTACTATAACAACTCAGTTCTTCCCTTGCAAACCTGAACTTCTGTCCTTTTATATTTGATGTTGAAGTTGTTTAGGGTTCCAGATTGACTTGAGTAGCAAATCTGTAATTGGAAAAGGGCTGTGATCTCTATTGCACATACCCTCAACACTGAGCTCTTAAGGACCTGACCGGGTGCCCATCATGTTCATTTGTTTTCCAAACATGATACCTCACGTTGAACTCTTTACTCTGCCAGGGCTAGCTTAGAGGAGAGGGCTCACGTGACAGTGCACTCTGGGTTTTAAATACTTAAAGTGAATAGTTTTAGAAATAATTAAAGAAAACGAAACAAGTGAAATTCAATTCAGTGTTTTTTAAAAGCAAACGATCAGACAAAGTCTCTATCGCCAGAAGCAAAGTCACCTGGCAGAGCGATATTCTAGGCAGAACGTGATGGACTGTTCTGGTTTGGGGTGCATTAGAAAGGGCAGCTTCAGAATGCTCACTGCAAGCTGCTTGAATCTTCTTTTTTTCTTCCCTACGAACAATGGGGTACTTGGATCTGATCCATGGGGGACCAGAAGTGGGGAGTTGGTATTGTCTATCCAAAGCCCCTCTCCTCGCAGCCTTTATTCAGCGTTCCTCCACCCAACCCTCCACCCCCCGCCACCCCTCTCAACCCAAGATCATCTGCTATGTGACTCAGGGGCTATTTGATACCAGCCTAGGTATTCTCATTGCATTTGCCGATTTTGGTGGATGATTTAGTCAAGGTCTAACTCCGATGCTCCTGAAATAGTCAGCACCTTGGGAATAAACAGGTGGCATTAGCCCATGAGACATGCTTGTGAAGGCAGGTGGGCGAATACTTCTCTAGGGCCTCCTTGGAGTCCTTCCAAGGAAGAGTGTGAAGTTCAGAAAAACTGTCTTTCCCTTCCCATCTTCCCCGCTACTGCTGTTTCCTGGGGAGAAAATGAGATTCTTGAAATTGACACCATAAGTGAAAGAAACACTGTGACCTCATTCTGGGCCGGTCCTGGGTCCCATTTACAGTGTGAATAAGTTTAAACCTGAGTTCTCTAGATTTCAGGACACTATATTTTATTAGGCTTTTGAAACCCCTAATTCCTGCTTTTTTGGTGCTCTGAGTTAGACTGGACAACTCTGGACTTTGTGGAGTCACAAAGACCTGGGTGTGTTTAGTGGCTGGAGGGTGTGTGTGTGTGTTTGTGTGTGAGTGTGCACGTGTGCACGCGTGTGCACACAGGTGTGTATGTGCACCCGGGTGCACATACGTGAGTGCAGATCCCTGAAGTTTCCTCCAGTCGTTAAAGAAAACGAGAGACTCTTCTATTGCCTACCGCTTGTCAGACTTTGCAACTTCTCGCTTTCAGTGCAAATGAACTACATGCTCTAAGTGCAGAACTGAAAGGGTGCCATAAGAATGGGATTAGAAACGGGTACAAATAAAAATAAAACGGATGGAGGCTTGACCATCTCGAATGGGTTATCCGACAGTAATACCTTTGTAAAGCTACTGTCAAAGCGAAGGACAAACAGTGTTCCAGGAAACACCAACTGAAAACACCAAAGAAATACCAACCAGGCTTAAAAACCACTAAGGCAACTCCTTATCTGGGGCGGGGCTGAGCGGGCATGCATGCGTATGTGTGCGGACAGAAGAGGAGGACAGACTGCGGTTGAATCTGTCACCGGCAGAGCTGTGGACACATGCATTATCGTAGAGATGGTGCCTTTCTGGGGCGGGAGGAATCCTTTTCCCCCGAAATGTTGGCTTTGTCCCGTGACCCTTGAATCCCAGTCGTCGGGTGATGCCCCCAGCTAATCCCTTTTGGTGTGAAAGGGCTTTTGGTCTTGCTATTAAGAGTAACGTAAGAATGTAATAAGAATATTAATAATGCTGTCTGTTGCTTAACCCATGTGCTGATATATTCATCATACATGTCAGCTCATTTGGGAGGAGAAGGCAGGAAGGAGGAGGCCACGGCCGCAGCACGCACCACGGAGGACTTATTCGGTTCCACGTCAGAAAGTGACACGTCAACTTTCCACGGCTTTGATGAGGACGATTTGGAAGAGCCTCGCTCCTGCCGAGGACGCCGCAGTGGTCGGGGTTCGCCCCCAGCAGATAAAAAGGGCAGTTGCTAAACCCACGGGACAGACTCTCTGGGCAACTAGCCGTCGCCCTCTGACTTTGGTCACTATTTGGGGTCTGATATACATTTTTTTTTTTTTTAAATGAAAGTCAACTTTAGGTTCTCCCTTCATCCTTGCTTTTTCCCTCTCTCTTTCCACACGCATCCTTCCCGCCCCCTGGCCCCCGGGTCTTGGGTAGGTACAACAGGAGCACAAACTACTGAAACAAAACAGAACAAAAGAGCAGGGTAACAGTCCTTCCGAGAGATGCCATCATGACGTGCTGTTCATTTTCCGTAGAAATGGGAAGTGAGGTGGATCGTCTCTCTTTGGGGGAGGTGGGCGTGGGGTGGGGAATCTTTTTGACACGAGCCGAGTCAATTTCCTCACGTTTCCTATTTATTGGCAAAGCGAAGAGAGGAGGAACATTGGGTTTGGAAACAAAGAATGAATAACATTAAAATGATTATTTATGTGTTCTAGCTATTATTAGAAATGGACCTTTTTTTTTTTCTTGAGAGAGAGAGAGAGAGAGAGAGAGAGAGAAGGGAAATCAAAGCAATGGAAGCGATATCCTGCTTGGGAGAGAGCCGCTGGGGGAGGGATTGATTCAAGGACACCTAGTCGGGAGGATTTCCTCGCCGGGAGATGGTGGCACTTCCGCACCCCACGGAGCGTGCGGCTCCCTGCAGCAGACCCCCTCCCCATTTCTGCTCCCTGACCTTTCCATCTTCCTCCCTGCTTGCGAGAGAATGTCAGCAGCTCCTGGGAAGTCTGGGCCTCCGCGTGTGGCCTCCCTCCAGTGCCTGGGCCCCGCCTGCCAGCGCCTCCTGGGCTCCTCCCGGCACCGGCCTAGCCGCGGTGGTGTCGTCCCTGGGCTTCTCCTCACTTTCCTTCTGGTGAAGAGCAATTTCCAAACACAAGAATGGAATACAAACAGAAAGTCACGGACTTGGCAGTGACAAAGCAACCCGAGGCCGCGCTCACGGACGGAAGGATGATACCTCACAGTATACGTCCCTCTCCCCTGGCCCCTGTTGACAGACATAAATTCCCGTTGGACGATCAAGTCTCCCGTGTTTCTTCTTCTATTTTTTTTTTTTTTTATAGTGCCCTCCAGGCACTTTGTTTTATGTTTCCAATAGCACCTCCTGAAATAAACCAAAGCAACACTTGTTCAAGGTCCCTGGGGTGATGGAGAAGACCGTTCACCTTGTTGGCAGTCCCAAGAAGGAACAGCTGTGCAGTCCTAGTTCAAAGGTACGTGTCAGCTGGCCTGTCTTACAGGGAGGGCAAAACCATCATAGTTGTTTTCTGTTGTTGTTGTTTTTTGTTAGCTAGTTTGTTTTTTTCTTTCCTTCTTTCCTTTTCCTCCCCTGGCTTGTCTTTTGTTTTCCTGGGCTCACACCCCCAGTATCGGGTGTGGCTACGGGTGTAGAGTGTCTTCCCTCCGGCCCTCTGCTTCCTGTGTGTGCATGCTTCCCTATGTGAGCCTGGGCCTAGTGTGGCAACGGAGGCTTGCTTGGACTGTGGGAGGGGCCCCGTACGGAGAATGGTGGGCTTCTGGCTTCTGGCTTCAACCATAAGAGAAAAGTGGCTGGGGAAGTGCTTGGCTCCCTCTGCCTTCCTTGGCTGCAGCTGGTGGGTGGAGCCCAGGGATCTGAGGCTGGGGCTGGCTGCTATACTTGGGTGGAATGAAAGAGTGTGGCCACCGGGGTCTGCATGTCTAGGGCGGTGTTCCTTCCTCCATGGACCGACTTAGCTGCCAAAGGGATGAGTCCACATTAAAGAGGACCTCTGATTAGGAAAACACTCAACTGCGCTGATCTGAAGATCCTAAACTTCCACTAAGTGTGGTCAGGGTCTCCGGCTTCCATGAGAGCACAGGTCCAGAGACATGGGTACTGCCATGGGGCGTGGGTTGGGAGAGCCAAGTAGCCGCCACCCAGGCAACAGGCTGCTTCTAAGTGTCTGGGAAGATCTACTTTGACAATCCAGGCTTTGGGAATCTTCATGAATGAGACCTCTCATGAAAATAAACAAACCCACTGAACAAAAGCCAAGACTAAGCAAAGAAACCCGCGAATGGACCCTTTGTGCTTCCCTGGTAGCCTGAGACAGAAAGAACTTCTACTTTTCTCCTGCTTGAAGTGTGTAAGTGCTGGCCTGGGCATTTGCTCTCATTTGTGAGAGAATGAAAGGAATACCCTCATCCATTTGTGGGATGTCCTGCCTGGTCTCTGTGTGGCCTTGCTCCTAGAGAATAGGGGATAAACCCTCCATGGTGTAATATTCCTGTCCTGCATGCTCACCTGTGTGAAAAAGCCCACATAGTTGGTTCCCGTTGACTTCTGCTAAGGGGGTACAACCCGTTCTTGCTGTCCTTCTCCTTGTCATCTGTTCTGTCGCTTTGACTTAGATGTCGGATTCATAGCGTTGCAACTTGCTCTCATTGGTGAAGTGGGAGGTTCTATGTTAATAAAAATATGTCCAACCAATCTATACGATCATTTGAAATCTGTGTAGTTGTTTGTAGTCGTAACATTTTCAATGGCAGCTTGTCTTTGAACTTGAAACTAAACAAAAACCCCAAAACTTAATTTAAATTCTAAAAAGCCACCTAATTTCAGAGTCTAGCTTGGAGTTCTAAAGGAGAACCAAAAGGAAGACCTGTCTAACAAGGCAACGTCCCATTGGAAAGATTTATCCGAGGGTGGCTCTTGCTTCTCTATTTTAATTTTACGAGCAGAGCCTGATCTTCACTTTATCCTTTTGGGGGTAGTAGACGTTCTCTTCTTTCTCAGTTGGTGCAACCAACCAAGCATGGTAAACATATCCTAGCATGGCCTGAGCCCCTTGGTCTCACCTTGCGTATGGTATCTTCCAACAGACTCAGAATTTACATCCTTTCAAAAAAAAAAAAAAAAAGAAAAAGAAGAAGAAGAAACCAGAGGGGACTTTGAAGATGATCAAGTTCAAATTTTCCACTTTTCAGCTGAGAAAGATCAATCCAGAGAGGTTGAGTGAGGTTTGAGGGAGTAGAGTGAACGTGGCTTTGAAAACAAATGTCTTAAGGTGAAGGAAGGAAACTCAGAGGAGGCACAGGAGGAGGAAGCTGACTGTTGTGGGTTTCCGAACGCCTGCACGGTTGATGTTATGCCTTTGCCCCCCTTTCTCTCTATAACAACCACCGACGTTCATGTACCTACCAGGCATTGTTCTGAGTGCTTTCCCTAGGACAGTTCCTTGAGCCTCATGATTACCCCAAGAGGTAGGTGCTTATATTAGTTTACAGATATGGAATCTGAGGCTTAACGCTAAGGTTCAGGGATGTCCTAAGGCCTCCCAGTTAACAAGGCATCTGATTTTGATCCCTGGCAGCGTGACTCCAGGACCTGTATTCCTTTATTATTGTTCTGTGGTACCACTTTCATGGTCCTATATATGGAATATAGAAATATATGAAATAGACCCATATCTATTTTTTAATTTTTTATTTATAATTTTTAAAAGTTTGGATATCATTAGTTTATTATAAAAGAGAGACGGAAATTCTTTACATGGTGAGAGAGTTCAGAATTCAGTGGAATGGCAGCTTCCTGTGATGCCTTTTCAATAGTGACTTTTTTCCCCAATCTACGTATTTCCCAACAATGTCACGCATCGCCTCTAAATAAAAACTAATCCTTGTCATCTAGAACTATTTTCGTGCCTCTGTATCTTGGGGGAAGAACTTTATTTCCAACTTTCATGCTGACTGGTTGAATCTTTCCACCCCTTCCTTTAGAGCCTGAGCCAACAAGCTAGTACAGTTGTTGACAATACTTTTCCTTGATTTTTTCTGGAATCAGAATGCCTCCTTTGGTTATGGTTTTGGCTGCACTTCTTTCAACTAATGCTCCTTTTCCAACTACTACCTGGTCAAAAAGGGGAAGATATAGAAAGGTAGGTAAGTAGTTAGATAGGCCTTGCTTTTTCTCAGGTCCAATCAAAGAAAGGGGTGTTGTAATGAATATAGCTTTGAAAGATAACCTTATTAAAGACAATTTTAAAATGGAAAAGTAAACAATTAGATCCCCCAAAAGACAATTCCAGTTGAAATTCTGTGCAGAATATTGCAGAGAACTCATCTTCTTTCTAAACTATCAATTCTAGACATTCCCTCCTGACTGAGGTCTATTAGGAACAAAGCCTTTTTTTTTTTTTTTTCTTTTTTTTGGTGACCTCAGGAGTTGTAAGAGATGTGCCAGCAGTCAACACATCTATCATTTTGTTGTTGCTCTTGTTAAATAAGTGTCACTACTCAAATTCAATATAAAAGAAATTACGATCATCAAGATGAAAAAGATCTGACTAGCATCCTTTGTCCTCAGCTCAGGAAAACACCACCGAAAGTGCTTCAGACGTGTCACCAAAGTTTCCAAGTCTTAGCCCAAAGATAGGAAAACCAAAGATACAGAACTTTCTAAATTTGTTACAACCTTCCAGTCCCCTGGGGAGAACTGTTGATGTAAAAGCGATGACTGTTGTTGTCTGTCTGATGTTTTTTTCCCACCTAGAACAATCTAATCCTTTATTTCTGTTACTGAGACTGTGTTGAGAACAGGTCCTGTAACCCTGGGAGTGAGAAATACACTTTTAATTTTTTAAAGGTACTTTAAAGTCAGTAAAGCAATTTGCTACTGGTATTTTAGAGAGAAGGATTTAATAAAAATATGATGTTCGCATCCATTGTACCCCTTTAAACCTTCCTGCTTACTTTGCATCTCTCTGCCCACCTAATGGGCTGCGGCCCGATATTGCCTTTAGATAGCACTTGAGGGAACACAAGATCATTACTCGGGGAGAGAACTAAAAGCTGTTTGGAGGTAGTCACTTCATGGTGGAATAAAACTAATTAATATTATCCCAATATGCCTCCTGTTACATCTGATGAATATGATCTTAAACTTGTACTTAAAGTTTGAGCAGCTTCATGTAGTAGGAATTTTTCTGCAGGAGATTTTGTTTAGTGTTTGGAATTGAAGTTAATTGTGTTGTAAATTCTTGGAGTGAGGCATTTTTGATCCCAACGGGTAGAAAACTAGAGTAGAAATAAAAAGTTCTGGGTTCTGGACCCAGTCCCTGTGTGAATTTGTTGCCATGAACCTCTGCCTCAGTTTCTCTATCCTTAGTATGTGGATGTTTCTTACCCTATCATAATATATAACCAAGATTTTCTCATGATGATTCTTAAAACCACCATGTGGGATAGGATAGTGTCATTCGTTGTCGTGTTACTGATGAGGAGACAGACTGACCACATTAGGTAACTGAAGTTCCAGCCTCGGTAAGCGGTGTTCGGATCTTCTGATAATCTTTTCTCATTCTGGACTGACTTCTCCTGTAGATTGCAGTTTTGAGATTTATTGAGTAAAATCAGTGAAGCTTTTGCAGTCTTTCATTCAAGACCTCCTCGGATTAGAGGAGGTATTTGATGCTGTAAAAATAAAACAAGACAGAGCAGAATCACATTAGAGTCCTGCTGAGACAGAGCAACGTTGAAGTTCTTGTGAACTTCCCCAAGGAACTGAGGTTGAGCTTCTTAAACGGGAAGTGTTTTGGTGGTGACATCAGGGCAGGGGTGAGGGTGGGTGGGGTGAATGGCAGGGAGTGAACACTTCACAAGCCCAAGTGCTTCTAACACTGAAGAATTGAATTATATGATACTGTTTTGGACAATAAAAGTGATTTCTGGCCATTTTCTCAAAATAACAGTACAGGAAAAACCATTCTGCTTGATTGATTTACAGAATACCGAGAATGATGGAAGAACACTGTCAGAACTGAATTATTAGCTAAAAAGCATTGTCAGTTAGGTTTTCAAAGTATCTTCATACTGGCCTTCAACCAATGACGAAGGCCTAAAAATTGTTAATTTTGAAATAATTTCAGATTTACAAGAAACTCATGCAAAAAACACAAAGAATTCTTATGTACTCTTGGATTCTTCAAATAATCTCAATAAATGGATCATGATCAGGAAATTAATATTGATGCAATACTTCCCCATCTATAGACCTCATTCAAATTGTGTCAAGAGTCTCACTAATAATGTCCTTTTTCTGGTCCAGGATTGATGTAGGATCACATGTTGTATTTAGTTGTCATGTCGTCATAAAGTCCTTTAATCTGGAGTAGTTAGTTCCAGAGTCTGTCTTTGTCTTTCATACTGTGAAGCTAGCCAATTCCTAGGAAGCCCTTCTCTTTGGGATTGTGTACTATTTCCTAAGGGCTACAGTCGGGTTATGAATTTGGGTAAGAGTACCATAGAAATGGTGTTGCATCCTTCTCAGGCCTCGTATGAGGGGGCACGTGATTGATTTATCCCATGATTGGTGACTCCAACATATGTCCTTTCAGCTCAGGTTCAGGCTGGTATATTTATATACTTTGCACAATAATATTTTCATTTATATATGCCTTTGTTTATTTGGCGACTAGCGTCTGAATAACAGTGGACTGTGTATGACTGTTCAGCTCTGTGAAGGATAGGCTGAAGTTAAACATGGGACCAATGGATTTGGTGTCCTCCGGAGTTTTGGCAATCCAGGTGGGCAGAGCAGATAGTCACAAGTAGTTGAAAAATGTGTGAGAGCATCATGGCCTGATATGTGATTTTTTTTTTTTTGCTGGGGATCACAGTAGCCACGGAGATTTTCTTAGAGTACTTATTACAACATGACTGTAGTGTTTCCCATCAAACAGATGGTGTGTTCCTTGAGGGCAAAGATGATGTCACTCATGGCCCTTGGACAGTGCCTGACGCCATTGTGCCATAATTATTTGTTGAAATAAACTGAGAACTGAGCAATGTTTCTGAGCTAATTAGTAGAAAGGTTTAGTGTCTCATTCCATACATGGTGGATGTTCAATAAATACCGTGGACAGACAGGTTAGAGAGGATATATCTGGACACAGTATCTATTGGTCAAGTCAGAGGAGGACTGGTTCTCCAGGAGCCAGTGAGGTAGTGATGGGGGTGGGAGGGCAGGAGGGAGAATGAAGGTGTGAGGAGAGGGGTAAGGGGAATGTTGAAGATGTGTGTAGAGATGGAAAGGTAGCTTCCTTGAAGGGGATTGAAAGCAGAAGACTGAGAGGCAGTGAGACATTTTCGATGGCCTGCGTTTTGCCCAGCCAGAGGAAATGAAGGAGGAAATGGATGTTAGGACAAGGTTGAGAACCAACCAGCTGTTTTCTAGGTTGCTTCAGTGGGGGCAAATCAGAATGTGTGTGTGTGTGTGTGTGTGTGTGTGTGCGTGTGTGTGTGTGTGTGTGTTGAGGGGTCAAGGATGGAAATTTGAGGAAATTGAAAGGGCATGAGGGTATGGTATGCGATAGACTCACTAAAAGAGTGGTAGATGGTTTCTGACTGGAGGGGTTGCAGGCACTGAGAGAGGCACAGAAAGACTCCTGCAAGGGAGTGAAAATTTGGGTGCCCAGTAAGGGACCACTTGGCAGGCACCTGTGGGAGGTTTGAACGCCAACTAGTTTTATCAGTGGAGTGAAGGGGCTAGAGGCAGGAGAGATAGCGAAAGGATGAGCACTAGGGCAGGGGACTACAGTCTGGGAGAGGGCACTGGGCAAGCAGACTTGAGAGGCGAGACCGTGGGAGGGCATGGGTTGGGATTCAGGGGAACGAAAGAGGAGCAGATGGAGGGGGAGGTCTTGGTGGTGGGTAGAGGTGAGGTTCTTCTCAGCCTCCATCTGAAACCATTAAGTAGACAGATAGAGTCTCCGTCTTGGAGGCATCTGTAACAGTCCTGTACCCCTGAGCCCTGAGCAATGACTTGGGTATTAGAAAGAAAGATGGATGGCGGCAGAGGGTGGGTGGTGTTCAACTGAGCAGCTCATTTGGTTTTGAACTTTGGTCCTTGGTTGCCTTGGCCATTTTCAAGTTGGGCCCCTCCTTCCTCCCCCTCCCCCAGCCTAACATGTAACATGACCTGTTTAGGGGTACCCACCTCTGCTCTCTGCTTCTGGGGTGAAATGTGATAGTACTCGGTTGTATTCCTTTGTGTGGAATACTCCATTCCAAAGACTGAAATTACTTAGCAGATTTCATTTCAGCTAGAAGTAAAATCCACTCCTGGTGGGTACTCATCCAGGCTAATAGACCCATCAGGTCTGAACTGCCATCAGGTTCCAAGGCTGACATTTGGGATCACTGGGCTAGTTGAGAACGCGAATGAATCTTTGGGCTTGGGTCCCTTCCTGAGTGATTCTGACAGCCTGGAATCATTTGGGGTGGGGTTGAGGGTATGTGCATGAAGGCTGAGGGCCCAATGGGGGTATCTGTTGGGGCTTTTGTCACTGCCACTGGTCCTACACCCTAGAACTACACATTTCCATTTAGGTGACAGGCAGACCGATTGCACTGGAATGGTCCTTCTGGGGTCTTTTAATAGCAGAAAGATTCAGCAAACCAAGCAGAGGAGAAAGAACAATAGATTTTGCCAGCTCCCAGTTTTACCTACTCCACCACCTAGGGACTGAAAATCCCGCCGTGTTCCTCGCTGTTTCTCGTGTCCTCTGGTTGCCCCAGGCGCAGATGGCCTGCCCCATCGCTGGCTGATCTCGTGCTGCTGGTGCTCGGGGCACAGGAGACGCCAGCCTGGCTCTCCTTGCACAGAGCTGTGGGCTCCTGCGCATGGCCATAGGTAGTAACGTTCTCAACCTTCCTTCTTTTGTTTTTTCTTTTCAACTCATTTCATTGCCATCACCCCCTTAATTTGAATCTTTCCTTTTTTTAGATAGTTGTCCTGTACTGTTGTTTTGTTTTATCTTTCATTGCCTTTCCCTCTGCAGTCAACTCTCTGACCTGGGGACTCCCGCATCCTCCAAGCAAGCCATTTCCAAAGACGGTGACAAGAAGCCACGTTGATTTACGCCTCCTCCTCTTCCTCTTCCCTTGCCTGGCCCCCTCCTGAGCGTGTGTTTCAGCCAACACAGGAGCCTGGATTGTGGAAAAGCCTCTACTGCGACTCAGCTCAGCTCAGAGAAGTCTTGGGAATGGCCTAAGTTTGTGCAATAAGAAGATTTTTTTCCCTTTTTTAAAATTCTTCATTACATTTTCTTTGAGTGTCTGTGAGAAAGTACCCAGGTCAGACTGGAATTGCTCTACAATAGAAATAACTGAACACGAACAAACTGATGAAAAAAAAAAAAAAAGAGTTAACTATTTTATTTATTTCAATATTTAAAAGAAAAAGTGCTGACGTGGCACCGTATTTTTGTTTAAAGTACCTTCTACTTCGAAAGTTAAAAGCAATTTTGTGAAGACACGAAATCAAAAGAGTACTTAATGTAAAATAAAGACTGCCTATTAACTCTAAGGAAAAATACCCCACATTTTTAATAAGAAAATAAAGATCAACTCTGCTCTCTCAGGCTTTTAAAAAAGCCATTCATGTATGTGCTTTAGGTATTTTTATTTCTGCGAGTTGGTAAGTGAGGAGTGATTGTTTTTTTTTTTTTTTTCCCCTTCTTCAAAATTCTGTTGAAAGTGTTGGTGATGTTATATGGTTATGTGTTAAGACGTGACAGAAATAAATTAGCCACAAAGGCTATCAGGAGTCTCTCCACTCCTGCCCCTCCCCCCAAAAACCCCCTCTCCCCGCCCCCTCCCCGTTAGCGATCCCCATTTATCTGGATGTCAAGAAGCAGCTCTCCTTCTGGTCGTCCTGTCTGATGAGGCCTAGTTCAGAAAGGAATTCCCTCTAGTGATTAACCGTATCTCTGCGAATGCCACATTTTCAAACACAGAGAGCTTTGTTTTAAAATAATGCAGTGAAGAGAGAGAGAGAGAGAGAGAGAGAAGGACGACAAAATATACTTCAGCTGAGGTGATACTCACTTGGTCGCCCAACAGCTTCCAGAGGAGACTGGCAGAGGGAGCCTTCTGCTGATCTGGCTTTGGGGGGGCCTAATGTTCTAGAGTGTCCCCAGGGGCAAGGAAGGCCAACCTGAGTGACAGAAGCCTCAAGCTCAGTTGCTCTTGGGGGTGAAGGAGAAAGGTGCTAACGTGTTCCCTTGTGGCCATGTGGGTGACAGTGAACGTGATGGCTATGAAATGTCATTCATCTCTGTGTCTGTGGCCTAGCAGAGGAGCCGGGCTGACTGGCTGGGCCGCTCCGTTCTACTGCAGGTCTTCTGTGTGCCCACGTTCTTGACCTTGTCTCACTTGCGAACAGTCATCATCATGAACGCACAGTCTAATGCCGGATACACCCTCATCAGCAAGTCCTTGAGTTTCAGTGTTACTGAAATGGGTCTGAGCTTGCGAATCTCTCTTGCCTTTGAGAGGGGAGATTGGATGGCACAGACGTCCTGCTAGCCCCTTCAGCTTTCTCATTGAAGGCCAGTCCCGAGGGGAGCTCACGGAGAGCGTCTTTGTATACTTCTGAAGCCCTTTTCGGTGACATTTTCTGATAGAAAAGGTCCCTTTTCAAAATGCTAATAATTATAATAATAACCCACTCTCCAACCAACTCCCGCAAGTTATAATGTGTAGAATTGTGATAAAGCTTTGCATAATGTAGGGTTTGTATCAAATTTGTGTAAGTTTCTGTTAAATAAAAGCCTGTTTCCAATGCTCCTATAGCATCTCTGTAAATTTTGCTTTACTGACCTCATCCTACTTGAGTTTGACTTTCATACCGTCTTGAAAGGCTTCTGCCCACTTTCACGCCCAAGGTGTGTTGAACCTTATTGTTTTATTCAGAAGTGGAGTGCAGAACGGTGGTTGCCGCTGGCTCGGCTGACAGGTGGTTGGTTTGGGAAGTGAATGGTGCCCAGAGCTGGTGCCAGTACCTGGTGTCTGTGTCCAGAGTTACTGTCATCGACCCATCGTCACCACGGCCATTGTCACTCTCTCCATGGAGAACCTCTTTACGTGTCCAGACTTGATATACCTGTCGAATGATGCTGATATATCTGGGCCAAGAATAGTTTGGCATAAGAACGCAAGATTTAGTGTGTGCTTGGAAAAATCTGGGAAGTGCTTGAGAAGTGCTCTCGGTATAGTGTCCCCATGCTGCCAATCGGTACCGCTGTCAACCAGACCCTATGACAGGTCTCTTCTTGTGTGTGGAAGTGAATACTTTTCTTGGTTGGGTGCTCTAGGTCAGGTGGAACCAGACCAGCCTTTCAGGCCATGTCTTGTCCTCTGAGCATTGTCACATTGTGACATTTATTATGGGCATATAAGTTTCCCTAGCAGTTAAAAGCTGCCCCCACCCATGTACTCTCCTTAGAGTTTTGTTTTCTTTTCATTGTCATATAATACGCATTATATAATATGTACCATTTTAATGTTCAGTAGCATTAAGTGCATTCACACTGTTGGACAACCATCACCTCTGTCCATCTCCAGAACTTTTTCATCTTCTCCAATGGGAACTCTGTGCCTGTTAAATAGAACTAACTCCTCATTCTCTCCTCTCTTGAGCCCCTGGCTACCCCTATTCTACTTTCTGTCTCTGTGAACAAGGCTGCTCTAGGTATCTCATATAAGTGAAAACATACGGTATTTGTCCTTTCGTGACGGCCTTATTTCTCTTAGCATGATGTCTTCAGGGTTATCTCTGTTGTGGCAGGTGGCAGGATGTCCTTCCTTAAGGCTGAGTGACATTCCATGGTATGCATACACCACATTTTATTTATCCACTCATCTGTTGATAGATACTCAGTGTAAATCGGTTTTTCACATTTATTATGTTATCACCCGGTTCCTATAGTGACTTAAATTTGAGACACTAGATACAATTCAGAGGTCACCAATGGGATTAAATATCTTCTTAGGACGGAAATTGCACCTGAAGCCTTCCTTCTAATTTGTGACCTAGAAAAGGGGACCTTGATTCTGGTGAGCAAACATTTTCTCTGTGTAAAGTAGATCTTACCCCGTGACATAGGCTCTCTTTGTAAGTATTGTCTTTGGGCTGCTTTTAGGGATAAGATGTCTAGCGCGCAGCTGTAGTACCAGTGCAAATAACAAGGATTAGAGGGGACCCAGTAGAGTCATTTGTCTTTAATGGTGGACCATGAGGTTAGGGAGTGCCTTTTTCAAATGATAGTGAGTTGTTGGCAAAGGGTGCATGCAGTTTATTTCTGTAGAGGGTCACTGATCAAGAGAGAGGTGGAAAGTATACACGTGAGCCAAAGAATGAGAAAGAGAAAAATCACTTTCCTCATCCATTTGGAAATATATTAGCTCCTGTCAAAGGTTAGTTCTGGGGTCAAATTCAGATGCCTACAGAGCAGGTATCTTCAGTGAGTGAAGCAGGCCAGGCATGAGAAAATTAGCAGAGCCAGGGAAAGGAGGCAGCCCTTGACACTCAACCTTAGGACATGTGGAGACCCTAGGCAGAGGGAGGGAGTATATGGAGCCAGAGAGCACCTACACTTTGAATGGGACAGCTTCTACCAGCTCAAGGGATACTACCAGCAGGTATGGGGCTTAGAGTTCTCGGGCCCCAGGTTTTTCGAGAGGGACCAAAAATTCAGAAATTTTGGTGAGATCTCCCCAAAATGTTTGTAGTAAATTGAAAACACTGAAAATCAGTTTTGTGTGGACAAAACTATGAGTGTGTATCAGACACCCTTTGATGACTTTGGGACAGCCTTCCCCAAGGGCTCCAGTCTAGGTAAGGTTGAAGTTGAGGATGGAATGCCTTGACCAAACTCCTTTGCTTCACCAATGGATGTGTCTAATGGTAACCTGACTTAGAATTGTTATGTGCTGGGCATGGGCCTCTGGGTTGGTCTCTGGATGGAGCCAGGTCATTATTGAGCACATTAGGAATTCAGAATGAAATTCTAGTAGAAGATATTACCCTATCCAGTCCCCCTCCCTCTGCATGTAAATGAAAGGGTTTCTCTTTAAAACCCTGGGTGGGACTATACAGTTTAAAGATATATATATATATATCTAGATATATATATATCCATATATATATATATATCTAGATATATATATCTGTATAGTTTATATAAATATATATATATCATGATATATATCATATAATATATATTATATATACATATATAAATATATACTTTTCATATCCATTTAAAGATTATATGTATATTTTTAAAGATTTTATTTATTTCAGAGAGAGAGAAATCTTGCACATGAAAGAACATGCAAACTTGGGGTGGGGGAAGGGGCAGAGGAAGAAGCAGAATCCTGCTGAGCAAGGAGCTCAATGCAGGGTGTGATCCCAGTACCCTGGGATCATGACCTGAGCCGAAGGTAGATGCTTAACTGACTGAGCCACCTAGGCACTTCAAAGATACGGTTTTTATTCCTTATCTTTATTTTACTTTATTCTTATAGCTGACCAGTCCTCTGTTAAATCTAACAGTCATCTGTTAGTTCACATTCCTTATACCCTTCTCTTCTTTTCTGAGATTTCCAAATTACTCCATGTGACTAGAACTCAGTTATAGTTTTATTGTATCCCCAAAAGAGCAAATTTAGAACTAACTTTGATTAAAAGAAATATATATTTGAAAAGTATATTAGAAAAGTATATATATATATAAAAGTATATAAAGTATATATATTTATATACATATCAAAAAGTATATATATATAAATATAAATGTGTGTGTGTATATATATATATATTTTTTTTTAAATTAGAGAGAGAGAGGGAGCTGGGGAGAGGCAAAGGGAGAGGGAAAGAGAGAATCATAAGCAGGCTCAGTGGCCAGTGCCCAGCCTGACATGGGACTTGATCTTATGACCCTGAGATCATGACCTTAAGCCAAAATCAAGAGTCAGAAATTTACCTGAATGAGCCCCTCAGGTTCCCCTAAGTAAATATATATTTTACAAAGCGTTCTCTGAAATGAGATGCATAGAAGATATAAAATACTGAAAAGAAATAAAAATTCTGGAGAAATATACATATTTATATTATATATATTATTTATACATAAATATATACATTAAAGATTTTATTTATTTGAGAGAGAGAGAGAAAGAGCATGGGGCAAGCCGAAGGGGAGGGAGAGGGACAAGCAGACCCCACACCGAGCGCAGAGCCCAACGCGGGCGCTTGACCACAGGACCCTGAGATCATGAGCTGAGCAGAAACTAAAAATTGGATGCCCAACCAATGGAGCCACCCAGGTGCCCTGGGGTTAATGTATATTTTGTATAAAAATATATATGTCACCCCAGAGTTTTTGTTACTTAAATTTTTCTTAAGTATTTCACATCTTATATGCATCTTATTTCAGAAGACACTACAACGGAGAAGATATTTCATGTGAAGTAGCATATACAAAAACCAGTCACTTGGGTCAGGGTTGTTTTCTTGCTTTCTTTCCTTTGGTCCAGATGAGGAGAAGGCTATTCCGAATAAGCAGTTTGTTTTCCCTTTGCTTTATAACAGGGACTCTGTAAACTTTTCCTGTAAAGGGCCAGATAGTAAATATTTCGGCTTTGCAGTCCCGATGTCTGTTGCCCCGATTCAGGTCTGGGGTTGTAGCATGAAAGCAGCCACGGACAATATATAAAAGAATGGGCACGGCCGTCTTCCTATAAAACTTGATTTATAGAAATAAGCAGCTCGCTGGTCCGATTTGGCCCGTGGGCCATAGTTTGCTGATCCTGACTCAGAGAGTATTATACTGTTAAATTGGGGGGTAGCAGTGGTGACATTTAAGGCCTTTTCTAAACATCAGGGCTCAGAGAAGAATTTCACATCACCAGGGGAAGGGCAAAAGGTGCATTTCATGATCAGTAGCGTAAACTGTATTGAGGCCCATATCCAAAAATGTTTTTGAGCCAAAATATTTGATCACAAGATGTTAGAAAGCCATTAAGTTTTCTAGTTTTGGTGCCGAGTCCAGATGACAATAGTATGGTGCTTACCACAACTACCTGTGAATAATCCAGCCAGTTGACGTCCTCGCTATACATAATGGTGACTTTTGGAGGTGAAATGACTAACATCATTCATCTCTACCGACTTAAGTATGAAAAAGGGCCAAATTTAAAATAGCTGAATTCAGGCAAATGGCTCCTAGGAGCTAAGGTCATGATTTGGGTACAAGGTAAATGATAAAGGACATATTTAGTAGAGCCCAGCTTGGGCGGCGTGGGGTTGCTGCAGTTAAATAAATGGCCTCTTTCCGCTCCCCCAATGGCTGTGGCTCCCTGAAGTCGTTAGTGATGAGGGGTGTTGAGGTTGTCGCTGAGGTACATGTCTACCTAAGAGCTCCGACGCTTGTGGTCACATTCAGAATCAGAACACTCCTTCCACTCAGTACCTCCCAGCCCAAAAAACTGATGAGTGATCGTCTTTCCTAAATGGTAATGAAGATTCCTGATGCCACACCTACTACAGAATCCAAACCTTCTTGCAAGTGAGTGTGGGATGGTCCTGACGGGCCGGTCATGCTAGGAAGCAGCGACCTTCCAAAATTTAACTAAGAGATGCTCTTCAGCCAGTGTGAGAGGACACTCCCTTGTTCTGAGAGAATGAGTCGCTTTTCAGAAGTCAGGGTGTGTGTTAGGGGTGCTTATTGCTAAGTTCCCTAAATTACTTCCAAGTTTTCTTAATAGGGTTCAGGTTTGCAATCAGTGTGTTGTATGTCTGCTCCATTTCCTCCAAGTTCCACTCTGTGATCATACCCAAGGTCACCCAGATGTTCGCTTTTAGGCATTGACTAGAAGGAGAAAGATTCTAGTGAGAAAACAGTATGTTTTATATTTTGAATAAATATGGCTCAAGGAGCACAACCCCTTGGTTACCTGATCTTTCCTTCCACCAGAATAGGAACTATTTTGGTGAGAGGTGGTAACAGTGGCCACCAATGGTTTAGTACACGCTTGACTGATGTGATTACGGTGACTGTGCTGTTAGGGATCACCTGGCAAGACACCGTCGTCACAGATGGACCTGGAAGTTCTAGCGGAGCTGGCTGAAGGAGCAGCATGCTGTTTAGTTTTAAATTAGCGAGATGCCTGGGTGTGTTATACTGGGTACAATGTGCAAGGGCTGGCAAGTGCTTCTCCACATCTCCTTAATATTTGACACCACTGTGTTTGAATGCACTGAAAATAACTGGGAAAACCAAAAAGTACAGAAAAGAATCTTAGCATTAATTAAAGGGATGAACAATAGAGCCCTTTAAGAAAAGGCGAAAGGATTTGGGGTTAACTTGGGGAAGAGGATTGGGGCCACTTAATAACTATCATTATGTGCATCACTGAGACAAAAGACGATGATCTTTTTGGTCTCTAGAGAGGACAAGAGAAGTTGGGGCTGACAAACAGTTCCTTTGACATCAAGAATTTGTGACTATTGAGGCTGATCTGACCTCACTGATAGCCAAACACTTGTGCGTAGGAGTTAGGGGTGTGGGCTAGATGGTCTCTCAGGTCTCGCCAAGTTTGGCAGTGCTCTGAATTGTAGTTGGGGAACCTGCAAGGTTGGTGTCTGACTCACCACCCAGGACTGGGGAGGCATGGGGAGAACTGGTCTTATGAATACATATTGTGATCATGAACCAAAATTACATTTCCAGGCTTGTTCCTATTCATACGGAAGCAATGTCACAGGGCTGTGTGGGGACTTCCATTGTTTGGGTAATGCGAGACACCAGCTGGAAAGTGAATGCAGTGGCAAGAGACGTTTTCCTCCAGAGAAATGTTAAATATTAAAAACCGAACAGCGAGAAGCAACTGGAAAGGACAGTAAGGCCGAAAGGCCCCAGGAGAAAATAGTTTTGCTGACAACTCCATCTGAGTTCTGAGTTCCAAGCCAGTTCTTATCTCACTGGGCTCCCCCATGCCCAGCATCATCATCGGGGCACAGAGTTCGTCCTTGCTCGTAGGACCCAGATATGATTCTCAACTTGATTTTGGTTGAACAACTTCACCAATATTCATGGTTGTCTGCTCCCCTCTCCCCGACTTTGTAGGTAGGGGAAGAAAGGTCTTATTAAAAGATAATTTTATATTTATATGTATGAAACAAAAACTCTGTTGGGAAAGGCTGTGGTCAGGCTTCTTTCTATATTAACTTAGAAAAGAACTTTTATTGTTTTGCTCTATGTTTGATTTGAAGATGTAGGAGGGATTGTACTGTAATTGTTGGTGTATGAAGTCAACTTTCTGAGGGCCTGAAATATAAAACAGGCTGGGAATGGGGAGAGCTTGTGTAAGAATGGGTGAAGGAAGGATGTGACGAGTTTTTGGCTTTAACGCGTAGGCTGAAATTTCTCCTTGGCTGAGTGATGGGTTCAAAGAGACTGGCAGTTTCCAATCCTGAGATGTTCTTTAGTTAAAATAGATTGTTTTCCCTCCGTAGACATCAACCTTTTTGTCCTAATTGAGAAACAGATCAATACATTTTGGCCACATACTGTTACTTTGTATAATGACCCTCCAGTTATTGGTTTGCTTAATTCTCCTGATCAATTAATCAAACACTTATTGAATGTCTTCTATGTTGCAATCCCATGCTTAGTTTTGCAGGGTATGAAAGAGAAGCAAAGGGGAGTTGAAACAAACTTCTCGGGGGTACTTTCTGTGTACTATCCCCAATAGGCTTCTTATAGATGTTAGCTTGTTAAAGCCATCTATCAGTCTTTTCAGGTTCAGATTCCTATTCTTATTTCACAGATATGGAAGTTGAGGCTCAGGGAGATTGAGTTGACAATGGCAGTTGTCATAGCAGGTAATGTCTGATCTTTCCAATCGAGGATTTTCTGCCTCTGGCCCTCTCCACTGTTTAAGTCATCTTTTCTGTTCATGGAGAGAGGAGACAGGTGGCTACCATATTATTCAAGATGAGACCATTTGTAATTAAGTGCCAAGTTGGTACAAAATGTGAGTGCCATACGGGTTGAGCGAAGGGGGTGGAAGTAGCGGGACCATGAGTACAGTTGGGGTGAGCAAAGAGAAAACAGGCCATTGAACGTGGGATGTACCTGAGCTAAAGCTCAGAGGTGTAAACTGCACGGTGGCGTTGTAGGCAGAGTGAAGTGAGCCTGAGTGGAGTTGGGGAAGGTCCTGGGCTGTGGAGAGAAGTCAGAGGAATGCACAGAGCAGCCATGTCTTGGTGAGGCTGGATCCACAATGCTGGAAACAGGAACGATGAATGGGATGTTTGGGATGGCTATGTGAGGACAGCCAAGCTCCACATCTAGAAATTTCCCTACCAGACTGTCTTTGACCCTGTTGTGACTATGGGATCGTACCCCTTGGTGGGGGGGGGGGGGAGAAGAAGTCAGGATTCCTTCTAAATGACCTGCGATGGAACCCCAGTGTAGCCTTTCTTCTGTGTGATGCTTGGCCAATGGAAGAAACGTTCATCTTGCTGAGTATCAAATAATTCCGTGGGCTCTTTCTACCAAGTATTATTCTGAAACTATCTTCTAGTATCTCCGGGTTTGTAACACATTTGAGGAGGAGTGTGGGCTATCCTGAGAGGCTGGTTGGCCCTAGACAGCTTTGTATCTAAGAGACTAAAATTTGGGATCAAATCGATGCGTGTCCTTTTTATCACTTTGGAGTGAGTTGACTTGAAAAAGTGTCCTTTATACCTACCAGTCATTGAATGGAGTTGAGGAAAATCAAGGAGAGAGGGCTCAGATTCTGACCATTGCCCTGGTTTGGGGGAGGGGAGTGCAAGCTCGTTCTGGCCCCACTGCCTGCTTATGCTTAGCCATTTTCCATGTGGAGGAATCAAGAAGTCCCGAGATTACAGTTCCTGAGTCCTCACACCAATTTCGACCTCCTGTGCTCATGTCTCACTGCTTCTTCTCATTGGTGGATTCTTCACTGGCTCCCAGGGCTGAAAGAGGTGTAGCCCTGCGTGGAGAAGATGCACTGTGAGTCCAAAGAGTAGGGCCATCTTCTCTGGGTGGCCAAGAACGGTTGGCATTTCCACCAGGCTCTCCAGGTTAGTTTCCTAGCAGCCTGGCTGGGTTACTGTCCCACTTAGCAGGTGCATGGGCCCAAACTCAGCAGGGTTAGGTGAGGCAGTCAGCATCGCAGGGGAGGGGAGAGCAGGGGCGGGGCCCGTGCTAGACACTAGATCTCTCGTGCATTTGCCTTTGCTTATCATTTGCCTGAAATGTTCAGTGGCACTTGTGTTGTTGCGGGTATGTCCCAAAGTGGCAGAGCCCTGGATGGAGAGGGTCACCTGCTGGCACCGAATTGAAACCCCCGATAGAGGAATATCCATCTTCTGAGAAAAGCAATACGATGCCAGCTTCTGGATCCACCCCTGCCTCTCCCCCCCACCCCCGCGCTCCGCCCACGCAGACATTTACGCAGCACCCGGGCCTCATGTGGCACCGTCTCACCGAACCTTGTCGAATTCTCTGTTTCCTTCCTCTGCCTTTCAACTGTACCATTGCCGCAGATCCGGTAGGGCCGGTGCTGTGCGGCGCAGTGCTAACTGCGGCGGGTGCAATGTTCTGTGTCTGTTTCATGCTGCCACCTACCTCACCTACGTACTGGCTTGCAATTTCACCGTGTGCCCTGCAGAAAACACCCCAGGCCTGCCTCTAATGGCACATTAGGTCCATCACAGGCAGCTCTCAGAGTTTATTTTGCCCTACAGAGGTTGAGAAGGTTGGCTTTAAAAAAGAAGTCCCTGCCTGGTGATTGGCGCAGAGAGAGATCTTCTGAGACAGCAAGTTGCCCTTCCTGCTCCCTCTCCATTAATTCCAGGAAACTCTGCAGCTCGCTCTCCCCTGCCCCCATCCTCTGGGCTCTGAGCTGTGCTAATCACAGCTCATTTCTGCTGCATGCCTCATTTGGGGGAAGAGCACTCCAGGGCTCCCAAAGTATGAACGGGGAAATTAAGGATGTTTGGCCAAATGAGTCACCCTACCGTCACAGGGACAGCCCTCCTCCTCCCCCAGAAGGTCCCGGTGCCTTGTTCCAGGATTTACTGGGAGAGGGTTTCTCCTGGGGCTTTTCCTCTGGACCAGATGGGGTTTTGTATTGTAAAGGAGAGAAGGGACACCAGGCTCCCTGACCAGTCACACGCCATCATGTGTTCTTCAGTCTTGTCACCTCCTCTAACAACCCTGGCATGTTGGGCCCATTTTACAGCTGAGGGAAAGAGGAGGAGGAATGACAAGCAGTGATGTGCCTGAAACTTGGTAGATGCACATGTCTCTTTGACTTCAAAAGCCGGTGCTCTTTTGTTCCTTTCTAACCATTGACCCAGGAGGGGGCCCTTCTGCATCACCCCCCGTCCACTTCTTAAACCAAGAGCTCTGGGCTTCTGTACACTCTTGTTTCCTCTCCCCCAGCCTCCAATGTGAAAGTATACTTTTTTTTTTTTTTTTTTTTTTTTTTTGTAGGAACGAGAGTCTTGCTGGCTCCTGGGAGAATCCATCCTGGCCGGGAGTCCTGTTACCCCCTGGCCGGTGGGCACTGTGGGTTTAGCCAATATGCTAATGAGCCTGCATTTCCCAGCAAGGGCTGACTGGGGCATTGCAAAGCGCCAGCTGCCCTGGCCAGGCTCCCCTCTGCCAGGCAGCTCTGTGGGACCGCACTAGGTGTCTGTGCATCTGTCCGGAGGGGAGAAAGAGCTTCCTCTCAATCCCAGACAGGATACTTGTCTTCTCCTGGGGCTTCTATGCCTCTCATTACCTCATTTGAAGGCTCCAGGCATCATCTGGTTGATCTGCTTCCAAAGAAACTCCTTCTCTGTCTTGGTAAATAACAAAATCCAACCTAGTTTATTAGTCCGATGAACTCCAAGTTCCACGATACCATTTAGGTGAGAATGTGCCATTAACCAAATGAACAAACCTACCTTTTTCTTCCATCCCCCTGTTTGCTTGCCTTTTGTCCAGAGGAATGTTTCTTAGGAGGGTCCTTTTTCTGGGAAAGCCTTTAGAGTTATCCCCGTTGGGACACTTCTCTTACCCAGGAGGCCATGGAAAGGGTGCTGGGTGCAGAATGGACAGCATCCAGGAATATTTGGGCCCCAGGGTTTTGATGTGCATTCATCCTTCTGGAAGGCAGGGTCAGGGAGGAGTCAGCTGGCGAGGCCCCAGGGCCTGTTTTTTGCTGTAGTGGCTGAACAGGAGCAGGGGCGGCCCCAGGAGCAGGACGCCACGATTCCAGACCACCTGACTTACACTCCCAGGAGCCAGTCCATGCCATAGAAAGACCTAGGAGACCCGGGTCAACCTTCCAAGGGGCCTTGCTGCTTCCTTGCCCCATGGCCCTGGGCTGGTCACCTTTGGGGGCTCTGTGTCTTCAGGTATTTGGAGAAGGGTTTGGCCCTGGGTGGTCCCAGGCTCACTGTGGTGCTGACGGTCAGAGGCTCTGAGGAGACAGAGTCAGGAACCCGTGAGGGAGTTAGCTGGTCTGACAGACTAGCTTTGCATTTTAACTATGGCTTTTTGGAAGTCAAGTTTTTAAGCCACGGGGTGGTGGTTCAGTGGTGGAAGTTCCAGGCCCTGTTCCAAGGGTTTGGGAAAGAGAGATGGCAGTTTGTACCTTACCCTGCCCGCGCCCCCCCCATTACTGGTTATGCTGTGGGAGCCGAGGCCTCCCCTGTCCTCTCTGTCCCCACACCCCTGTGAAACCCCACCTGCCCAGATCCATCCGTCTCTCCCTGCTTGGAGAGGCAGATGGAGAACTGACTGGGCTTGGTTAGACCAGGCATCTGACATGTGGCGCCCGGGACCCCTGTGGGGGGTGCACCTGCGGAGAAGCCTTGATATGTCACCCAGCTCTGGACCTGCAGAGATCAGGCTCTGTCATCTCACAGGCTGGGCCCATTCACAGGAGGCTGCATTGGCCCCGACTGCCACTCTGTCTGAGGCTGCTGGGTGCAGAGACCAGGCCTCAGAGGAGGAAACAGATAGTCGCTGCCAAGATTTCAGAGCTTGAGGAGCATGGAGGCCTGAGGCTCTGGACTCCAACTTGAGTGCTCTCCTCTTTGGACCTCCTCCTCGAGCTATCCTCTCTATGCAGGCTCTGTACCTCCCCTTTTGGTTTTAAGGAGCTAATTAGCTTCTTTGCCTTAAAGCTCTTCCAGCTCCTCACCTTTAACTCTGTGAGGGTCAGGTTTGGAGGTGGCCTTGACCTGATTTTGCCCTGGGGTAATTCAGGAGTGCCTTTAATCCAGGACCCTGGATTAGCTGTGGGGGCTAGGATGACACGGTCTCCCAGATCCTCACCCCACTGCTGACTGCTCCGATTCCCCTCGCACTCCCCAGCCTGGAGTGTGAACAGGGGATGGGGTCGTGGAGAGGAAAGCAGGACCTTAGCACAGGAGGGCAGCCCTCTGACTGGAGAAGCCCCCGGATGCTCAGAAGGTCCAGTGCTCCCTCGAGAGTCGCCCATTGGCCCTTCAGCCTCCTCGTATGAGGTGAAGGGTCTCTCCATGGTCTGTCTCCTGTGACTCAGTGGTGTGGTAGCTGTTGGCACGGATGTTGGGTTATGAGGCAGCCGTGCATTGTGCTTCCACCCACTGTTCGCTAGGACATCTTGAGTATATTCTCCCCTACTCTGAGCTTCAGCTTCTGTAAAATGGGGACAGTGACACCTGGGTCACAAGTTATTTCAAGCATTAGAGGAGGACGTGTGTTCAAAGTGTCCAGCGAGCGCTCAGGAAGCAGATTGATAAATGGGAACTGTTCGCAGTCATAGTGCTGAATACTCTTCTGGGGAAGAGAGAGTTGAGTTTCTACATCTTTTTAAGAATTCAGCCAGAATTCTTGTTGTGTCTCCTGAAAATGTAAGAGCCCAGATCTCTTTTCTGGGTTCTTATTTTCATTCTCTTACCCGTTCCTTCCTGCTCCCTTCTTTGTCTCCCGTCTCCCTCCCCACCCCATGTCCTTCACCCTGGATCTACTCGTTCTTCCTCTTACTTCATCTCTCCTCTCTGTTCTCACGATTTCTAGAACCTGTGATCACCTCTTTACTTATTCATGGTCCCACATGCATCCTGGGAGTTCTGAAAGCTGGTGTCATCAGCTTCCCTGCTTGCTATGAGTTCTACCTCCCAGCTCCATGAAGATACTCTAGCTCCCCCGCAACTGCAGGTTCCACTCCTGGCTTTCGGGTCCCCACCCCTCTTGAGATGGAGATTTTCCCACAGTGATCCTCCGCCATCTTGGATCTTTCTTACTTTTAGTCTTGGAGTTCCCAGCCACCATGGCAGGTGGATACGTGAGTGTGGAACTCAGGGCACAGGTCCTGAGAATTTGAGAATGACACGTGTGTAGATGATATTTGGAGGCAAGTGAGTTTGAGAATGACACGTGTGTAGATGATATTTGGGGGCAAGTGAGTTTAACTTGATAAAGATAAGGGTCTAGAGTTAGAAAGAAGAGGAGATTCCAACAAAGGAGATTGATCAGGGATAGCTGGGATCGTGGAAGGAGGACAGGAGAGTGCAGAAAGGGGGTGGAGGGTGCTGGCCCTTTCGAGGAGTCAGGTTGAAAAGAGGAACAGAAATTGGGTCCTTGGTCAAGGGGATGCTCAGTCAGGAAAGATCTCTTTGAAAGACGGGAGCTCTTCCCACGTGTTTGCATGCCAGCAGAACTGTTGACTAGAGAGAGAAATGGATGCCAGAGGAAAGAGCAGCAGGAACAGAGTTCTCAAGGAGGCATGAGAGTTTGGGATCCAGGCACCACTGGAGGATCAGCCTTGGGTAAAAACTGGGAGAGTTGGTTTCTGATAATAGGAGGGGCGCAGGTGCAAGGGGCTGCTGGGGGGAGGTGCGTGGAGAAGACAAGACCGTTCTATTTTGATGACAAGTGTATTTTTTCAATGAAATAAGGAGAGTGTGAGGAAGTGATACAAGCTCTGGGAGACTGGAGAAAATGGAAAGGTGTGGGAGAGTGGTTTGCCCAGGGAGATATGGGAGTATTGCCAAGATTTGTGGTGGCCATTTCAAAGGAGGCTGGTCAGCACCATGACTGGGATATAGGCACAGAGCGGGCAAGGCTTGGGCTTAAAGAGAGAGAGGGTCTGAAGATATGTGCACAGTTGTGACTTCAGGGACAGACGTGGAGTCTCTGGATACAGGTGTGCAAGAAGCAGCACAGGTAGGGTGGTGCGTGGTAAGGAGTTGCAGTCGGAGCTTCCAAGGAGGGAAGGAAGTTGCCAGGGCACTCAGTAATGGTGACCCAGCCTCTGATGAGCTGTGCCCTTCTGGTGTGGGCTCCCCTGTTCTCCTCTTAAGATGGTTAAATAGACGGTAAAATAGAAAATGGTGGAAAGCAATGCTTGTTCTGGGGCTAATTCATTCATTGTTGCAAGAGTGCGGTTTAGTTAGCCTGCAAGGATGCTCAATGGTTCGTAACAACACAATGGAAATGCCACCTTAACTCTCCTCCTAACACTGGGGTGGGCACTTGGGTTTGCTCTTAATTGACACAAAAGAAATTTTCTGAGCGCTTCGTTGTCTAAGGGGCCTTATCTTGGGGAGACAGTGTATGTTGCCTGTCTGCAGCCCCTGAGAGGAAGCGAGGGCCTCCTGTTTATGCACGGGACCCATGGGTCTCTGGCACACAGAACTGCTATCTGGAAGATGTAGCTTATGCCTGGACACCGGCCAGTATGAATTGATGTCTTTTGCATCCAACAATCACAGGACTGTCTGAAACACTTAAGAGTATGTCAACAGTAGGCTATGAGGTTGAGAGAAATGCAGAATTTCTGGGAATGAGAATAGAGGCTGTTGGTTGGTGCCAAAACAAAGCAGAAGAGTGGTAAAACCTTGCTTTTTCTTTTTTGTTTTTTTAAAAGTGTTTTCTGGTTTAGCAAAGCAGTAGCACATACCCTGTTGCCGTGATCCTCACAATTGAAGGATGAGGGCAGGAAAGGTTCTGGAGCCTCATTCGACCAAGGCGGACTCAGGATCAGAGTAGCTGGTGGACTTGCCTGTGGTCCCATATTCCAGCATCGTGGCATGGTTTGCTGATGTGCGGGAGCCTTGAGGAGAGTCTAGGAGGCAGGGGGTCCCCAAGTGTGGCCCCAGGACTCCCACCCCTGTCAGGATTTGCATCTTCCCTGGTGGTTCTTATGGGCTCTGAGGTGGGAAAGCTGCAGGATCACCACAGTGGCTTTGCTTTGGCGTGGGGACAGGGGGAGACCAGTGACTCTTGCCTCTCTGAAGTCCTTGTGCCCCAAAGGAAAAGAAGAACTTCCACCTCAAGGCAAGGAGCGTGAGAGAGGTGGAGCTGCTTGGGAAGGGGGGGTTGGGAGAATAGGCAGTGTACACGGCAGTAGATAGGAACCAGAACAAGGGTACCAGATATGATCAGCCGGCATGGGGCCTTGGCCACAAAGCAACATTAGACTCACCATTCCTCTTCTAGCCTTGGAACTCTGCCTCTGACTGTGGCTGCAAGGGCCTTCTATGGGAGATCATGGGCATCCTTCCTAACGTCACTCAAATTGGCCTAGTGTGGGTGCCGAGAGTATGCGCTGGCTGTGGTCCGGCAGTGCCCCCAGCCTCTCGGCACTTGGGTTTCCTTGTCTGCTTTGGTCTTTACAGAAGTGGGGCTGGGCTTGAAGGATGAATACAAATTCCAAAGGCAGGCAAAAGGTGAAGGTGGTTTTTCATTGATTCTTTTTTCTTATACGAATTACCAGTTTCCCTCATTCAGTGAGAGTTGTTTGGGTGGAGGGCCAGGGAGAGAAGTCAGATTAGAGAGAGTGAAGACTGAGTGGGGATCCCAGAAAGAGAAGGGGTGGATTTAGGGCAGGGCATCTCAAAATTCACCGTGCACACGACTCACCTGGGGATCTTGTTAAAATGCAGATTTAGGTTCGTAGGTCAGGAGTGGGTGTTTCTAACAAGCTCCCAGGTGATGCTCAGGCTGCTGGTTCATGGACCCCACTTTATGTAGCTGGAGTGTAGACCATCTGCTTGACAGGTTTGGCTGTGAGTGGGAGCTGAGGGATAGGACAGAGAGACCTTTGTGTGCAGAAGTGTGAAGTGTAAGAAGAACAGGTTTTGGGGGTGGGGTGGGGAGAGGGAGGAACTCAGCAAGTGTTTTTCTGTGTGGCTGTTGCATGCACTGCAGTGGTAGTTGGGTCAGTGGTCATGAAAGAAGATGAATCTAAAAAAGGCAGTTGTGACCAGACAGCAAAGAGGCTTGTAATGCTAAGGAGCTTAGTTCTCGCCACAGGCAATGAGACACAGAGGAATTACTTAAGGAGGGGTGGGTTGATACCGCAGGGGTGCTGGAGGAGTTTTAAAAACTATTAACCACTATTTTTAAAAAATCTCTTTAAAAAGGATCTTTCAGATCATTTTCTGTGAAAACAGAAGTATGTGGCTGTGGGAATACAGCCTCTTCATCCAACCACCAAACATGGCCACGGTCGGGTTAGTGGTCCTAGTTGTTTGGATGGGGCTCTGACTCTGAGAAAGGGAAACAGGAGTTAAATATTTGACCGGTGAACTGCTTAAGGCTTGAATCCTTAATTCTCACAGGAGGCTTTTAACCTATTAAGCTTATCAGCTTCTGGCTCAGGGGAAGCCACTCTTTTCCTTTTATATGAAAACTCAGCTTGGTAAAGGTTGCTTGGAGGGCGGGGGTAAGAAGGATCCAAAGGTCTCCGCTGTGAGGCTTGGAAGAGAATGTTGAATTGATTAGTGATGTCTGCTGTGAGTATGGGATGGAAAAGTGGCATCTGTGCCACATATTTATCTCTCTCTGAAGGGAAGTTAGGTTTATGGTGACTCTCGTTCCCATCCTTCAGGTGAACCAGAGCCATATCAGAGATGCTCATTTCATTTTCCTGGTTATGGAATGGGAGTTGACCGCCCCTTATTCAGAAGGGACTTGTGAGTCTTCCAACAGTTACGAGGCTCTGGTCCACATTTACAAACTACCAGCAAATGCTCTCCTGCTGCGGTACTCTAACATTGATGGGTGTTATTATCCTGAATAAACTACTTGTCTTAAAGCATCATTTCTATTAAATCTGAAGACAGATGCTGATACCTGGAAATAGCCATTGATTTGCTTTCTCTTGTACTATCTCAACTCCCTAATTTATCCGGAGGAAAAAATAAAGCCCATGTAAAATCAACTCTTCTAGCTTTCTAAGTAAACAGCGAGATCAATCTTATTCATGAATTTGTTGGATAAATGTTTGTTTGATTATAAGGAAAGGCAGATTAATCTTGAATGAGAATTGGGCTGGTGGAAAATGATCTATGAGCTGGACCGAGTGACCAAAGACGCAGGAGGAGTGCAGAGCTGGTAGTGCCTTTGCGCTGGAGGTCGGAAGCAAATGCAGAGACCAGACTGTGCTGGGTTTTAATGGAATCCCATGGAGCCCAGGGATGTTTCTCCTTTGAGCAGTGTTGGTTCAGTGTGATTCTTGTTTCCTTCTTGCTGAGGGTGTTGAAGGGCATTGGGGACCTTGGGGGCTCAAGGGGCTTTGGTAGGAGGCATCAGGGGAGGCTAGCTGTCACCACCACCATCTTCCCTTTCCATTCTCCTGACATCTCGATTTGGAGAGGGAGCTAGTGACCCAGGACAATTGGGAGGTGAAGAGGGAAGAGGGTTGGGAGCAGTTGGTGAGTCTCTTTTGGGACTTTAGGGTGGAGGATAAGGGTGATGGGTGTTGTGACTGCAACACAGTCTGGTGAATGTGAGGAGGGGGACTCTGTCTGTCTGCGATTTTGTTCTTCTCCTAAATAAAGTGAAAAAGGAACACTCCTGTCCTTTCTTGACTTGACAGTGTAACGGAGGTGTCTGGGCCTGTTATGAAATTGGCTCTGGTGGCCAGACATCTTTTTGTGCTTCTCTCAGAGGCTTTGCCAGGAGAGCCGATGAAGGGCAGTCCACTCAGGGTAGCTCTAGGGAGGACTTGGACAGCCGGCTCCATGCAGGAATAACTGGCCAGTAGGACTAAGTGGGATGGTGAGGAGGGAAGAGGGGAATGATTCCTTTCCTCTGTAGCCCCTGGCAGAGGAGCTGTAGCTAGTGAGGTCGAGGACCTCTGTTGAGATTCTTAGGAGCCAAAGCCCAGTAATCCCACCAGAGGCTGCTGGCTCACTTCTGGCAACCTCCAGGGTCCCTTTGTATGGGATGGACTGGCTTACTCCTGGGCCATTCTTCCCCAGGGATTTCCAGGATTCGTCCCTGAGAGATGGTGAGGACTTGACACCTTGTGTCATGTGAGGAAGCCCGGCTTTCTGAGAGATTTTGCTTGAGGTATGGAACACCGAAGCCCAAAAGGCCTTAGGGGAGAGCTAGTTCAACTTTGGGTGGTACAAATTGAGCAGGCAGAGGTACAGAGAAATTCAGTGACCAACATCATTGTGCCTTAGCCAACTTCTTGTGAATAAAAGGGGGAAATGCTGTTATATTTAACATCTCAAAGTAAGAAGCTGAAATGATGCTGGGCAGCAGCATTTGGGTCACCTTGGATGTCATCTTGGAACATCTTGGAACATCTTGGAACACCACCATGTAGTGAGAGACCGCAGGGTGAAATAAAGGGTCCAGAGGACTAGCGGGTGAAGACATGGATGCTAACCTATCCTGTCTCCACTGCTTGCTGGCTGCCTTAACCACTGTGAGCGGCAGTTCCCTCGCCTATGAATCAGAAATATTTTTACCTGTCCTGTCTACCTTACAGGGTTGCTGTCCCTGCAACAATGAAATCAATAGTTTCATCAAATGAAACCATGACTAGAAAGCTGCTTACTTGAAAATGCTAGGAGTAACGATCATTTAGCTATGCGAGCACTGCTCCCTTTTGGCCAAAATACTGGCTATAGGTTGTTGCTCTGCTCATATAGTCTAGTGAACTTCCCGGAAGTCCCTGACTTTCTAAAATGGGGGACTCGTTCCAGGGAACCTGATCAGAAAGGTTGTTGGAGGTGAGAAGTGGGCTCAGGAGGGTGGAAGGAGGGTGGAACAGGGTGAGGGTGAGGCAAAGGAGTAGAGGACAAGATGAGAGGCCAAAGGCAGCAGCTTGTACGGTGGAGAAGGGCTCTTTGGTCCACACGTCCAGCAGGAAGCTGTGGATGTGCTCCCATTGTGTTGTGAGTTTTCACACCTACTCATTTCTTTTCGTAGTCATCCCTACATCATCCCTTAAGTTATCTTTGTTCCCGCTCTTAGCTCTTTTAAAGAAGATTTATTTAAAAAACAAGACTGTCCTTGGAGAAGAGGAAATGAGATAAAATCCCAAACCCTACTTCTGCCTTTATTATTCAGCCCTGGGCCTCACTGTGGCTGGGATCCTGCCTAGGCAGTAGTCCTATCAAATGTCTGGCTTTTCTAGAGCCTTCCCCCCTGACCCCTTACTTTTCCTCCTTTGCCAGTTTATTAGTTATCTCTTGCTGTGTAACAAATTGCTCCCAAACTTAGCAGCTTAGAGCAACAAACATTAGCTCATAGTTTCTGAGGGTCAGGAATCTGGGAGTGGCTTAGCTGCATGGTTTTGGCACATGCTCTTCCTCTTTTTTTTTTTTTAAATTATTTTTTATTTTTTATTTACATATAATGTATTATTAGCCCCAGGGGTACAGGTCTGTGAATCGCCAGGTTTATAGACTTCACAGCACTCACCATAGCACATACCTTCCCCAGTGTCCATAACCACACCACCCTGTCTCTCTCCCCCTCTCCCCCCAACAACCCTCAGTTTGTTTTGTGAGATTAAGAGTCTTTTATGGTTTGTCTCCCTCCCGATCCCATCTTGTTTCATTTATTCTTTTCCTAACCCCCAAGCCCCCCACATTGCCTCTCAACTTCCTCATATCAGGGAGATTATATGATAATTGTCTTTCTCTGATTGACTTATTTCACTAGCATAATACCCTCTAGTTCCATCCACGTCGCAAATGGCAAGATTTCATTTCTTTTGATGGCTGCATAGTATTCCATTGTATATATATACACCACTTCTTTGTCCATTCATCTGTTGATGGACATCTAGGTTTTTTCCATAGTTTGGCTATTGTGGATATTGTTGCTATAAACATTTGGGTGCACATGCCCCTTCAGATCACTACATTTGTATCTTTAGGGTAAATACCCAGTAGTGCAATTGCTGGGTCATAAGGTAGCTCTATTTTCAACTTTTTGAGGAACCTCCACACTGTTTTCCAGAGTGGTTGCACCAGCTTGCATTCCCACCAACAGTGTAGGAGGGTTCCCTTTTCCCCGCATCCTCGCCAGCATCTGTCATTCCCTGACTTGTTAATTTTAGCCATTCTGACTGGTGTGAGGTCCTATCTCATTGTGGTTTTGATTTGTATTTCCCTGATGCCGAGTGATATGGAGCACTTTTTCATGTGTCTGTTGGCCATCTGGATGTCGTCTTTGCAGAAATGTCTGTTCATGTCCTCTGCCCATTTCTTGATTGGATTATTTGTTCTTTGGGTGTTGAGTTTGAAAAGTTCTTTATAGATTTTGGATACTAGCTCTTTATCTGATATGTCATTTGCAAATATCTTCTCCCATTCTGTCAGTTGTCTTTTGGTTTTGTTAACTGTTTCCTTTGCTGTGCAAAAGCTTTTGATCTTGATGAAGTCCCATAGTTCATTTTTGCCTTGTTTCCCTTGCCTTTGGTGATGTTCCTAGGAAGAAGATGTTGTGGCTGAGGTCAAAGAGGTTGTTGCCTGTGTTCTCCTCAAGGATTTTGATGGATTCCTGTTTCACATTGAGGTCCTTCATCCATTTCAAGTCTATTTTTGTGTGTGGTATAAGGAAATGGTCCCATTTCATTTTTCTGCATGTGACTGTCCAATTTTTCAAACACCATTTGTTGAAGAGACTGTCTTTTTTCCATTGGACATTCTTTCCTGCTTTGTTGAAGGTTAGTTGACCACAGAGTTGAGGGTCTATTTCTGGGCTCTCTATTCTGTTCCATTGATCTATGAGTCTTTTTTTGGTGCCAGTACCATACTGTCTTGATGATGACAGCTTTGTAATAGAGCTTGAAGTCTGGAATTGTGATGCCAACACAATTTCAATATTTCTTTTTCAACATTCCTCTGGCTATTCGAGGTCTTTCCTGGTTCCCTGTAAATTTTGGGATTATTTTTTCTATTTTTTTTTTTAAAGATATTTTTATTTATTTATTTGACAGAGAGAAATCACAAGTAGATGGAGAGGCAGGCAGAGAGAGAGAGAGGGAAGCAGGCTCCCTGCTGAGCAGAGAGCCCGATGCGGGACTCGATCCCAGGACTCTGAGATCATGACCTGAGCCGAAGGCAGTGGCTTAACCCACTGAGCCACCCAGGCGCCCCAAT
>NC_081569.1:132328093-132573801 GCF_022355385.1 Mustela nigripes
GAGCAGAGAGCCCGATGCGGGACTCGATCCCAGGACTCTGAGATCATGACCTGAGCCGAAGGCAGTGGCTTAACCCACTGAGCCACCCAGGCGCCCCATTTTTTCTATTTATTTGAAAAAAATTGATGGGATTTTGATAGACCATAGAGTTGAGGGTCTATTTCTGGGCTCTCTACTCTGTTCCATTGATCTATGTGTCTTTTTTTTTGTGCCAGTAGCATACTGTCTTGATGATGACAGCTTTGTAATAGAGCTTGAAGTCTGGAATTGTGATGCCACCACAATTTCAAAATTTCTTTTTCAATATTCTTCTGGCTATTCAAGGTCTTTCCTGGTTCCATGTAAATTTTGGGATTATTTTTTCTATTTATTTGAAAAAAATTGATGGGATTTTGATAGGGGTTGTATTAAATGTGTAGATTGCTTTGGGTAGCATAGACATTTTCATTGGCACATGCTCTTTCCTGAGATGGTGGCTGGATGTTGGATGTTTGAGGCTTGGCTGAGGCTGAAGGAGTCACTTCTAGGCTTGCTCACATGTTGTGGATAGGCCTTCATTCATCTGCATTCATCTCAGGCTGTTAGACTGAGGGCCTCAGTTCTCTGCTGGTTGTTGGCCAGAAGCTGCTCTCAGTTCTTTGCCATGTGGACCTTTCCATTGGACACCTTGTAATGCAGCTTCTGACTTTATCCAGAGTAAGGTGGGGGGAGGGAAGCAGGGAGAGTTGGGCAGAGGGAGGGAGAGACCAAACAGAAACTTGAGTTGTCTTTTTATAACTCCAAAGTTGCATATTGTTACTTCCTCTTTTATGGTTATTTGTTAAAATAAATGAAGTCCAGCCCACATTCAGTGCTTGGGGAATGGCCTCTACCTCTTGAAAAGAGGAGGATCAAAGAATTTGCAGGCATTAAAAAAAAAAATACCACAGCCACCAACATTGCTGCCTGCTGATCATTTCCATCCTCTCCTCTCCTCACCATTCTGTCTGACTCACAGGGCTGTTCTCCTGCCTGTGCCACCAACTTCCCTCCTGGATCTGGGCATTTCTAGAGAATATGAAGGTGCACTTGACCAGACTCTGGGCTGTGAGAGAAGCCTCCACCAAGACCTGCCCCAGCCTTGCAGGCAGGGCTCTGAGACCAGGGACTGAAGAGCTTCAATCCAACACCAGAGAGAAAGGATTGGTTTCCAGAGACTTGATGCATCTCCTGGGACAAAGACGGAAACTGATCCTGGTAGGGCCTAGCTTTGGCCCTGGAACCTCCATCAAAAAGTGATCCATGCTATCAGTGAATGGAATCAGATATTCCTAAGAATATTTCATATGGTACTTCCAAGCTTGAGAGTGAGGGACAAAGCCTGTGGAAGGAGAAGCATGTTGTGAGAGAATCTCCTTGTAAATTCTTCCCTCTATAATGCTGAAACCATCCAGTCATCCAGAGAGGTGCCTGGGTCCACCATTCCCAGAGATCACTTTATCTAGCTTCAAAGACCGGTAGCTTGCTCGGGGTAACATACTCACTTTGGTTCTTATGTTACTTTATCTCTCACTTGATGCCGTGGCCCACCCTTCCATTTTCTCTCTCTCTCTCTCTCTCTCTCTCTTTCTTTCTTTATTATTCTCCTTCCTTCCTTCCTTCCTTCCTTCCTTCCTTCCTTCCTTCCTTTTGACATTTTCTTTCTTTTAAGATTTTATTTATTTGTCAGAGAGAGGGAGAAAGAGAGAGAGAGAGAGAGAAAGAAAGAGTGAGTGCACAAGCAGGGGGAGAAGCAGGAAGAGGGAGAAGCAGGCTCCTGCTGAGCAAGAAGCCTGATGCAGGGAGCCTGATGCAGGGCTCGATCTCAGGATCCTGGGATCACGACTTGAGCCGAAGGCAGATGCTTAAGAGCCTGAGCCACCAGGCATCTTTTTTTTTTTTTTTTTAAATGTGTTCTCCTCCCTTCCCTTTTCTTGGATGCCATTAAGGGCTCTCTCCAGGCTCTCCTGGCCCTTTTGTGACCACATTATCTATGTCTTTTTCACTGAGTTCTCTTCTTGCTGCCCTGTGATGCCTTCAGTTCCATTGGTTACCCTCCCCCTCCTCCTAAGGAGATCCTTTCGACCTTTCTCTCTGTGATCTTTCCCCAAGTATTTCACCAAGTACCAAGGCTCCACCTACCACCCACACTTGATGATTTCTAAATTGACATCTCCAGCGTGTCCTCTCTCCTGAACATAGACTCGTATTTTCTCCCTGACACCTGAACATGTTCCCAAAATGTCTCATCTGCACAACAGATGTCATGTGCTGAAAGTAACTCTGTATCACTCTCTGCAAGCCCGCCATCCCTGTCTCAGCTAATGTGTGGCCCACCCACTCTGTGGCCCAATTTGGGAAACTTGGTGTCATCCTTGACTCCTCCCTTGTGCTCACACCCTTTGTCTAGCAGGCATCATGTCTTGTTGACCAGGTCTACCTCTCAAATATTTCCCACACTTATCCCCACAGTTATAAGACTGGTTCTCTACTAGTGTCCCAACTCTGAAGCCCAAGCTGCACATTAGTAGGAGCTTTTGTCTGTGTAATTCATTGTTTAGCACTTCCCACAATGCCTGGCACATCATAAGTGCTCAATAAAAATTTGTAGAATAATTTTTACTGGATATTATAACTTGTCTTCCTTCCTGGGATTGATCCTTGCGTCGGTCTCCCTGCGTGGTGGGAAGCCTGCTTCTCCCTCTCTCTCTCCCCCGCTTGTATTCTTTCTCTTGCTGTCTCTCTCTCTGCCAAATAAATAAATAAAATCTTAAAAAAAGAATCTCTGAGGATTCCTCAGTGCCTACAGAAGCAAATTCAGATCTTCCTGCCTGTATAAGGGAAAGACTTTGACAGTCTTTCTCCTTACAGTTTTAGCATCATCTTTTGCCACTTGCCTTTTCTTCTGGTTCCTTGAGCCACACTGGTTTGCTTAAGTGGATCATGTACTTTAAATTTCCTGATAGTTCTTCTCCCTGTAGTGCTCTTTTCTCTCTCTCTCTCTCTTTTTTTTCCCACTTAGAAAACTCCTCTTGGGGGCACCTGGGTGGCTCAGTGGGTTAAAGCCTCTGCTTTCTGCTCGGGTCATGATCCCAGGGTCCTGGGATCGAGCCCCGAATCTGGCTCTCTGCTCCGCGGGGAGCCTGCTTCCTCCTCTCTCTCTGCCTACCTGCCATCTCTCTCTGTCAAATAAATGAATAAAATCTTAAAAAAAAAAAAAAAAAGAAAAAAGAAAACTCCTCTTGGGGTGCCTGGGTGGCTCAGTGGGTTAAAGCCTCTGCCTTCGGCTCAGGTCATGATCCCAAGGTCCTGGGATCGAGCCCTGAATCGGGCTCTCTGCTCAGCGGGGAGCCTGCTTCCTCCTCCTCTCTCTCTCTGCCTGCTTCTCTGCCTACTTGTGATCTCTGTCTGTCAAATAAACAAATAAAATCTTTTAAAAAAAGAAAAGAAAAGAAAACTCCTCTCCATCCTCCAAGGCCCAGATCAAATATTATCTGCTCTCTGTGTCTTTCCCCAAGTCCCCCATTATTTATTTCTTTTCCATCTGTAAGCATTTTATTTGTTCTCCTGTTACAGTGCTTAGTATATTGTATTATAGTCATTTAAAAAAATATGACCTTAATAGTTATTTGTTGCTGTATAACAAATTACAGCTTACAACCTAACAGCTTAAAACAACAAACATTTATTATCTCATAGTTTCTGTGGGCAGGAATCCATATGGTTTAGTTGAGTGCCTCTGGATCAAGGCCTCCCATGAAGTGGTGGTCAGCTTGTCATTTAGGGCCATGGTCTCATCTGAAGGCTTGATGGGAGAGGATCCAATTCCAAGCTCACTCACATGGTTGTGACAGGATTCATTTCCCCCCAGGCTATTGGACTGAGGCCTCCCCTTATTTGTCACCATATGGACTTCTCCATAGAGTATCTCACAACATAGTAGCTGGTTTCCCTTAGAGTAGTTTTTGAGAAAACATAAGAGAGGGTTCCAATGATGCAAGCCACACTCTTTTTCATTACTCAGTGTTGGGGGGAAATCCCATCACTTCTCATATTCTGCTTGACAGAGGTGAGTCAGTAAGTCTAGCCCACACTTAAGAGAATTACACAAGCTTATAAATACCAGGAGAGGGGAAATTTTGGTGGCCATCTTACAGGCCACCTATCATACTTCCTAAACTTGAGCTCCTCAAGGCAGAATCCATGTCTCATTTTTCTTTGAAACTTCATCATTTAGCACAGTTCCTAGCAGTTAATAGGTGCTTAATGAATTTAGTCAAATTAAATAGTATTATCTCTCAATAAGAACCTGATCACATCAGGTAAACTGCAGCCAGAAGAACCCTCAAAAATAGAATAAAAATGATTTAAAAAATAAAATGTAAAACAAAGTGTCACAAAGGGTCACAGGCATACTCTCAGTCTTCTGCTTCTAGATACTTCTATGATTGCCTCCCTGTTTCACATAGAAAAAGACAAAAAAGCAAGAAAGTATCTTTTTCCTTTTGGCTTAGTACAACTTTGAAATATTTTTGAAAGAAATAAATAATACCATCTCAAGGTCCTCAGAGAATTCAAGAACTTAGACTACTCATGAATCCATCTTCCAATTTATGGAAGATTGGCAGCTGGAGGATACAGGTAATCACGTGTTGATGAATCACTGTTCTTTTCCACCAACTATCCATCAGTTACATCACAAAACCCTCTGGAAGGAAGCACAGGGGTTACACAGGGATTAAACACAATCTGAGCAACAGTTTCTTCATCAGGCTCTCTTTAGCCAAGGCCCATGGCTAGATTCTCCTAATGTCCAGAGAGGCCTGAGATGCACAACCAATGTCAGGGATTCTTATCTGATATTGATGTTGGGCCCTGGAAAGTGATTCAGTCTGGCCTCCACACACTTGTGGAGCAAACCTCACCAGCAGATGGTTGCCTACAATCTCAATTCCAGCTAAAGGTTTGAAAGACGAGTCAACCTGAGTTGCTTCATTCCAATGATTACATTTCTCCCTCTGCCCAAAGAGGTCCTTTCTATTTTTTACTCTGGGTCTTTCCTGAGTATCTCATCAAATGCCACGGCTTCATCTACCACCCACACCTGATGATTTCTGAATCTACATCTCCAGTCTGTCCTGTCTCCTGAATATATGTTGGTGACCCTCTTCTTCCACTGCTTGCCAGGCAGTACCTGTGCCCTGTCCCATGACCTGCTCAACCCAGATCTAATATTCTTCATGGATGAAAACTCTCCCAAGGCCTCTGCCTGCAGATTCATTGACAGCACATCTGATTAGTGCAACTTCTTGCATGGATGTAGGTGGTGAGGTTGATGAGAAGTGCTTTAGGTTTCTAGACTTCTTTTGCTTTCTTTCATAGTATTGAACAAGTACTGGGCTCATCCAGTGAAAAAATAGAAGTGAATTCTAGCAGTACTAACTACTTATTTTAATTTCCTTCCTAGTTTTTTTTTTCTCACTTTTGAGTTTTAGCTGGTGAACTTTAGAAGACTTGTTTATCCCACCGACCAGATGGGCTATTTGGGATTAATGGTATCTCTGAAAATACTGTTCATGAGTGGCATAGGAAGGGCCACAGCTTTGTGGATAGCAGATTTTTATCCTTTCATTTAGTATATTGGAAAACTAACACTCACAGAGGAAAAATGACTTGTCCAACAGACTCAGAGGCTGCAGTAGATCTCAAATTATGGTATTTATCCCATGAGGATAGGATTTGGTTTTTCTCATTGCTGTATTCCCAATGCCCAGAAAAGTGCCTACCACATTTATCTATTCAACAGATACTATTAAGAGAATGAGCAAATGGATAAATCATCACTGGTCCTCAGGTGTGGTGATGAATTAGGGATGCTGGTATCATTACTGTGGCTCTTGACATTCTAATAGCCCCATCCTAATGGCCCCAATCTGGGCCAGCCAAGTAACTTCTATAAATCCAGGTCAAGTCTGCCTCATCCTATTATTTAACTTTGAGGGGATCAACCACATACCCTCAGGTTTATAGCTGAGACTCTATCTTGGACCATTCTTGACCCTGAAACTTGGGGGGGTACTTCTAGGGCCCTTTGAGAATAGTGCCATGAGCCCTTAGCTGTTTAGCCCCATTAAATGTGTCCTTAATGCTTTTGTACAAATATGCTTTCTATTGTTATTGATAATAATGACCACTGCACCAATCTCTGTGGCTTGCCTCCACCTGGTACTTGGGTGCCCTAGAGTTTGGCAGCTTTGTGGGAGGATAAGCAGACCTCTAAGATGAGTTGAATTTGCTGCTGCACAGTGAAGTGTTTGTTTGAACAAAATGCAGCTAGGGCTCACACCATCATTTATTTTTAATGCATTTTTGTTTGTTTGGTCTTTACCCTTTCTACTCTCTTTCTCCTCTTTTCCCTTTGAAGTACACTAAAAATGGTAAGGAAGAAAGGGAGCCACGCAGGTGCCTCTGGAATGCTATTGTGATCATCGATTTGCAGATGTCTTAGCATTAGAAGTAACGTTGGGGAAGGTGAGGGTTGAATCTGCAGACCATTGCTGAAGGTTTACAAAGCAGGGCTTGGGAAAGCATCCATGTGAAGAAGCAGTGCCTGGTTAACATACTTGCCATAGCATATGTGTGCAGAGGTTGAATTCTTGATTGTTCAGAATTGGTTCGCCCCTTTACAGATGAAATATAATGACTCAGAGCCTCATTCCCTCCACCTGACAAGCTGGGTCTCAAAGTGAAGGGTGAGGGGGAGAAATAGAGGGAGGGAGAGGCTGAGACAGAGACAGAGAGGAGTGAGGGAGAGAGAATAAATGAGAACGAATGGATCTGATTGAATGAGAGGCTTCCCAAAGTGAGCTACTAATACTTTTTTCTCCTCAAATTACTCTTTAGCATGAATGATTCCAATTTGATGGCATTTTGCATAATTCTTCAGTTAAAGCTTCTTATATAATTTTGCAGTATGTAAATATTAGAAATTTTATGTGTGTATGAATATAGAGAAGTGTTAGAAATTTGAACCAAATTATTTTTTAATGAATGCCCATGGAGACTTGTTTTTGGTGCCATTTCAGCCTGGAATCGATCCTATGTATTTTATATAATGTAATTTCTGTAAACTAAGCATCAGACCAAGGAGCACAGTTTGAGGTTTGTACCTACTTGCCCAGGAATCATGGATACTTAGGTTTTTCTTTCCCGAGAAATTAATTTTTAAGAGATCAACATTGATAAATAAGGTAATAAAACATAATTAGATGTTTATAATTTCACAATGAATAAATAATAGACTATGCTAGTTCCACAACACATTATTATTTGTATCTGTTTTATTTATATTTTCAGCACATACCTAGCAAGATAATGTTGTGTTTTTTTTTTTTTTTTTCCTGGAGCTATAATTTGATCAGCAATGTGGCCTAGCCTAGTCCAAATTAAATATTGGTGATGATGAAATAAAAGACTCTTTTAATAAGGACCATAATATAAGAGATGCATGTCACAGCCCCGTGTCCAGTTTTGCCCAGGGTTTGTTGACAATTAACTGTGTTTTTCTTGCGGTGCTGAGTATCTGTAGAGAGACATTGACTGGTTAATGACTTCTTTTAGCTTCTAAGTCACAATTGTAATGTGAGCTTAATCAACAAGGCCTGTTTAGATATTTTTGTCCCTGAAAGGTTGGAAATATCCACGTGTGTGGGCAGTAGTACGTGAGCAAATGTAGGCATAGGCAAGCTCTGAGAGTGAAATTGGTTCTCGACTGGTTATCTCTCCATGCGCCTTCTCAAATACCACGAAATCCCATTTGCTGTTCCTGGCAATTCTCCATCCAGGGGTTCTGAAAAGACAAGAAATGGGTTCTTTAGGTGGTGAGGGAGCAGTCCCTGCTTTCAGATGCTGGCCCTTCTCTCTTTCACTGAGCTCAGCAGACTCTAGTCAGCCACCGTAGCCTTGGGGATGGGTTTCTTTCTGAGAAGCTTCTTATACCCGGCTGGTTCCCTCTTTCTTCCCATCTTCTGAAATAGCACCCTGAAGACAAATTGCTATTGTCTGAAAACCTTGTTCGGAAGTTCCGTTTCCTGCCATGGTGGCCATGTGTTAAATTCCCCCCCCCACCCCAACATTTATGGAGGTCAGTTTTGGAAGGGGTTAGCGTTGCATTAGGAAGGCCTCTTTGCACCAAGTCACTATCGGACCAATTAAGCAAGCAGGCAGATTTACTGAACCCTCCTGATAGAACGAATCTGGCGGAATGCTCAGGAAGGACTTGGTTTCTAATGATCTGGCTGGGCTGAATCATGCACACTGCACCACTTTCTAAATTCATTTTGGTAATTGGAATCTTATAAATGTCCTGTTGAATCATCTGGACCAGGGGGACCTGGGATGGGTTGTTTCCCCTTCACTCCACTGGGCTAGTCGAATAGCAGTACAGGTATTCCTTGTTTTAAGAAAACTGAGGATGAGAGGAAAAAAAAAATCTACATTTCCAAGCAAATGCATTAGAGACTGATAGTTAACTTTACAAAAGAGTTAAGAATCTTTAAGTAGTGAGTGACTGTACATAAATTGTTCTACAGCAGCATGTCTCTTTTTTTCTACCCTTGAATTGGGAAGACTGTATCTACCGTCTTACTTTGAAGAGTTTTATGAAGTAGTTGTGGGCAAAAATAGGGAGTTCTAGCAGTCAAACTTAGAAGTGGGCTACTAGCATTTTCCTTAGAAACTTCTCCCTTTGTCCAACAGTGTGCATTATTTCAGTCATTTCCACGGTAGATAAGAATTTGTATTCTTACAGTTTTATCTGGTGAATGACTTTTCCAGTTAGTGGAGTTAGGCAGGAGGCAGCCCATCTGTTATGGCAACACTGAGGACTTAGCTCTGGACATAATTTTTGCACCTGCTAATGGCTGCTGGGGGGACTTTAGTTCTTGTGCCTCGTCTTCCCCAGCTAAGAAGTTGCATCCCCCACTTTCTTCTTGAACCTCAGTGACACCTGGGTTCTGAGCTGAAGGACCTCTCCAGCCAGCAGTGAGGCTGATCTGACTTCTGCATTTTTCTGGGGGTACTGGGGGAGCTGGGAGAAGGCAGTGTGAACTTTGTCCCCTTCCTTTGGGTTTGAAGGTCCTTACGGGAGGCTGATGACTTTCTCAAGACAGGAACACAGAAAACCCCGCAGGGATTTTTTTCAGAGACTTCCAACAGGAGTTTCCAAAACCCATTTGCTACTGTTCACTGGTCTAAAGCTATTCCAAAAAATGTCTTCAGAGCTCGGCATCATGGTCTAGGAGAACGTGAACATAGCATTAGCTCTTAATAAATATTTATGGAATGTTGTTGGCACAAAACACACATACCACCCTCCACCCCTACCCACAGAGGCACTCCACATGCACATTTGACTACTGAATTCCGTGTCGTGCTCTGGAATGTGCTGACCTTCCTTCCGAGGGAAGATGACACTGTGCAAGTGTTATTATTAGTAGGGCAGCTTTTGCTCTGATCTGTCAACACTCCCTCACCCCGGCTCTTTATTAAGCAATGACAAACTCAAGAACCTGGGGCAGTCGACACAACTAAACCCCCCCACCCGCCCCCTTCTTGAAATCTCTTCTTTTGGCTGCTCTGACCCCATTCTTGCACAGTTTGTGTCTACCTCTCTGGCCGTCCTTCCCAGTTTCCTCGCTTGTTTCTTTCTTTTCATTGTTCAGTAGTTGAATCTAGGGCTCCTCTACAAGCAGTCCTAACCCTTTTTCTCTCTTTTCTTCTCTCCTCATCCTTTCTCTTCTCTTTTCCCTTTTCTTGGATAACTTTCATTTGTTCTCATGGTTTTGATGACTGCCAATTTAGCAACGGCTCCTAAATTGATATGTCCAGTCTACATTTCTCTTTTGAGTTAGAAATCCATATCTTTGAGTATCCCCGTGACATTTCCACCAGCGGTCTCCCAAACTTTGCAAGTTCAATATGCCCCACACAGAGCCCCCGCCCCCCCAACATCCCCCACCACATCTGCTTCCTCGCTGCTTGCTATACTCTTTCTTATCTGGGTAAGTTTCTCTGTAACCCACCCAGTTTCTTAGGTCAGAAACTTGAGACTCTGTCTCATTATCCCCACATGCTCAACCTTCAAAGAATGGTCGGGTCCTATCCATTATTTCTTTACCATTCTGAAATTTCCACCTTGGCTTAACGATCCTCGTCTCTCTCCCAGTAGCCGCGTCAGCCTTCTAACTGGCTTCCTGGCAGCAATTCCTACACCTCTCCTTTCCCCTGCCCCCCACAAATTCTTTTCTTAGACAGAAGCTTCTTCCTTCCTTCCTACCTTCCTTTTTGATGACTTAAATCTTTATTTGTGCTTTCCTTATTTAAAAATACCCTTCCAACTTTCTATCCTGAAAGGATGATAGCTTCGTAGAAAGTCACAAAAATATATTATAGGGAGGTCCCGTGTGTCGGTTTTCCCCAATGGTCACAGCTTTCGTCACTACGGTACACTCTCAGAACCAGGCAATTGACGTCGATGAATTAGTCCTATTTTACCAGTTTTACATGCAACACAGACGTATGGTGTTTATGTGTCTGTGTGTGTATGGCTCTGTGCAGTCTGACCACATATGTAACCACCACCACCATCAAGGTACAGACTGCTTCGTTACCCCCATCGGTATCTCGTGCTAAAGAATGCTCCTTTAAAGCCCAACGGGATCCAGTCACCACCTTGCTTAAAACCCTTTAATGAGGGGCGCCTGGGCGGCTCAGTCGGTTAAGCGTCTGCCTTTGGCTCATGTCACGATCTCAGGGTCCTGGGATCGAGCCCCGTGTTGGACTCCCTGCTCAGTGGGAAGCCTGCTTCTCCCTCTTCGTCTCCTGCTCCTCCTGCTTGTGCTCTCGCTCTCTCTCTTTCTCAAATAAAGGAAATATTCTTTAAAAAATGCATTAATGGTTTTCAAGCCCCAAATCCTTAAGAAAGTGCTATGGGTGCCTGTGTCTTCTGGCTCCAGCTGCCTCTCCTGCTGCCCCTCCCCTGCCCCCAGCCCTCACCAGCCCTGCCAAAGTCCTCTTCATCTGCCAGGTATCAGCTTTAAAGATCTTTCTTGGAAGGTTTCCTTGACACCTCTGACTAGGTGAGGATCTCATGTGGTTTGTTTTCATTATGATTTGCCTTTATGGAACCCCTCACATGTGTGTACGTAAATAGATAACGCATGTGGCTTATGAATTTGAGTTCTCTCTGGTTGCACTGGAAGGGCCCCGGTGTCTTGCTCACCACCTTGTCTTTTCTGCCCACTGCGATGGCTGGCCTAGCGGGTGCTCAGTGAGTGCCTGTTAAGGTCACGAACAATTATTGCAAGTCCGCTGGCTGTGGCTAAGATGTGGCCTGAGGCCATAGAACTGGACAAAATCGACTTGTGTGTATGGGTATCTGTTCCATGGACTCATCTTCAACCTTCCCAGGGGTGCCCTATCTGAGAAACCAGACATCATGGCCCAAACCACTCGAAACCTCAAGCTGGTGTTTTCTCTCTTGCTCCCACCGCAGTATTGTCTCTGGGAGATTGGAATAGAGGGCAACCCTGGCCAGTGTTCTTCTGAGACAGATCTTTGAGATGTTTCCAAGAAGATTAGCTGGGTGGTGGCGTTGGGGGGGCACCTGGATGGCTCAGTCTGTTAAATATTTGCCTTCGGCTCAGGTTATGATCCCAGGGTCCTGGGATCGAGTCCTGCATTGGGCTCCCTGCTCATCAGAGAGCCTGCTTCTCCTTCTCCCTCTGCCTCCTTCTCTGCCCACTTGTACTGTCTCTCTCTGTCAAATAAATGAATAAAATCTTTTTAAAAAAAGAATATGAGCTGGATTTTTATCTAGGCTTCTTTCTTTCTGGGTCAGTGTCACAGTGTCACTTTGAGAGGGTTATTCGTCTAGAGCTGTGGGAGCTCCTAAGTTGGATGGCACCTGGTGAGTCCTTGAAAGGCTTTTAGATCTTTCCTCTCCCGGTGCTTCCCTGGGTTCCTTGCGAAGCGTCCCCCATGCTCCCCACTGATGAGTCATTTCCATCCCCAGTCTTACTCCCTCAGAGACAAGTCTGTGGGGTTTGCATCTGTGGAGCCTCATAGTTGAAGGGTCCTTATGTTCACTGCATAGATAGTGTGTTCCCAAGTGACCGCAATGTAACCAGCAGCCTCAATACTTGGAAGGGAGGAAATGGGGGACCTCTTGCTGGGATGTGGCTTTGCCGAGTGATGGTGGTGTCATTTGGGGTCCTGACCATCTTTGGAGGGTACTAGGTTGGTGGGACTAACGCTAGCTGATGTCCCATCTCTGTGCTATCCTTCTTCGGAAGCACATTTCCTTATGTGCAAGGAGCAGCACAATGCGCTACATGGCTGGTTTGGCAGAGCTGGGAGCTCCGGAGCACGGCGAGCCCCCAACAGTAGGCAAAGCCCTCAGTTCTTCTGTGACAGAGTCAGTTATGGGCTTCGCCCTGGGTGCTCTGAGCAGATTCCTGTAAAATCTGGGAACATCACCCAAGTTCCTCTTCCCTGCCAAATAGAAGGTCAAGTGTCTTCACGTTCTGTGGCTCCTAGCTGTCCTCTCAGTGCTGGCACTGACCCTAATGCTGACATTTCTGCTTCTTGCAGGTCACCCAACATGCCTGCAGTTCACCCTGAACATGACCGAGGCTGTCAAGACCTACAAGTGGCAGTGCATAGAGTGCAAATCTTGCATCCTCTGCGGAACCTCGGAGAATGACGTGAGTTTGGGACTTCGCTTGCAGGAGGGAGCACTCCAAGGGGTGGAGAGGAGGGCTCTTGTCACTGGTCTCCTGGGGAAAATGTCAGTTGGAGCCTCCCCACCCCCCTTGCCTCTAGGACCTTTGGGATCCTTGCACAACAGGGACCCTGGGTACTCTTTGTGCCTGTGGGGAGAGGTGTGGGAGGTGATGGCCCGAGGGTGCCTCACTGACCACTTGCCCTCCAGGGCTCAATGAGAGACAGCGTTGCCTGCTGCTTCTGCTTGGGATATGCTCAACCGTTTGTTTACACCACATTCAAGAGTATGTGATTTCACTGGGTATAAATGTTAGCTATAATAAATGCAGAATTAGAAAAAAAAACCCACTTTCATTATAGACAATTTCAGACTTATGCAAAGGAGCAGAAATAATGAAACTGATGTAGCCTTTTACCAGCTTCAGCTCTGATCAATACATGTCCAACCTTGTTTTATAAATACTCCCACCTCCTCCCACATAATTCCAGTCATGATATCACTTTACTTGTCAATATTCCATAGGTTTACGAAAAAGAGAAGGACTTACTTTTTAACAAAAATGATAAATATGTTAATGCAGCTAAAAAAATCAATAATTTCTTGATATAATCAAACATGCAGTTAACATCCTAATTGCTGCAATTGTTTTAAATGCTGTCTGGTCTTAAATATTTTTTTATTATAGCTTTTTTATTTGAATTGGGATCCACATAAGGCCCATACATTGTGACTAGTTGATATTTTCTTTTGGGAGGGGGGAAGGAGGGGCAGAGAGAGAATCTTGAGCAGGCTCCATGCCCAGCACGGAGCCTGAAGCAGAGCTCCATCTCACAACTCTGAGCTCATGACCTGAGCCCAAATCGAGAGTCAGATGCCTAACTGACTGAGCCACCCAGGCGCCCCTATTTTTATTTTCTTTTTTTTTTTAGGTTTTATTTATTTATTTGAGAGAGAGAGAGAGAGAGAGCACGAGGTAGGGGGAGGGTCAGAGGGAGAAACTATAAAAAAATGAGGCAGATTCCATACATTGAGATGGAATAATTTCCAGTTTATTTCCAAATTTGCTGTTGTTAAATGAAGAAAGCTAAGTAAAGACAACATCTATATAGTCTGCTGTCATTCTTGTAAGAAAAGTGTAAGAAAATATACACGTATCTGTTACTTGTGTTAAAGAAATACAGGAAGGATAACGTAAAGGAACTAAAGAGACTGATTACCTACCAGTGGGTGGGAATGGGATAGAAAGAATGGGGAAACAGGTGTGGGATAGTAGGGAAAAGGGGAGATGGCACTTCTCGGGGGATGCCTTTTGGTACAGCTCTGACGCTTAGGACCAACGTATTGTTGCACATATCCTGTTACAGGTAAATACCAAAACCAGCTAGGATGTAGGGGGGTGGGGACTAAACTGGGATATGAATAGTAGCAAATGAACCTAACTATAATGTAAATAGAGCAACCATATTGAGGGGTGGGGAAGGAAAGAACTAACTTTTGTAAATTTAGAAAGCTGTATATGACTGTATTTTAAGACTAAAGGCAGAAATGACTATGTAAATATTATACTTTAGTTGGTAAATGTGGTTCTTTTTTAAAAAATATTTTATTTTTTAAAATTTATTTGACAGACAGAGGGAGATCACAAGTAGACAGAGAGGCAGGCAGAGAGAGAGGGGGAAGCAGGCTCCCTGCTGAGCAGAGAGCCCAATGCAGGACTTGATTCCAGGACCCTGAGATCATGACCTGAGCTGAGGCAGAGAATTAACTCACTGAGCCACTCAGGCTCCCCTAGTAAATGTATTTCTTACAGGCATGTAAGTTAGTCACTCTGCAACTACTTTATGTGTGTCCAGGTGTGAACTAATAATGATACATTTTACTAATGAGAGCCAGGTTTCTCAATGTCAGAGAAAGAATAATCAAACAGAGGGAAGGCTACACTGAATCCTGTCGTGTTGGGTGGAATAGGGGGTATCAGGGAATGTTTTGATACAACATGTTGTGTGTATATATGTGTGTATATATACACACACACACATATATATGTATATACATGTATGCATACATATAGATAGATACAGAAATAAATATAGATGTGGGCATGTGTCCTACGTATACATTTACTTTCTAATTCTATTGGCTGGGAGGTCCTAGAAGCAATGACAACCCAGCGGCAGTGAGAATCCATGGTACCCAGATATTGGTTTCTAAATACCATTCTCCAATAAAAGGAACTAGGAACCCTTGGATAAATGGCTGATGCTAGGGTTGGAAAATATAAGGGGAGCTTGGAATATCCTGTGGTGCTGGACAGTAGGGAAATGCTCAAGAATTGATAAGGCACATCTAAAGGACACAGGAACTAATTTTTGAAGGAACTCCTAATGGTAAGTCTAGGACAAGTTGAACAACAAAATAAATAATGATAGTGTTGAATTGTAATTCAAAGAACAAAATTCATGCTGATATTACAAAACTTGAATAAATAAATAGGGAAGAGTTAAACTCTTCCTCAGAACAGAATTACAATTAATAAATGTAGAGGGAAGAAGGAAATCACTGGTAGGTAAGCATCGCCGTTCTGGTTGTTGTGAGCAAGATCTGGCTCACTAATGCCAAAATTAGTGAGAAAAGTATGGTCAGAAACAGAATATTTGCATAATCTCAAAGTATCTCTCTCACCAGATTACTTTTAATACATTACAAAGGGAAAAATTACAACATTATAGTGGAAAAACTGACAGACACTACTTTACACAAATCAGAGTAACATTATTAGTAACAAGACAGATTGGTATCAATGTGCCCCCATACGATACACTGAGAAGGGTACATCATCTCTTTTGTAGTATTCTTGCCAAAAGTGTATAACCTCAATCTCCTCATGAAAAAAGATCAGACAAACTCAAAGTGAGTGACATTCTACAAAATCACTGGCCTACTTTCTTCAAAAGCATCAAGGTTGTGGAAGATAAAGAAACTGAGAAACTGTCATAGATTCAAGGACACTAAGAAAACATGACAACTAAATACAATGTAAGATCCTGGATTGGGTACTGGAAAAGAGGGCAGAAGTGCGAAAACTGGTGAATTTCAAATGAGGTCTGCAGCATAGTCAATAGTATAATGTTAATATTATATCTGGCTTTTCATAATTGTACTATCATAACATAAGATGGTAACATTAAGGGAAGCTGAGTAAAGTGTGTACAGAAACTCTCTGTACCATTTTGCAATGTTCTCTGAGACTAAAATTATATCAAGATAATAAATTTAAAAAAATAGGATGTTTCCCTAGCATCTTCCAAAGGTGACAACCTTTTTTTTTTTTTCAGTAGTATCTTTATGAACTCAAGGATTTAAACATATTTGATTGATTTCAATCCATTACAGTAAAAATTGTCTTGTATTTGGGCAGTGAGAATGCAATCAGTTTTGATCTTTAGTCCTTTTGACATGACCCCAATAGTATTTGCTTTCTAATATGTGAAAATATTTGCACATTTCATGCCCTGGACCTGGAACCAGCCATTTCTTCAAGACTCCTGGTTCCTTTTAGTGGCCAGTGATCTTTAGAGAACATAATAGGAGTGCTAGGGGTGCTGATTTTTACTGCTTTTGTCATTGTTTTGGGGCATTTTAAATGGACAAAACTAGACAATACGTTTTATTTGTTTTAAAGATAAAATGCTGAATTTGTATGCATATTTGAATTTATACTGATACTTCCAATTCATACGCAGAACTAACGGTAGGGTTTTTACTTAACTCAATCAATCTTACATCTGTATTTTCTTTCAAGTATGTCAAAATTCTTCTTAGTTACAACAAAATCACTCATTTGATACATACAGGTCTCAGAATATTAATTCCGCTATTACCACTAACAATGTGGTTTCTGGAAATACACACACACACACATTTTTGTTCTTAAGGTATATTTGACTCAGGATGTATAGTCAAGCTATGTAGTTTTAAAGTCACTTGGAATAGTTACTTTCTATGTGGTTATGCCATCAACGAATACATAATTAGATATACTTGTTTCATTTTTCTTTTTTTTAAGGGACAATAACAGTGTGAATTTTGTTTTATGACAATGAAAAATATTTACTCATTCCAGAATCAAGTCTCTTAAATAAACAGGATATTCAAAGAAATCTAGCTTCTGTTCCTACTCTTTCATACTATTCCCTCACTCTGCTCATAGGTGACCATTAAAAAAATTATGGCTTATCTTTTCCTTCTATTTAAATATAACATATTAAATGTATATGTGTATGAATCCATAAGAATTCATGTGTATGAATAAAAAAAAAAGAACACATTTTCTTACACAATAGTAGCAGACACCCCTGTTTTCCACACCTTGCTTTTTCAGTGGATGTCCTAGATTACTCACTCCACCACAATGTATGGACATAATTTTTTTTCCTACAGCTGCATAGTTCTTCATTAGTTTATTCAACCAGTCTCTTACTGATAGACATTTGGGTTGGTTCTGGTCTTTAGCTTTACAAATAGTATCAATATGGAGAGTTTTCATTGACTTGGCAGAGCTGTAGGGGAGGATTCAAGGGGTGAGGCTGCCAGGGAAGTAGGGTTCTTTGCACATAGTCAGAGATTTACCCTGCACAGACCAGAATGGGGTTCCTGTTCTACTGGAACTGTAGCCATTCTACTGGAACTAGTTCTTGGAGACTTGAGTGTTAGGAGGCATTTAAATTATGTTTTTCATTGGGGTTAGCATGAACTGGCTGATATGGGTGGTTTTGATAGGCAGTTCTCTTAAAAAGCACATGAGAAAGAAGAGAATGTGGTGCTAGACAACAATCAGCCCATGAAAAATGTATTTAAATCCACAGACGCCTGGTTTCCCTTTGGGAAAATCTGATCCAGGGTATTCTACCTTCTCATATTTCTTGTATCAGCACTATATCAGGAATTATGTGTCTTTAAGACTTTGGTAGTACTCTCTCTGACAAATCTCTCCCTATTTTCTGTTCCCATCCTAACTTATTCATCCTTGAATTATTCCTAAATTATACTGTAATATAGCTCACTTCAGCACCAAGACAATGGTGTAAATTTTTTTGGAGTAAACCACACTGTCCTGGTTTTCATCCTACCTCTTGGAGCCTATGTCTTAGTCTCTTTTTTTCTCTGCCTATCCCTCAAGATTGGTGTTCTCAGGGTCTGATTTTGGCCTTTATCTCAATAATGTTTTTTGAGTCCTTGATTTTTCAGAAGTTTCAATGAAAGCTATGGACTTACTCTTTTCTCAGAAAAATGTACTTTTGTACCTATACATTAAGTTGTGCATATGATTTCAAGAAGGTCATGGACATCCCTCCATGACCTCAAGTTCAAGGACATCTGTGACATACTCTGGGCTTCCTCTCTCAGGACCTCCATTATCATCTAATCACCAATGATTCCCAAATCCGTATCTCATGGTCAAGCATCTTTCCTGATGTCCAGCTGCCTCCAGGGCATCTCCATTGCGTGATCTGTGAATGTGCAGAACATGTCTCTAGCTTAGGCTGCATTCTGGCTCCCATGGATCTACTCTTCTGCTCACGTCTCAATGGGTAGCTGTATCATCTGGCTTGCTGACCAAGCACAACCTAGGAGACATTCTTGATTTCTTTGCCATCATCTAATCAATAACTTTCAAATGGGAACAAGACCCTTGCTTTTCCCCCATGCCACAATCCTAATTCAGGCCACCATCACCTCTTACCTGGATGGTGGTAGCAGCATTCTAAATGGTTTTCCAGGCTCTAGAACCAACCTTCCTCCACCCAGGCATCTATTCTTACACAGCAGCTGGGGAGATCTTTCTAAATTCCATGTGTGACCAGTCACTCCTCTGTTGCTAACTCTTCAAAGGCTTCCCATTGCCCTGTTGAAAAGTGTTAGTGTGATTAAAAAAAAAAAAAAAAAGTCTTCATGATATCTCCTGCCTTATTGCTTGCTTGCCAGGGTTTCCAACTTCAATACCTACTTTTTCCAGGATCATTGTGCTGAGGGGAGCCAAGGTGAGATTTGATGCAAAACTTAGTTTTGCAAATGTCTTATAAGCCATTCAAGCAGGTCCAAAGAATAGAGCGGAACTGAACCTGAATAATGGGGAGCAGATCACAAACACGTAGCTACTGTGTACCAGTTCTGAAGGAGATGTGGAGATGAGTTAAGACAAGGTTCTGCCCCAAAGGCCTTACAATCCATAAAGGAGTAGGCGAAGGAGGCATATTCCAAAAGAACTATTCAAGAAAACCTTCGTGCGTAGATGTCTACCACATGCCAGGCTTTGTGCCATGAAGGAAAACGCAATTAAATGTCATAAGAAAGAGGGAGGACTATGGGGATGCCAGAGGGGTGAGAGAACTTTCATTTGAGCTAGATTAGGGACATCTCTGTAGGATGGAGGAGCTGGAAGACTTGAAGGGTGGGTAGGGAATGGTCTAGAAGAGCAGGGGTCAGGGCCCGGGAGAGCATCTAGGCCCAGGGAACTTGGGGAGTGAAGGTGCAGACTGCATCCTTTGAAGTTAAACACCATGCTAGGGTCCTGTTCTCACCTGGGCTCCAGCCTCCAGCCCCTGAGGAGGCTCTGGGGATCTGAAGGGTGGCATCGCATTGTGTGCATTCCTCTATATTCTCGTAATGAAACCCTGAATAGGTTCTGAGGTGTTATGGATGTTACCATCAAGGATGGCCATTGCCCTTTTCACAGACGGAAAGGGTGAGCTTAAGAAGAATTCAGCTAAAATTTGCAAACATTTGAAGTATTTTCTGTGTACTAGACAATCCTTATGGGGAAGGTAGAAGCAAAGAGATGTGGTTTTCCTCCTTTATGGAAACAGAGTTATTGGCTACAGGAGTTCTGAAGAATAAGGAATCTCTTTAAACTCGAATGTAAGGTGGCAGTCAAGGCAGGCTTCTTGGAGGAGGCCTGATTTGAGCAGAACCCTAAAGTGGGAGTATGGTTGGCATAGTTGGGGAGGCAGGGGGATTTCCAGGCCTGGGCAAAGCACCGAGCACATTCAGGGGGCAGTGAAGACCTCAGCTGGTGCCTGGAAAGGGGCACTCAGGGAGATGGGTCTGCACGGACCAGTCTGGAGGAATATTCACTCTCTCTCTCCTCCCCTCTACCTACTCTGTCTTCCACCAGGACCAGCTCCTCTTCTGCGATGACTGTGACCGTGGCTATCACATGTACTGTTTAAATCCCCCTGTGGCTGAGCCCCCAGAAGGTAACGATGATGAGGTGGACAGTAGCAGCAACAGCTACTCCTACCACTTGGGGAGCCCTCACTATGGTGCGGGCCTTGTGCTAAGGCCTTTCCGTGTCTTGTCTCATTCAATCATCACAGTTCTGTGAGGCATGTAGGACCGCTACCAGTTGACAGATGAGGAAACAGAGGCACGGTTCCACCCCCTGGAACTCCAGCATGGGGCTGAGGAAATGTTCGTGGATGTGTGGCTGAAGTGGTGGTGGTGGAGGGCGGCTGTGAGCTTCTAGGGGAACAGGCTCAGGTCTGGTGCTGTTGCTGGAGACCACGTCCTGGAAGGAGGTTCAGGTTCAGCTGATGGCCTCTAAGCACCCAAGTGTTCTCTGAGCAGCCCTTACCCTCTGCCGAGTTACAATCTCCAGCCCAGGTTGAGGACCAGGCCTCGGTCTCTGAACTGGGAAAGTAGAAAGAGCAATGGGGCTTGCAGGAGTCAGGGCCAAGGGGCGGGGCCTCAGGGCTGGAGAGGGGCCGCTGGTGACCAGGGCCTCTCGTCTCTTGTAGGAAGCTGGAGCTGCCACCTGTGTTGGGAACTGCTCAAAGAGAAAGCCTCAGCCTTCGGCTGCCAAGCCTAGGGCGCCAGGTTGCAGACCGTGACCTGCTGCTGGAGAGGCGTACGCGGAGCCCACTTCAAACCGGATCAAGCCCCCACTCCCAAATATCCAGAGAGACCAACTGTAAGGAAGACCCGTGGTCACAGAGGGCTTGGACGTGTGGCACCGAGAGGGTGAGGTGTCTGCTTACCTCCTACACACAGGTTCCAGCATTTCGGCCAGCCCCTCCTCGTTTCCACCGGAAGGATGTCGCACTTTTGAAGAACACCCCTAGCCCCGGCCCTGTGGGACCCCCGTTGCCCCCGGCCCTGCAGCCCTCTCACTGGTTCCCATTTTAAGGGAAGCTGTTTTGTGACCACCGATCGGTCACTCATGTGTAGTCTGGTGTTTTCTATCTATTGTGTTCCAAGAAATCTTCACACAGCCTCCCGCCTCCTGCTTCGGCTCTTTATCCTGAACTCAGCAAAGGAACAAAAGGCTGTGGAGAAGTTGTTATTTATTACAAGCCTCCCTGGAAACTTCCAGACTCGGAGTCGGAGGCCATCTTGATGATTAAACTCCCTCTTTGTTCCTTGGTCTCTGTGAAGAAGAAAAGAGGTTTTCTGCCCTCCCCCCCCCCAACCCCCACCCAGATACCTTGTGATGTCTACACCCAGGGTGGTCTCTTGATGGGGCTGGAGAGGGAAGAAGTGCTGAGGGGTGGGTGGAAATGTTGGGAAGAAAATTCAGAGGTCCTGCCGCAGCCAGTCAGTCTTTGTTATCCATCCGGGGGGGCTTTGTGGTTCCTCGACCTTCGGAGCTGGGGTGTCCTTGAGGTGAGATAAGGCACAGCCTATGGCCGGGGAAGATGCTAGGGCTCTGCCTCCCCACCAGCCTGGGTCTGGAACTTTCCCCGGCAGGACTCAAGAACCAGGAAAGTGGGTGAAGGCTCCCCAGTCCAGAATCTGAATGTTGGCACAAAGGACGCAGCTTTGCGAAACCCGTCAGTATTGATGTGGCACCACAAAGTCCTTTCCCCAAGTAATTTCTTCCTTCTACACAGTGTGTGTTGGCCACTGTCTGCTGACTGTCACCCGACTGCCACTGTCGCCCGACTCTGGGGATTTGAGGATGGGGTCGAGATGATTGTCACCTCAACAAATAACTGGGGTGGGGAGGGTTCTTTATGATCACGGCGGCAGTGACGCACACTCCTCAGCCGGAGGGCTGCTCTTGCCCTCTAAGCTCCCCAGTACGTGCTGGACTCTTGTTTTCCAAAAAAAAGAAAAAAAAAATGTTTTGAGAAGAAAGAGGTGGGAAGCTGAGCTTCTGAGACGCCTGTGTTGGAAGTCAGCCCCGAGGGCCGGAGTGGCTCGGGCTGTCTTTGAATCTCGGAGGCGATGGCCACGGCAGCAGCACACAGTAACTGACTCGTTTCTGGAAAAATCATTTGCCCAAAGGGCGGGTCTCGGTGAGCGGGACCCTCGCGCATGCTCAGCTTCCTTGAAATCAGCTCCATCTCCGTGGCCCGGCTGCTCCCAACAAAGGCCAACGTTATTTTTAGTCTTCCAGCTCCTGAGGAAGCCCCTGGAGACTCGGAGGCTCGTTGGGCCACTTCTGCCCGGCTGTGGGGTTCGCTCCATGACTTGGCAAGAGCCTCCCTCCTGGGCTCACTGCTCTCGGCCAGTGGCCTCAGGGCAGCCTGGCGTGGAGCCGAGCGGGGCTGGTCTCACCCAGGCCCTTGCAGAGTGACCTGTGGGGTCAGTCTCCTGGAGGGGCCCGTGGCCTGCGAGTGAGCTGCGTGCATATATAACAGGCTGGTTTGAAGGGCCCTGTCCAGATGGGATTTTCATCCTGCTCCTATGATACGTCCTTCCCCCTGCTGGCTGGGGAGGCTGTTTTGGATTCTGGAGGGGCAGGGAGGGTTTGGGGAGCTGCCGTGCCGTCTTGTCATCTGCTCCCCAGAAGTGTCACATCAGAGGAGCGGATGTCCTCTCTCGACTGCTCTGGCTCTTTGTCTTCCCACAAAACCCAAAGTGGGGTGTCCTCAAAGGCTGATTGCTGGTTTTGAAAATCACTTTGACTTAATTTTAGAGAAAAAGTGACCAGAATGTTCCCAAATGCCACAATAGCTTAAAGGTTAAAAAAGGAAGTCTGAAACCCCAAACTGGGGCCCTCCTACTTGACAAAACCTCTTTGGAGGGTGTACACATGCATTCCACGAGGGGGAATTGAGTCTTGCAAGGGAGGGTGCTGTAACCCACAGTGGGGTCAGGGACGGGAGCTCCAGGCCCTAGAATGGGTGTGAAGAGGGTCCAGAGTTCCCTTTCCGGTTGCATCCCCTGTGGGATCAGTGCAGCCTCTTCCTCTTTGAGGTCTCAGTTTCCCCATCTGGAAAGTGGGGATAGCAAGGCCAGCTTATGGGATGACACTTTTGGGGTACAGCAAGCAGACAAAATCTCTAGAGTCACATTTATCACTTTCTGTATTGAGACCAAGAAAAGGACGGTAAACTTCAGATTGGTCTTTCTCTGACCCCCAGAGAACGAGCTAGAATCATGGGGTGCACGTGGCTGATCAGGGTTTTGGTTTTGCCTTTGCTATTCAGTAACAAAGTGACCTCGGGCACGTCACCTAGCGTCTCGGAACCTCAGTTCTCCCCACCTATAAAACAGAGATAATAACCCTTGCCCTGTCTGTTCCACAGTGACACTGGGAGACAAAAAAAGCTTAATGTTATATAAACAACCACTGGAAAGCAGGGCTTTCCAGGGAGGGATCCCTAATGATTTCTATGTCCCCTTCTTGTGTGAATTAGCCAAGGTCATCTAACCTTGAAAAGATAACCTTGAACCTATAACCAGAATCTCCCTTTTGACCCAAATGGGTTTATGTTTTAGGGGCTGGGCTGCCTGTGGTCAGAGGCAGTAAGCCAAAGCTGTGACAAGGACCCGTGCTTGGGTTTGCTGTTGGTGGGAGGTGAGGGATTTACCCTGGGGTTGGGGATTTCAGAATGAAGATACTTGGGGGTACTCCTTTCTACAAGATCATCATCACCTAGTCTGGGGAGCCAGCTTCTGGAGAGGACTATGATTCAGTTCAATGTAACATTCACTTAGAAACTTTGGTGTAAAGCCCAGCTCTGCTACATTTCTAGCTGGTTGACCTTGGGCAAATTCTGGGACTCCTTTTCCATGTCTGGGAGGCAGGGAGATGTGGCCTGTCCAGCAGGGTTGTTGCCGGGATGAGCACTAGGGCTGGTGAAGGTCTGGCCCTGGGGCCTGTCCGGATGGAGGCCCCCACACTTGGGTGTCTCTTGTCACTGGGTAGAGAGGCCACCAATGGGAGATAATGACACTCTTGCCTGCCAGCTAGAATCCCTGGAATAGCCAAGGAGACTTTGCACCCCTATATTGTGGCTCCACCTAGCCAGAGAGGGGGCGAGGCCATGGGATCTGTGCCGGAAGTGGAAACCCTTTTTTTCCCGAGACACTACTGTTTTGCTCCTGCAGCAAATCCAGTGCTGGCAACGTTGTGAGGCTCTCCAGGCAAGGCCTCTGCTAGGAGATTGACATTCTGTTTTCCTTCTCAACCCTGCACGGACGCCTAGCACCTAGAGCAGGAGCCCCAGGGTCCCACGGCGCCCCTGCTGCTGTCAGCGCCCCAGGGCCTGGTGGGAAGTCGAGGCAGGCCGCGAGGAGCAGCAGCTTCCTGGGGCTATGCTCAGATGTGAGACTTGGAACTAGGATGGTGAGCTATGGGTGGGTGCAAGGGAGGCCGGAGTCCTCCAGAACTGAAAAAGGTAACGGGTTGAAAGTTGCGGGTTTAGATTTCACTGTGATGGTTTCATGATACCCCAGAGAGTTCCGCTCGTGATGCATTTTAGGCTTTCTTCGTTGAACACAGAACGATTCCTTTTGGCCCTCCCCTGGAAGAGCTCAGATCATTAAGGAAGAAAAATGAGATGATTATTATTACTTTTCCTATTGGGGCACGTTTAGGAGACAGAGCCGTGTTCTTGAAGAAAGATTACTGGCAACTTCAGGCTTTAGATTCAGAGAAGAGGGGCCCCTGGGTCTGTGGTTGAGGGGAGGTCCGGGAGCCCCACGGACCACATTCCCCGTCCCTAGACTGGTTTTCAAGCTAGGCTACAAGTGGGGGGAATAGAAGCCTCCCTTTCTCTCTCACTCCCTGACCATCCCCCAGGGCAGGTCCCTCCTCAGGACATGCGTGTGTCACACCCCAAGGAGATGTTGACTCCTTGGGCCAGAGCTCAGACTCCCAGCGAAGACACCCAGCCTGCCACAGCTGGCTCCTTTTTGGAGCTGTGCGTTGGTGTCACCTGTAGCGGGTTCATTATTTTGCAGGAGGGAGGGAGGAAGGGGGGCCCAGAGGAAGGAGAGGGGGAACGTCAAAGGTCTATCGTCTTTCATGTCAGGCAAAGCAAAATGAAGAGAAGGTGGGGAGGCCACTTGAGGAGGGCCCGGAAGCCTGATTTGCACTTAGAAGTCCCAGAGTTAAATAACTAGAGGGTGTGTGGGGGGAGGCAGAGCGCTGCTGACTGCTCGGTGCCTTGAATGTGGGAGGATGAGCAGAGCCCCCAGACAGACGCACTGAGGGCTTTCTTTGAGCATCTCCGCAGCTGCTCCTAGGAAGGCCTGGCTGCGTGGCCCCCCTCTCCATGCTTCCAGCCCAGGCTGCTGAGAAGAGAGGCCCAAAGGAAGCACCTCCAGGAAATGGTGATGGGGAGGGGTCTGGGCCTTGCCCCGTCTTCCTCCAACTGGCTTCGTAGAATGAACAGGGGGCTCCCTGTGTGAGGGGAAGGATCTGGAAGTGGGTGGATTCCCAGGGAATGTTCTGTCTGGGCTCTGAGTGAGGCCTGGCAGTGTCTCTGCTGATGGCTGAGACCTGGCGTGACTCCCCAGGATCTTATGCGGCTGTGGGGGTTGGGCGTGGATAACAGGGGTCAGAGGGTATAGGAATGCCCCTTAGTCAGTCTCTTTGTTCCCAACTCCCTTCCTTTCTTTGCTCCAGTGCCTTGAAAGAGGGTCATTCCAGGGTTTCCCCCTCTTTGGCCCCACCAAGAGAAGGAAGCATTTGTGCTGATGGTGACATTTCGCAGGGCAGGCCAGAGGAAGGCAGGAACCGGGACTGGCGGGCAGCCAGAACCCTCCTCAACAGAGATATAAATACCAATAATGACCTCTAGCCCAGGCAGCGAGCAAAGTGGCCGTTGAGGGCAGCACCGACCCAATCTGGCACATACGTGCCCTGTGGGGGGAAGAGGGGAAGGGGAAGTGGTCCCTGCAGGACTTGGGGGAGGCCCCCAAGCCCCTGTGTTTCCCCTCCGCCTCCTCTCCAGGTTATAATCACGCCCACTGCATCCTGTTTGCCTGCCTCTTTGCATCTCTATTATTTTAATGTTACCAATATTGATGATGAAAATGGGGACACACACACAGACACACACACACACACACAGCTTGACAAACTAAAGTGAACCCTCCGGGTTGCTCCAGGATGAGAGGGGGAATGCTTGTCCCAGGGGGGTCTTTCCCTGAGGTCCAGCCGGGCCCACCGCAGGCTCCAGCCCCTGCACACCTCCGGGACTTGTACTGGGAGCTGATGCTCGGAAGAGCCCCGACGCACCCTCTCTCCTTCCCCTCTCCCTTCACTTCGGCTTCTTTGGGGGGGAAGGTGTTTGGCAATTCCCGCAAACTCGGAGGCACACGTCTCAATTCTGCTGTCAAAGGGACACGCAGATTTTGTGGCTGGAATTGGGATTGTGGTTCTTATGGACTTTGCCCTGTCGTGTTTACCCCCCCCCCCCGCCCCACCTGAGACCCTGGTTCTCCTCTTGCTTGGCCCGCCCCCTCCTTTCTTGCAGCCGCTGGTCCCTTCCCTCCTGCCACGCTAGATGCTGAAGGGCGGGGCGCGGGCGGGCACGAGAGAAAAAGGAAATATACTCCCTGCACATTTTCAACATGTAGTTGAAGAGGTCTAAATTGGGTACTTGGGAAAAAAGAAGGAAACATTGCTAGATCATATGTGAGTGAGAGAATGAAACTGTAGAAGGGTTAGCTCAGAGCAGAGGAGGTGGGAGCAGGTGGCCGGAGAGGAGGCTAGGGAGGCAGAGAGCCCTGGCTTCCAGATGCATCTGGTCCCTGGGACATTTGGGAAAGCAGGGGAGTCACGCTGTGGTAGGAAATGGTCAGAGGCTTCGGGAGCGTTTGTGCCTTTGTTTGGGAAAATGAGAGAAATGTCCACCTGAGTTCCTCACTGTTTATCTGCCATGTTTGCCCACAGGGCATTTTTGTTCTGAAGGAAAATGAGCACATTTCTTGCCCGCCATGAGCGGTTGCTGGGCAGGCTGGTACTCACTGAAACACTTGGCAGGGCACCCACTATGTGCAGAGCAACACCCTAGGTCCCCTGGGGGCTGGAAAAAGAAACCACATCCTGGCCCAGGCTTCAGCCTGCTTTTCCATTCCCAAATCACAGTCTCCCAGTGTTCTGATCTCCTGTCAGGTAAGACACCATCCGGGAAGGCCTCCGTGTATCTAGGTCTCTCCTTTCGTGTTCATGTGTGCACATGGATAGAAGAGCGGGCTCAAGTATCTGGTTTGTTTCCACCCTCTGGAGCTTGGGCGGGAAGAACACAGTTGACCCCAGCCCAGTTGCTTGTATCCATCGGCCCAAGCACTGGCTGCCTTTGGAAGGCGACCGTCTTTGCCACGTGTTTCAGCAATGATGAAGGCACCTGGGTTGGAGAGCACCGAGTGGCCCAAGGAAACAGAGGCTGTGCCTCCAAATGCTGGTTTAGACTCCCGGGGTGGTGGGCAGGGCAGTGCGATTGGCAGGGCCCGACCAGAGCTGGAAAGTGACTCACCTGACAGTCTTGTCCCATCGCCACTCGGAAGAGCAGAGCGGGGAATGACGGAACGGGGGCGTCATGCTCAGTCCGGGTGGACTCCCACGGAGACCCCGCCAGCCTGCCTCGGCGGCCTCCTGTGCAGGTCTGGCAAGGGCAGCAGGAGGTGGGCGTGGGGGGAGAGGCTTAGCGTGAGGAGGGGATTCCAGGAACCTTCCCATGCCCACCTTGGGCCAGGTGCTCATGGGATCACGCCTCAGTAGACTCCCTGTTGTCCAAATTGACCGCATCAGGAATAAGCCATTTGTTCCATCTTTTCTCCGCACATGTGACGGCCAGACTGCAGCTTCTCCCTGCTCCCTGAAGCAGTCACACCGAGCTTGCTTTCAAGCGGGGTGCCCGGGCTGGGGTGGGGCAGGTATCTGCCCCGGGGTGGGTGTTAGTGCCCAGTGGGCCTAAAGCAGCCTTCAGTTTCTCTGCTCGGGAGGCTGCAGGAAAGCTCTTTAGGGTCCCTGGACAGGATGTGGCTCTAAGCAAGGCAGAATTTTGCTGATTTCTGTGAGAGACTCGGGGACATAAGGCTTTCGTGATGCTTGGCCGCAGGACTGGTTTTAAAGTGTGTGAGAACCTGAAATGCATTCTGGGCTTTGACCCCTGCCCATGTGAAAGCCTTTGGTTCTTTTGAACTGAGCCTCCTTTGAATGACCCTGATTGACCGGGTTTCTCCTGCTGGGGACAGAGGGGAGAGTCATCTGACCTGGGTCCCATCCAGGCCAGACTGGCAGCACCACTTCCCGGCAGCCGGCTTCAGACTCTGAGCCCACTGGTCCCCTCAGCTCCACGGGAAAGGGACTGGGAGCAGGACAGCTCTGAGCCCCGAGACAGTCTCCCTCCCACCTCCACCCAAGTAGATTCTGGGGCTGAGAACACAGCCTGCTCAGCCCCTCCTGGCCTGATGCTGACCCACCGGACTGATGAGGAAATTGACACCAGAAGGACAGACTGGCCTGTTCACATGACACGATGCACTGGGGCACAAGCCAGACCTCAGGTAGGTCGGCTCCCCCCACCCCATGTGTTTAGGCTGAGGGCAATTTTAAAGCCCAGTTTTGAGAACATTCCCTTTTGAGAGCCAAGAAATGGAGCATCTCTGCCCAGAAGCCAAAAGAAATTCCTTTTCTCCTTCTAGTTCCCTGATGCCCCACCGTGTTTCTCCTCAGGAGGAGGCTGGTTCTGGGGGCTCTGGTGAGGGTGGCCAGCACATATGAGGCCTGGGGTTGTGGGCTGGCTAGGGTAGAAAGGATGAAGGGGTCCTTTAGAAGAAGCTGCCTGTCCGGGGGCCTCGTGAGGGAGCCCATGCCCGTGTAGGTTCCCAGAAGGGTGCGGCAGCCCTTGGGCTGGGCTCAGAGTTGGAGAAGTCTGGGAAGGACTTAGTCTTCCCTGCTCTGTCTCAGCGGGAGAATAGATCCTGGGGGCCGTGCAGCCTTGAGAATTTACTGCCCCCAGATGGCTTTGGCTGTCTTCAGAAAGGGCAGCCCTGGAAACGTTCCAGCCATCTCCCATTGCCCAGTCTCCATGATATCTCTAGACCCGCAGACGCGATGCCAAGTCAGGGTCACTTGCTTCCAGGTGTGGGCACAAGAGAGGGAAACCCTTCCAACAGTACAGCCCCATCTTTCCAGAGTGCTTTCTCGTCTCTCTCAGCCCCCCGCCCCACCCCACCCCAGCTCTCTCTGAAACTCTCAGTTGTAACAGAATGGCTGAGAGAGCTGGCCTTGGCGATAGACATGCTTGTGACAGGGGGTCTTGCTTTTACGCCCCCTTGGACTCCCTCCCCATCGGACCTTGGGTACCAACACCACGTTACCTCCTGCTAACTGGACAACTTAGGGTTTTTGCCTTGAGCGGCTCGGGCACATTGGACGGTGTCCAGGACGGAGGCTGGCACAGCTTTCATGAGACTAGAGAGAAGGGCTCCAGGCTTAGGAGTCTGTACAGAATGGTCTGAAGATGACCCCATTGCTTCCTCTCAAAAGCAACCAGCACAACAGGCAAACAAAGAGTCCCCCCCAGCCCTGCCTCCAGCTCCGCCTCGCCCTCCCCCCCTCCCCGACTCTTCCAGATGTGATGTGATGCACTCTCAGTGTGTAGGTATGTGCCCCGCACTGCCCCCGTCTTCTGGGGTGCTCCTTTCTCCTGTGTCAAGTCTCCCTTCTCCCGTGGCTCCCGAAGTGGAAGGTGCTGTGATGTTTCTGCCCTCTCTGTGGGATGTATCACGAGCTCTCGTATTTCAGTATGGAAGGTGAGGCCGTGCCCCATCTCCCACTGTCTGAAGGGGCCACCCGGGTTCTGTGACTTTCCCGAGAGCTGGTGTGCTGTGCAAGTCTCCAGGAGGATCTCCAGGTTGGAAACAGCCCACATCCCAATTTTTAGGCCCACCTGGAAGCCAAGGCAATTGCTTTGTTCGGGAAGACTGCCTGGAGGGGCTGCCCAGGACCGAGGACCCCTTCCTCTCTGCCTGCCTTTGCCCCTGTCCTGACTGGGTTCTGGCAGAAGGGCCTTGGAGACGTCAAGACCAGGAGCCAACACAATGTGGGCATCAAGCAGTCTTTGTCTTGGGGAGCCCTGGAATCCCAGCCCATCTGCGGAGCCCTTGCAGGCTCACAAGGACTGAGTCACAGGCCCCGTCCCTTCTTTGCTGTGGTTAGTATCTTGTTCTGTGGTTGGTTAGCCGTGTTGATGACCTATGTAGCAAATCTCTTTTGTCTGCAATTTAGAGAATGTGTAAACAAATAAAAGGCTTTAAAATGCTTGGGAACTTTGGGTTATTTTCCCCCTCTTACCCATTCCCTACCCCAGTCTTCAAAAAATCAACTGGAAACACACAGATCCTGTGACAGTAGGGCTCTTTCACGCTGGGGTATACAGTGGGACTACATGTGTGCACGCAGTGTGCGTGTGCTTGCGTGTCAGGCTCCAGAGAAACCCTGGTGCTTCCATGTATGTGAGGAGACACCCAGTTCGGGGGGTCAGTTGTTGCTGGTGAGGGACTTCTACCACCCCTCCCCAAGCTCCTGGGAAGCCTCAGTCCCTGCAGCTTTTGTGGGTACAGCAGGCACCTAGAGCTTCCCGGAGGAGGAGACCCCCATGAAAGGCCAGGGCATTCTGGGGAGAACCCCCTGGAATTCTGGGGGAGGGGAGGTGCATGATTGAGATGACTCATGGCCCGCCGAGATGGGGGTCCTTGGTGGGGGAAAGAGACCTCAGGCTCAGGACCCATCTAGAAGCTGGCTGAGTCATTGCTCCTCCCCTCTCAGGTCAGAAACCACCTTCCATAAAAGGCAGTGAGATGGCTGCCTTGAGCAAGGAGCAGGAGGCTTTGCAGAAGACACATCTGCGCTTAGAGTCTCCCCAGCCTGCTTAGCAACCGCCTTAAAGGAACAGTGGGACTTCGGGACCACGCAGCCAGGGGGGTCCTAAGGCCGAGGGCTCGGAGTCAGTCTTCCAAAAGCACACTGAAGATAAGTCAGCAAATAAAGCCTCTCCCATGTATCGGGCACTGCGGGTCCAGCAGGGAAGACAAGGCCCTCCCCGTCACTCGGCTAAGGAGCCAGACAGGAAATAACACAACATATGATGACCAGGGTCAAGGGGGATGTGTGGGGGAGGGGCTAGAGCCCCAGCAGGGACTTCGGTCTCAGTCCATCAGTGGGCTTGTAGTTGGAATCTGCTTGGGCTTTCCAGGAAGAGCCGGGTGGACAAGGCAGTGAGGAAGAGCAGGTGTCCCTCAGTGCCTCCGCGGGGGGCGTGCTTAGCTGTTCTGAAGTTGGTGTGCCTTCAGCCTTTTCTTTCCAAGCCGAGTCTGGGCTCGTTTTCTCTAGCCCATGAGCCACTGCTGCTGCTGCAGACACCTGCCATCCAGCAGGTTGCCGGGGACAACTTGTGTGGGGACATCTCTACAGGGGTCGGAACGGAAAGGCAGGCCCTCCACCCAGAGTGATCTCAGGAGCCACAGATGTCGGCTGTGGGGGCGCATTAGCTCAGGACAAAGTCTGGGTACCAAGAGATGGCCCAGGTACTCACGCACAGGTCTTCTGTCTGTAAGGACGGGGGGGAGGTTCCCCCTCGGAACCCAGGGAACCCAGCTTTGCCTCCCAGGCTCATTCCACCCGTTGCTGAGAGAGGCAAGCAGTCAGCTGGGCCTGGGAAAGTTCTCCACCACAGCCCAGACGCTGATGTTGCCCTCGGGAGTCGCGGGGACAGTGGAGGGAGGAGGGACCTGGAGGGACCCACCTTATGTTCAAGCAAAGCCCGAGCAGGTGGGTGGGGTAGGGGACTAAGAAGAGGGGACCAAGGGGATAGCACCCTGTGTTAGAGAGAGCCCAAGGCTGTGGACTTGGGACACAGACACAGTGGGGTTTCCCCATCTTGGAGCAGAGGGGACACTGGGACAGGAATCAGAAGCTGCAGTCCTGTTGTCTAGCCGGCTGACGTGTGACTTTTCAGACATGGGCATGAGCTTCTATCAGCTCAGCAGGTTTAGAGAAGGAGCTAAGAGGCCAGGTGGACGTAAGCACAAGCACCATATCCATCCTGCAGCCCCGACGCCCAGGCTCCCAGCCCTCCGCAGTGGCTGACGCAGTCTGCCCCATGCAGCCCCGCGTGGTGGATGGGCAGGGGGAAGGCCAGACACAACGAAGCCAGAGGTTGAGCTGGCTCTACATCACTGCTCTTCAAGTGAATTCTGCAGAAGCCTGGGCTTCTGGAAGGGACTTTGGGGGTGCCCAGTGTCCTCGGATGGCAGGGGTGGGAAAAACGTTCCTGGGCCCCAACCTTTCACTCAAGCCACTGACCAGCACCAATGGGATGTCATCTAGTTCCTAAGCTGCTGGTTCGCTGCTTTAAAAATCCCACAGTTTGAAATCCCACATCTTCGGGGCTACATGGTAGGGGCCCTAAGGGGTGTCCCCCGAGGCTGCAGGAGGCAGTGGGATGACGGGAGGCCATTTGTCAAGTACAAACAAATTCGGTCTCTGCTCCCAGCTTTCTCCAAAAGGGGCCTGACTTCCACCAGGGGCTTCTCCCTTGGGTTCCTCTTAAGCAGAGCAGAGGAACGTGGGTGTCATGACTGGGAGGCTTCACTTCCTCCTGTCCTGGGGGTCCCTGCGGCCTGCAGGACCCGCTGCGCTCCCTCCCCCACTCCACTTCCCATGCTGCTCTGTCCTACCTGGGGTCTGCTGTCCCCTCCTTGTCCCCAGCTCCAGCCGCAGTCCCCCAGGGCTCTCCAAGGGCCAGAACAACAGCGAGCTCCCAAGGTGGGTGGGTTGAGAATGTTCGGGCTAAACTTGAGGTAATTAGCATTGTTAATGCTCGTTTGGTGATACCACAGCTGTGAGCCTCATTAAAGTGCTCTCCAGGGGGAGGAAGCAGGGATTCAGGTGTCAGCTCTGCTCGTCTGCACAGCGCCTGCCTGCCATCTCCAAGCCATCTCCAAGCCTCTGTTCAGAGGCCCGATTTGCTCCCAGCCCTCCTGGGCGCCCGCTCCCTGTCTGCTGGCATCTGGGCCCCCGCCTCCCTCAGCTGGGCCTGGCTCCTCCTGCTTCCCTCCACCAGAAAGTTCTCAGGGAGCCAGAGGGCGGCTGCTGTCCACCCAGCCCCAACTCAGCTTCTAGAGAAAGGGTTCTTGCCTCCCCAGGATACCGGGTCCATCCTGGGAGCACCGGGGCTTTTTATCCAGGGCTGTTCCCTCTTTCTCTTCCTGCCCTGCCTCTGCAGAGAAACCCCAGGGCCTGGTGCCCCCACCCCGCCTCCTGGCTGGATCTCCGCACTCCGCTCGCATCTGCTGCAGAGCCCCCTTCCTCAGAAAGAAACCAGAGTCCCTCTGGTTTTAATTTCTGGGATTCCTGATGCCTGGGAAGGGAGGGAGGGGGACAGACTGTTTGCCAAACAGAGAAATATGAAACGCCCTTCAACCCCCTTGAAACCTTGAGGAAAATAATGCCGGCCCCACCAGGGATTACACACAGGCTCAACCCCAAACAGAGGCAAAACACAATTCCAGAGAGGCTCCCTGGGGCCTGGGGGTGCTGAGGAGGGCCTGGTGGTCTCCTTACAGCCCTGGGTCCTCCGTGTCCACAGAGGCGCATGGAAGGGTCATCTTAGACATTGTTCATGACATAACTTGACCATCTTCTATGAGCTACAGACTCGGAGGACACAGAGCTCAGTATCAACCTGAGAGCCTCTCAGGGGGAACATGGACTCCACCAGGGGGACGGACAGGTACACAAGTGACTTGAATTCAGGATGAGATGACAGAGGTATGGTCCTGAAGGGAAACGGGGGGGCAGAGGAGAACGTACTCCAAAGGGCTAGGCACCTTGGAGCCGTGGGACTTCCACAGCCGTGGAATTTGGGAGTGGGCTTTCCAAGTGAAGACAGAAATGAGGGCTTTGCTCTCATTTATCTGGGGGCAATGGGCTAGCCTGGCACCTGTGCCTTAGGCCCCAGGACCCAGGCTGCCTCCCAGATCCGGGGGAAACTCTTCCACCGGCCCTAGTTGCCAACAGCGCTGCACAGAGAGCCTCTTCTGAAGCTAAGAGCTGGTGTTGGAGGCTCTCCAAGCCCTGAACCTGTGCGAGGTAAGCAACTCTACTGCCATTTTGTTTGACGTGTGGGCTTGGATCCTTGCAACCCTTACTCCTTCTCCCTGCCCTCCGAACATCCTCCCCAAGGGTAGGTCCTTAAGCTCATCTTAGTTCTTGAACCTTCATCTGGATCCTTTTTAGGTAGATCTTTCACAATCCTCCTTTCCCACAACTACTCAGAACTTCTCCAACATTCCATTTGGTCTTTTGTCAATGTGTCCGAGTTGTGAACAAGTCAGAAGAAATGGGGTGGGGCCTGGAGATACAGGTCTTTTCCCCTCTGGGGCAAGGTCCTGGCAGAACCAGCAACAGGTCCTACACCATGGGCTCTGGCTCCTGTGGGGAACGTGGATCTGCTGAGTGGGAAGACCGGGGTGGCCGGGCCTTTACCCAACACTCTCTGTTGGGTTACTACGGCCCACTTAGAACATGAACCCTTCAAGTCCCGCTGCATTATTTACAAGATTTACATTAAGTGGACCAGCCTGTGTTGTTCTTAAAGGAAATCCACTCTGCACTTAAAAAAATAATAAATTATGAAAATAATTTCTATGCCTCTCTGAGGCAAAAAGACCAGTGTTTTCCTTAAAGAGCTCAGAAAGGACCCTGAAAAAAGACATTATTAGATTAATTCCAAATAGCCAACTAGAGGCTAAAGCCATTTGTGAAGAGCACCTAAAAGCACGGGGCTTAAAACCGGTGGTTTATAACTATCTTTTGGTTTTAAAGGGCTATGTAAGATTATGACCCATCTTCCTCCAACCAGGCTCAAACAAGGGAGGCGGTGAAATGCAGCTCTTGTAGTGGTCTTTTGTTGTGCCATAAAGTCATTAGCCTTCCTCTGGTTACACCATTCCAAGGATATGCACTGCACCCCTGTATGCTTTTAATTATGTCTTGAGCCCGAAATAATTGCCCCCAGGTATACAGTTCCAATCAGGGAAGGTAGAAAAAAAATCTTTTTTTTCAATTACTAAAGTCACTGGGCTCTCATACTTGGGGACGAATTTGCAGACTGGAAGGAGGCAGCCAGAGAGCTCATCCCTGCCTCAAGGCACACTGAGAAGCTGCTGGTCTGGGGGTGCTTGGGGGCCTGAGAAGTCTGGGAGGGAAGGCCAGCGCTGCTCCTCGAGGTCACTGCCGGTGAGCATTTTACCCGTCCTCCAGGAGCCTCAGCTGCCTCATCTGTAACACGGGGGTAAGGATACCCATTTGTACCCATTTCGTAGAGCAGCAGTGAAGGCGGAAGACAGTCACACATGTGTAGTGCCTGGTGCGTATCGTTTTCCCCTCGCTCTTCTCCACGCATCCTCTCTCCCCCCATTTTTTAAAAAGATTTTATTTATTTATTCGGCAGACAGAGATCACAAGTGGGCAGAGAGGCAGGCAGAGAGAGAGAGGGAAGCAGGCTCCCTGCTGAGCAGAGAGCCCAACATGGGACTCGATCCCAGGACCCTGGGATCATGACCTGAGCCGAAGGCAGAGGCTGAACCCACTGAGCCACCCCGGTGCCCCCCTCCCACCATTTAATCTCAGGTGTGGCAATAGCTTCGATCTAGAAGAAAAGTGGGTAAGATCCTATCCTCAAGATAGGAGGAGTCCCCTCAAGAAATTCAGGCACAAAAGGCAGAGGAAAGTCCGAGTTGGGAACCAGAGAGAGGTGGCTTTGGCCCTCTGTCTCTGACCAGAGATAATCTCGTCAGCCTTACGTCTTGCATTTGTATGAAGAGGAAATGGGACAACTCAGGTAAAGCTCTTGACCCCACACCTGGCACACTAGACGTGTCCACTAAGTAATTGTACGGTCTTAGACTGTGGAGTTTATCCTCAGAAATGAGGGGAACATGTCCAAGGTCACAGTAGCTGTCAGATAATGAGAGTCTCGTCAGGAGAGGACTTCTAACTAGAGAGAAAGCTAGGAAGGCTTCAGAGAGGAGGTGCCATTTTAGGTAATTTGGACATTAGGTGATGGAAGGAGCAGCGAGAGGGAGACAGAGAACTTGCGGCATGTGTGTGGACATAGTTCAGACAGGTCAGTGTGGACAGAGTGTCAGGAGCTGAGGCAGGAATGCCTAGGGCTGGGGTGTGACCTGGAAAGCCTTCAGCGGGGGAATGGAGTTGGGAGCTTCCGATGGGGACGTGTGGAGGACTGCGCTCAGCCTGCTGGATGGGAGGAGCAGGGCCTTGTCCCGTAGAGCCTGCTGCTCACTGCAGGAGGACACACAGGCGGGGCCAAGGTCAGATGCCAAGTGGGGGCAGGTGCGCTGTGGACTGTAGTTCCCAGGCCAGGGTTCTGGGGTCTGAGAAGGAGGGACCAGAGGCTGTGCTCCCTCTGCTCTCTGCCCTGTCTGCTGAGTGGCCCACTCCCCTCTCCACCTGTTTCCCAGGGGTCTGGAGGAGTGTTAAAGACAGCAGGGGCAAGCTGTGCAGGGGGCCCTACCCCCCTGTGAGTCCCTCTGGCATTTCCAGACCAGGGCACCAGGAGGTTCAGCCAGCATGGTGTGGAGGGGCTGGGCCCAGGGTCCGAGACTCAGAACTCGAGCACAGACAAGACCCCTGGATAGTCTTCCTCTAGTTCGTGGATGGACTTCCAATCTGTCTGTAAAATTTTATGCAGGGTGTATGTGTATGTGATGTGTATGGATGCATGGTTTTCCTCGGATTCTCAAAGGGATCTGTGACATCCCCCAAGTTGAAGCACGCCTTGTCAGCGTGATGCCTACTTTCTCCAAATGAAGAAACTAAGGCCTAGAGAGGGAGACTGACTCCGGATGGCTAGGGAACCGCCATCGGCAAACTATGTCTGTCAGGAGAGTAGGGGTGCCGGGAGCTGGACCAGGAGTGGAAACAGAGGGGAGAGAGGGGCTGGGGTGGGGGGAGGAAAGGAACACCCAGAACTGCCCAGGGATTAACCATCTGTGTGTTTTGTAGGGGCCAGTCCCCCCGGGATACCTGATCCCCTTCTCCAGCTATTGTTCAAATGCTTTCCCAGGGATGGACTGGGCCGGGCTGGCAGGTGGGGGGGAGGGGGAGGGGAGCGATTGAAGGCCGAGGCAAGCTGGGGGTGGAAAGAGAGAGAGAGAGAGAGAGAGAGAGAGGAAGTGAGCGCGCATGCTTGAGGACTTACAAGGTCGGCAAGCCCTCCTCAGCTGCCCTCAGTGGGGAGTTCACTAGATTCAGGCCATCCAGGGCCAGGATGGATGTGGAGGGAGGCTGAGAGCCTCCCGCAGGATTTTCCAGAAGGCAGTTCCGCAAATACAAACTTAAGGGCTGAGTGTGTTTCACAGGTTTGCTGGCTGCACTTGAGTCTTGCCATCAGTTTAAAATCCTTTTTCAGGGGCGCCTGGGTGGCTCAGTGGGTTGGGCCTCTGCCTTCGGCTCAGGTCGTGGTCTTGAGGTTCTGGGATCGAGCCCCGCATCGGGAATCTCTGCTCAGTGGGGAGTCTGCTTCCCCCAACCCCCTGCCTGCCTCTCTGCCTACTTGTGATCTCTGTCTGTCAAATAAATAAATCAAATCTTAAAAAAAAAATTCTTTTTCATTCCCCCTTAGCCTCACTTACCCACTTCTCAGGCTGCCATTACTGGCCTTGAAACCACAGACTCTGGCAGCAGGAAGTGATCTTAGGGACCATTGAGCCCAGTGGTTTTCACACTGTGCTCTGATGGGCCTCAGGGGCCCCATGAGGTCAGCAGGTGGGGGAGAGCCTGACTGATCTTTTCTTCCCAGAGCTGTGGCAACCAGGCAGCACAGCTCTACGGAATCGGAGGTCCCTCTAAGATTTCATTGGGGGAAGGAGTTCCTTGGCTAAAAACACGATTCTAAGCTCCCTGCCCCACCCTCAGATTTAGAGAAGGGGAAACTGAGGCTGAGACTTGTTAGGGGTGATAGGGAATCTAGGGGCTGAGCTGGGTTTCAGGTCAGGCCTCTCCTTTCCCAGGCCAATTGCCTGGTCTCTTTTTTTCTCCCCGGGCTCAGCAAGGGAGGGGAAGGCCTTGCAGAGAGGGACGGGCCTGGGGGACGGGCCTGGGTGGTGTTGAGGCCAGGGAAAGGGGATGTGGGAACCCCAGAAAAGTGCAGCTCTTCTTATGCTAAGGCATGGGGAAATCCTCCCCCCAGCGCCTTGGCTAGAATCCTGGACCTTGGACCTGGCCTTCTGTTCCTGCCCAGCAGGGGAAGAGGAGCAGAGTGGAGGTGAGGAGTGGGCCGTGGGACGGCGAGAGAGACCCCAATTTCATACTCCAGAGATTTAAGCTCTTTACGCCTCCAGTGCAGGGGTGTTGGGATGACTCTGTGTCCCTGTCAGCTTGGTGGGAGGCTCTGGCAAGCGCCTCTCTCTCTTTCTTCCAAGGCTCAGTAGACAGATGAAAGCAGGCCCCAGCCGCTGAGCGCTGAGCGGGGGTGCTCCAGCAGAGGTGGCTTCTGGACAGCTGTGGAAGGCCTCGTTTGCATATATGCAAATGAGTGCCTGGTTCCTTTCTTTCCCAGCATCATCTAGGCAGACCCAGGTGCTGTTGGAAGAGTCCCAGATCCTGCATCAAAATTAGCCTCTTGAATGGGTTTTTGGTCTGCCAATGTGAGATTTCCTTTGAACTCCTTCCCAAACTCTGGGAACCTTCCCAGTCCCCAGCTCTGCCTCCCTTCCAATCACGGTAGCTCCTCAAACCCTAAGAATGAGAGCTGAAGAAAAGGATTTGGAGACAGCCAGGGGCAGAGGGCAGGGCAATCAAGAGGTTCTAGACGCTGGTCCTGGCTCTGCCACGGGTTCCGTGTTGCCTGGGGTCAACCGCCTAACCTCTTGGCACCGCAGTGTCCCCAGTGGGTAAACAGAGAGAGGGGCTGGAGGTCCCTTCCAGCTCCAAGAGTCTGCAAATGTTAGTGAACACCTGTGCCTTAGAGCTCCGTGGGGGTCACTAACAGAATTCAAGGCCACCAAACTGAAGCAGAGGGAGGAGGACACAAGGCTGTCTCAAGAGGGGCAACACGACACGGCTGGTTCAGAAGGGAGAGCTGTCCGGCCCTGCCCTGCCTCTCTTCCCTCAGTTCTTTCTTGGCAACTACTTTAATCCCCTTTCTTTCTCTCTCTCTCTCTCTCTCTCTCTCTCTCTCTCCCTTTTTAGAGAGAGAGAGAGGACAGCAGAGGGGCAGTGGGAGAGGGAGAGAGAGAATGCTAAGCAGGCTTCACGCCAGCACAGAGCCCCACGGGGCCTCAGTTTCACAACCCTGAGATCATGACCTGAGCTGAAATCAAGGGTCCACACCCAACCAACTGAGCCACCAGGCGCGCCTACCCCCCTTCCGCTCTTAAGACCGACCTTTCTCTCTTCTTCAGTGCATGTGGTGAAAAATGAATGCCCTCCAAAGCCAGGTCCAGGGAAAGTGACCCCCAGAGACGGAGTCAGGTGTCTGGCGGGGGTCTGATTCCAGATTCCCTGTAGAGAACGCCTGTTGGCTTGGCTCAGGGGAGCCCCAGGGGACCCATCAGCCGGGGCCAGGAGGTCAGGGACAACAGAGGAGAAACAGGACCGCCTGAGGCCCAGAGCCGGATGCTGGGAGAAGGTATCTGGGTGCTGAGCAGACACCAAAGGACTGTCTACTACATCCTGTGTGGTGTGAGGTCCTGAGACTTACACTGGGTTAACTGTATTTCATACAAGATTGAACAGACCAGTGAATGAGATGCTACTCTTATCACATTTAATCCTCACACCTTATCGCTATCCCTTGAGGTGGGTCACTCTACCCACTTTACGGATGGGGAATCTGAGTCTCTCACAGCACCAGATTTCTCTTCTCTAAAATAGTAACTTCTATTTAGTAGGACTCTTGTAAGGAATAAGTGATGGGAAGTCGGGCAAGTGGTTAGTAGAGTGCTTGGCACATAGGAACCGCTTCTTTAGGATGAAGTGGCCCTTTGGCCTTTACCTGAAGCCCTGTAGGAATGGGGAATTTGATGGAAGGCAGTTCTACTTCCAGGCACCTCTGACTATTGAAAAGATCTTTGTTTCCTGAACTTTTAGACTGGACTGAAAACGGACACTCAGTAACTTCTATCTGCTGATCTTAACCATCCCAGTTAGGGGCTGCGGCAGACAAAAGTGTGGCGCCTCAAAGATGTCCACGTCCTTGTCCTCAGAATATGTTACGTTGCACGACAAGGGGGCATTAAGGTTGCAGATGGAATCAAGGTTGTTCATCAGCTGATCTTAAAATAGGGAGAGTCATCTGGATTACACAGATGGGTCCAACATAAAAGGGTCTTTAATTATATATATATATATATATATATATATATATATATATATACATATACATATACATACATATATATATATATATTTTTTTTAAAGATTGTATTTATTTATTTGACAGAGAGAGATCACAAATAGGCAGAGAGACAGGACGCAGAGAGAGAGAGGAGGAAGCAGGCTCCCTGCTGAGTAGAGAGCCCGATGTGGGGCTCGATTCCAGGATCCTGGGATCATGACCTGAGCCGAAGGCAAAGGCTTCAAACCCCTGAGCCACCCAGGTGTCCCTAAAAGGGTCTTTAAACATAGAGGAAGGAGACAGAAGAGTCCGCTTCAGGTCAGGTGATGTGAGGATTAGAGCCGCCACTGCTGGCTTCCAGGACAGAGGAAGGGCCCTTGAGTCAAGGCATGTGGGCGGCCTCTAGAAACTGGAAAAGGTGAGACAGCAGATTCTCCCCTAGGGCGTCCAGAAAGAATCCAGCCTTGCTGGCACCTTGATTTTAGGACCTCTGAACCAAAAGATAATGAATTTGTGTTATTTTAAGGCACTGGCTTCTGATAGCAATGATAAAACAAAGACAAAAACAAAAAATAAAACCAATAGAGGGGCATTCCAAGCAAACCAGATCCTTGAAACCAGTATCTTCTTCATCTGAGTGTCTTCTCCAGGCTGTAAACCCTGGTCCTTCGAGTGCTCCTCACATGCATGTTTCAAAGAGGGCGAACCATGTCAGAACCAAATGGAGAGATATACGGTTAGCAATTACCGGGTTGCTGGTGACTTTCCATGGAGGCAAGCCCCCCGGGGCAGCATAGACTGGGCGGAGTGTAGACCGCCTGGGTTCACGGTGATGGCCTTGGTGATGGAGAAGAGTAAATGCAGGCATAATTTATCACGTCTCGGCCCCTCTCAACCCCCTGCTAAATATCAGAGTAACCTTTAAAGAAGGCAGAGACCATCAATTAAATAAACAGATGCCTTGATGGAGAATAGAAGTGTAAACACAGGCACCCTTTCATAATTTACTGATGGTAAATCAGCCTTGTTCTCTCAGTGGGCTGTTCTCCATCTGCACGAAAGAAAAAGAAGGCAATCCATCAGGACAGGGCGAGGACCTTCGTGAGACCCGCTAACCAACAGAACAGATTACCGAGAAAGCTTTGATATCTTCCTGGGGTTGAGATTTTTTTTTTAAAACAAGAATTTGCATATGAGTTTGTTTGGAATGATTGAGGAGGTGCCTTTGGCAGTGTGGGAGGGTGGTTGAGATGACTTTTGGATGGTTCATACCGCCTTTTAATTCTAGTATCCAAAGGTTGGGATTTGCTCTTGCACGTTCACGCTCATGATTAAACCACATACACAGGTTGCTTAATACCGCTAGAAAAACGCACCGAACCATAGTTCTGGTGGCTTGAGGATGCGTATGACATATTCAGCAAAACTGGGCCGGGAATTAATATTGCTAAGGTCAGTGTGGTCATTTGGGGCACACGAGGGGACATCTTTCATGAGGGTTCACCACTCCTCGGTATCTTAGTTCATCTGTAATGGACTGGCAGAGAGAGATGGTTATTAGAAAATCAAATGCACTTAGAGTCCCCCCATGAATCATTTATGGAAGATACCATGTTTCCAGAGACCATGAAAACATGGCTGTTAAGGGCAACTCAGTCACTATTTCTGGATGGCTTTCAAGCATGACTGCAGACTTGAGAAATAGGCCTGCAAGAAACTGGGAAGATCTAAACTTTCAGGTGGAAGAACAGAAGCATAGACAGAGGGGAGCTCAGGGGGGCAGCTTTCACCAGCCACCACTTGGTGATACCCATCCTGGGAGGGGTCCCTCGCAGGAGAAAGTGCCCGTGGCCTTCCTCTCCTTCCCGGTCCCACTATAGTCCAGAGGAAGAGAGGTCAGCCGAAGCGGCAATTAATTCAACAGAACCGAGGTTTGGTCAATTAACTTCTAAACATGCAAGCAGTCCAGGAGGGGGAGGAAGTGGTTTCCTCCTAGCACGGCTGGTGAAAGATGGTGCGATGTTATCAAGACTCTTGGGTAACCAGCAGAAGTGTTTTAATCCCCACTCTGCCCACACTCAGAATATCGGAGCCACGAAAGCCGAATGATGGGGGCCTCAGGAGCCGAAGAAGGAAAGAATCGGCGCTCTGTGGGTCAACTATAAATAGAGCTTAAGATCTTTCTAGAAGGCTGGGGGAAGCAATCAGCTAACCAAAGAACTGTGCAGGAGTTTGCCCAAGGGTGCTGTTTGACCTCGGCTTTTTGTTTCCTTTACAGTCGGTAGGTGAGGGGAAATGTCTTTGCTTCTTGCAGGTGTGTCTGATCACAGTGGACCTCCTGCTGGAGAGGGAGTGGAGGCTGCACCTTCCTTTGAATACTGGCTCCACCGTGTTTGAGTTGTGGGATCCTCAATAAGTCACTGAACCTGCTCTGGGCCCCCCTGTAAAGCAGGGGTCAGAATACTCATAAAATCTCACCCTGTTATGAGGATTAACAGATGGTTAATAAACATGCACTACTTTCTAGGGCGAGAGGGAGGCAAACTACTGGCCCAGGCGGTTAGATTTTGGTTCTTCTAACTTCCACCACCTGCCCACTCCCTTATCATAGAACAGGGGGGCACACCGGGTGCCTCCACAGTCTCTGGGTGACTCAGCTGCCCCGGCCCCTCTCCTGGAGGTTCTGGTTCAGAAGAGGTAGGTTGGGCCTAGCAATTTGTTTCTTAGCCCTGGAGATGCTTGAGAAACCTGGATGAGATTATTTTCTTCTTCGAATATCTCAGATCGTAAGGGTTATAGCGTACAGAGAAAGATGCAGAATTCCAGCACCTCTAGCAAGGAGGGCTAGAAAGTTGCATTTTAATTTTTTTAAACATTTCATTTGTTTGTTTGTTTTAGGGAGATTGAGAGAGAAAGAGCGTGCAAGAGTGAGCTCGAGGAGGGGAGGAGGAGCAGAGCGGGAGGGAGGGGAGAAGAACTTCTTGGAGACTCCCTGTGGAGCATGGAGCCGGACATGGGGCTCGATCTCCTGACCCAAAGATCATGACCAGAGCTGAAACCCAGAGTCAGACACCCAACGGACTGAGCTACACAGGCACCCCTGGAAAGTTGTATTTCTTTTTTTTAAAGATTTATTTTCTTATTTTAGAGAGAGAGAATGCATGAGTTGGGGCAGAAGGAGAGAGAGAATCCCGAAGCAGACTTTGCATTAAGCATGGAGCCCAATGCAGGGCTCGATTCCAGGACCCTAAGATCATGACCTGAGCAGAAACTAAGAGCTGGCCCCTTAACTGACTGCGCTGCCCAGGCACCCCAGAAAGTTGCATTTTTAGCCAGCATATCAGGTGACTCATGTGAACAGGAATATTTGGCAAAGCTAATCGAAATGATCTTTAGGGTAGACGTCTATGGTCAGCTAAGGCGCATGGGTCTGGCCATATCGTGTGTCAAAACAGGAGCTCTTCCTTCCAGTTGGTAAGTGGCTGCTGGCCCCATTTCTCTGTAGTGTCTGGACGTAGGACCCTCTTCTCTGAGGACCTTCTTCCACCTCTGCACAACCCAGTCACTAAAGGGTAAACACCGACATGGTGTGGACCAGCATCTCTTCTGACGGATGGGTACCTGGGCTACAACACTGTTAACCATCTCAGCATCATTCCTGCTTACCCTCCTTAAAGCAGTCATCAATCCCGGGCTGATAAACATTTTGGGAGGAGGCAGAAACCAAGAACAACTCATGGATTTCCTAACTTTTCCCAGCTTTGATAAAGCTTTTGTAGCTAACTCTTTTTCTTTCTTTCTTTCCTTCTTTCTTTTTTTTTTTGATGCTGGTGCCTCTTCTCCCTTCCAGGAAGGTCTATGCTAGACTCTTGATTGCAAGGAGTGGCCCTCCTCAGCTCATCTCAACATGGCAAAAGATTACTTACTGGCATTGATGTTCCTACCAGTGATCACAGCCTCTGAGAAGTCCCCAGGACTGTTGAGTGCCCTCGGTTCAGCTCTGCCCACATCTTGGGGACTGGAGTGTCAGCAAGTCACCCACTGCGGTCACAGCCAGGAGGTCCAGCCCATCGCATGCATGCCACCCCATTGCAAACGCTTCTTGGATGTTATTTTGGGTAAAAATGTGAAAAAAAAAATCCTTTAGGACTATCTTAAAAAAAAAAAAAAAAAAAAGGTCTCGGGCATACAAATGCTTGTGCTCTAACCAGGTGTTGATGGTGAAGGGACATGGAGTACATGGTGGTGGGATGACTGCAGAGCTTCGGAAGTTAAAAACAGACTCCACAAAGTCAGGCCGCTGGGTTTGAATTCTCCTTTAGCACTCATGACCTGGAGCAAATTGTTCCTTATCCTTTCTAAGCATCTGTTTCCTCATCTGTAAAATTTGAGTAATGAGAGGACTGGATTCATCTCACAGGGGCTTTGTGAGGGCTAAGTGAGATCTTGCAAGCAAAGCATTAAGAACAGTGTCTGGCATACAGAAGGAGCTCAATAATAAATGTTACCTGAAGGCAATCTTGTCCTGTAAAGAACCAGACAATAAATATTCCAGGCTTTATGAGTTATAAGGCCTCTGTCTGACTACTCAGCATTCTCTCTGTGATATGAAAGCAGCCCTAGATAATATTGTAAGGAATGGGCATGGCTGGGTTGCAATAAAGCTTTATTTACAATAACAAATGGCAGGCCAGATGGACCCACGGGCCATACTTTGTTGATGCCTGTGTTAAAGGAAGGTGGGTATACTACAGGAAGGCAAGAACCACTAAATCACCAGACCACCTGGACATTAGAACAGAGCTTGGGTACAGGGAGGCTCTCCAGTTCCCGTGAGTCCCTCCATAATTGTGTGAGCCAATTTCTTAAGTAAATCTCTCCCTCTCTCCATACGTACATATAAAATCTCCTGCTGGTTCTTTCTGTGGGAACTCTGACTGAGACAAAATGCCTTCCTGAATCTGTGGTCATAGACAGGCTGGAGCCTTGGGTCAGTCAGCACAGTGAGTGGGGATGAGGTGCGGGGTGTTGAGGATCTGCTTCTCTTAGCGAAGGGCCATGGGAGGGGAGTCCCCTTGGAAGGGCCTGGATTCTGGGGCGTGGCCCACCTAGCACACTGGCTTCCTGTACTGGTTTTGTGCTGTCACTCACAGAGCTGTCCACAAGCCTCCCATAGCTCTTGGTATTACATTGCCCCTTCGAGTCCCAATCTAAGTATGTGTCGTGTAGAGAGGCAGCCTGGTACAGTGGAAGGTGGATGGGCTCTACAGACAACGACTAAGAGCAATTCACTTAACTTCTGTAAGTCCTCGTGTCCCCTCTGCAAAATGGGGATAATGATGTGTCCTTGCAGGACAGTCACAAAAATTAAATGAGATGACCTGTGTAAAAGTGAAGAGTGTGTCACTTCTATCCTTCTCCTCCCCATACCTCTGCCCCGAGTCATAATTCTATCCATGGTTATTTCCTTTTGGTGCTGCTGGTAGAGCTGGTAGAACCTTCTAGACTTCCTACCTTGATACAGCAGAATATCCAGGTCTGGAGAACAGTAATGGTGGTTTGAGCAGCCTTATCCCTTCCTTTGCAGGGTTTCCTGCATTCACGATGCTCCTCACTTTCCTTAGGATCGCCTCTCCCATCCTTTTGAACATTTTCATGAGCCAAGCTATAGTTCCATCTGAAGGACTGGAACTGAGTTCAGCTGTGCGGAGAGAGCACTCTTTGGTTGCAGACTGCAGTGGATTCCACAGCAGAGGGAATGATATGTACTTTAAACAATCAGAACCCTTGAGAGGTAAGTATAAAGCAATGCTATTTTCTTTCTTTCTTTTTTAAAGATTTATTTATTTATTTTAGAGAGAGAGAGAGACAGAAAGAGAAAGAGCATGCACACGTGAGTAGTGGGGAGATGCAGAGGAAGAGAATCTTTAAGCAGACTCTGCTTGGAGCCTTCAGCCCACTGTGGGGCTCATCTCATGATCCATGAGATCATGAGCTGAGCCAAAACCAAGACTGAGCCACCCAGGTGTCCTAGTAATGCTATTTTCATTTCTATTGTTTTGTCAATATATTCATGAAGGAAAGTTCTTCCTTCCCATTGGAAGGAAACTCATGCCGTTTTATGTCTTTTCAGCTTCCTCCTAGAGAATAAAAGTCCTGCAGTCTTGCTAAGTCACCAGACACTGTCTCAGCCCAGAAATCAGAATCCTCAGGCCCATGTAACACCAGCACTACAACTCATCGATATGGCTATTTGCTGGCAGGAAGCCTGTGGTTGGTGAAGGGGTGGGGACAGTAGGTTTCTTTTTCCTCTCAGTTCCACCTCCTGGGCAGTCATTATCCTCTAGCTCATCACAACACTTCCCACACTCAAAGGAACTGGAGACCATTTCAGCTTCTCCTTACAGGAGTGTTAACCCCTCAAGAAGGCCCTTCTTGAACAGTGCCCAGCCTGACCACATCTGCTCTCTCTGGCATCATTGGCTTTCATCCCATTCAGGGGAAACACCCAGTTATCCCTGCCCGGTCATACATCAGGATTTATAGGTCCTTCTTCTAAGCTGCAGAAATAGCTCCTTCCATCCATGTTGGGGGAAGCCAACCAGCCCATCTCTTCCTGCTTTTTAGATGTCCAGCCTGGAATCCATCATGGGTCCACTGTGTCCCTCCAGTCCCATGAGACATGTACCAAGCTTTCTGAAGTCCCTTTCATGAGATTTGAGATGGGATATAGGCACCTCCCACTCTCCCTCTTGGAAGGGTTGAAGCTTACAGCACATCAATATGTTTTTTTTCCAAAGAAATCTCTACAGATCTCTACAGACCCTCTCCCTTAATCTCTAAAAGCCAGACCATTTCAGGCCCTCAGTGTGAGTGTCAATGAGAAGCTTGAGTTTGGTAACAAATTTTTGGATCTTACCTTGAAAATGTGCATCTTCTCTAGCACCACGTTAGAATGTTACGGCTATCATGATGCCTTAGACAAAACTTAACATCTTGCTATATTTACTTTGGTCTTGATGCAGTTGCAGGTGAAGATGGTGTAGCCAAGGGAGTTCTGATGCTTGAAACAGAGATCACTGCGCATCCATGCTCATGCCACGCGTTTCTTGTTGTCTTGTTGTTGACAGTCTCTTGGGAATCAGCAAATTTGGCAGAGAGTCTTGTGGATGCCCTTGGCCAGGAAACACACTGGGTACTTCTTAGCCTTCCCTTGGAGAGCATTTTTAGAGAGAGTTCAGTGAACTTTAGAGAGAGTTCAGTGAATTTTTGCTTCTTTTAGACTTCTTTGCTTCTCCATACGAAGACTGATTAAGCCTAGCTCCCCTGGAGTCAAGTGTGGTTGGGTGGTAAAGAATCCCAGGTGTTTGTTGCTTTCCATTCTTGTCTCAGACATTTGGAGGACTCTTGCCTCTGGGGCTGGGGAGGAGGAGGGAGAAGGGGTCCCAGAGCCTCTCTTGGTTTAGGTGGCAGAAGGGGAAGTGGGCATTGGGAGGAGAAGAAGGAGGGGAGAGGAGAGCCTGCCTTTGAGGATTCTACCACCAAGGATTTCCAACTGGGGACTGGCCTAGAAAGGATACCCACCCCTTCAGCCTAGATGTACCCATTCACTGTAGCTACGGGCAAATTTTGCATCTGCTTTACATGTGGGTGTTTCTTCTCTTCTGCAGACTAGTCTGCTCCTTGGCAAGATGAGAGTTGGCCGGCACCTCCGGCCAGCACCCACACAGCCTCTCCTGCAGGTCATTGGACACAGTAGGCACCAGGTAAATGTGGAGGTGCTGAGGCCCACTGGCTGAGACAGAAGTAGAAACCAGAGAACCTCCTTTCCACTTAGTTCCGTTAATGCCACAAGTGCTCATTCAGGGCCATCTAGGTGTCAGCACCACACAGAAGCATTGCATAATTGTTTTGGTCTGAAGCCAACGGAAAGATGAAATTTACTTGTCCAGCCAAACCTGGCTTAATATGCTTATTATGAAAAATATATATTGGGGAAAAAAAGGAACGTTAGGATGACAAATTTTACCCATAATGCTACCACCATGATAATTACAGTCAATATTTTCTTAAATCTTTCTATTTCGTGCCTATTGTTTTAAATAACTGAATTCACTTTTATATTCAATTTTGTTTCCTTCATTTCCAGTATCATGTAAAACTGGTTTCTAAATTTGGGAAAATGGAAAAGTAGGGAGAAGAAGCTAAATAGCATAACACAACTTAGCCCAGATATAGCTACTATATTTCCTCCAAGTCTTTTTTTCTATGAATTTATTTGTGCATATTGTGGAATATAATATAAAACTGTATGCTGTTTATGGTTCTTTTAAGTGTTTTTTAAAAATCAGTGAAGTAATATGTACACATGTAAGAGTGGCAAGTGTAGGAGAGTTTAGGCTGAAGAGCAGTTCTGCTTTTGACCTCCTCCATCCCCAGTCCTGATCCTCAGAGGCAGCTGCTTTGAGCCCTTCTGGTATTTCTGTCTGGTGGTTATGTCAGCCTGTGTCTCCAGTTGACATGGGTCTACCACGATTTCCTGCTTATCAGTGTTAGACATTATCCCCTAGACTTCCTGCTCTCATGATGTGGCTTCACCAGCCCCGTCTCCTCGATGGTGATAATTCCCCCACCGGTTCCTTTTCACTACAAGCAACAAACTCACATCTTCTTAACCTTGTTCTGTCAACTCTACAGTTATTTTGACTCTCCGTGTTCTACAGGGAGGAAAGCAACTCTCCCCAGGTGCCTGCCCTTTCTCAGGTCCCCTTCCCAGATTCCATGGACCAATGGCACAGTGGGCAATAGGTTAGCTTTTCCATAGTGTTCCACATGCCACCATTAAGTTTTCCGTCTTTCCTAAAGGTTCTTCTGGAAAGCTGAGAATCGGTAAACAGTGTTTATGACATGGTGGCTGTGTCATCATGGTTCCTACAGAGCCGAGCAGTAACCCAACCCTGCATTTGCCCTTTCAATGGCTCTGGTTTTGCCTAGGTTTTCCTTGTCTATTTACTTTCTCTTCAACAAATTTTCTCTCTTACCCCAACTTTTTCATCCATCCAGGTATGTATGTTACTTTCCACAGGCTCTTCTCATGGCTTTTCTGTCTTGCTCTGACCTATACTGACTGTAGATAAATATCTTCTAGGTTTCTGTTCAGTTACAGTCCATTAAATAACTTCCAGAAATTTGGTGTGAAGAAGGTAAATTTTTGGAGTCTTCAAATATTCCCTATAACACCTGATTTGTGCTTTTGTCAGGTGTGGAATTCTAAATTGCTCTCAGAACATCGAAATCATCACCCCCTCACCACTTATGAGAAACCTAAGGCCAGCCTAATTCTGATTCCCTTGCAGATGACTTCTTTTTACGCCCTGGAAACTTTCAATATTTTAACTTCATCCCTAGGATTCTTAAATTTTCAACAATGTACCAAGGACACGTAGTTTTCCAGTCATTGTGTTAGGCATTTGAGAGTCCCTTTTATTCCGGAGACTCACGTCCTTCAGTTCTGGAAAGTTTTGTTGTATTATTATTATTTTTTATAATTTCTTCTTTGTATTTTCTCTATTGTCCCTTGGAGCCCTGCTATTAGAATACGGAGTTTTTGGATTGAGTCTTGGTTTCCTTATCTTTTCTGTCCTCTATAATTTTGATTTACTTTCTTGAAGGGTTCCTATAATCTGGGACTTCTATATCAATACATCTGTGTGTATATGTGTGTGCGTGTGTGGGTACGTGTTTAAGAGTAGAACACACTGATGTCTTATTGCAGATGAGGGGGGGGGTACTTGACTGCACCGTGTGCCCAGCACAGCAGAGTACGGGAACAGACTGTCCCATCTACAGATATTCAATGAGTCCTTCTGCAGTCACTCCGTGGTCTCACTCCTGCCCTGATTCACACTGACATTTCTGAGGGCCCAGCCTTCTTCCTTTGGCCGAATCAACCAGAAATGTGTTCTACCCTGAGGGACTCATCACCCCACTGGGTCAGTTAACCCCCTGTCCATCCAATTTCCAACCTGGTCACGTCTTTTGAAGTTGAGCCCCTCTACTTGCTCTTTTTCCCCTTCACTGTCATTTAGTGGGGTCTCAAAGACAGATGAATGCAGTTAACCTGCTATCTTTTTTTTAAACTGGAAATCTCTATAACATATTTTTTAACAAAAAAACTTTATTGAGAGAAAATAAAATAAAATGCACCCCTTTTAGATGTATAGTTAGTGGAGTTTGAACAAGCACATCGCAGTCAAGATGTAGTACATTTCCATCTCCAAGACATTCCTTTGTTCCCCTCCTATCAATCCTTCCATCTCCTTCCTCACCCAGCCCCAAGGAACTCCTGGTTTTGCCTGCCCTAGGATTTTACCCACATGGAACATACAGTATGTCCACTTTGTGTCTGGCTTCTTTTTCCTGGAATAATGTTTTTGAGATTCTTTTAGAACGTTGTATAAATCACCAGTTCTTTTTATGGCCAAGTAATATTCTGTTATTTATAGGATCCACAGTTTGCTTATTCATTCATTCACCTGTTGGTGAGCATTTGGGTTGCTGCCCATTCTGATGAAAGTGATGATGAGTGTTCATACCCAAATATTTTTTGTGGACACACACTTTTGTTTTTCTTGGTTAAATACCTAGGAGTAGGCCTGCTGGATTGTGTGGTGACAGTATGTTTAACTTTATGAGAACCTGCCAAACCATTCTCTAAAGTTGTTGAACTATTTTCAACCCTCACCAGCAGTTCCATTTGCTCTGAATCTTTGCAATACTTAGTCTTTATTTCCCCTTTCTGACTGTAGACATTCTGGTAAGTGTGTAGTGCTAGCTAATTGGTTTCCTTCGGATTTCTCTGATGGCTACTGATGTGGACCATCTTTTCATGGGGTTTGGTGACTTGCATGCTACTTTGGGTGAAGTGTCTTTAAATCTTTAGCTCACTTTTTAACCCCTGGTTATCATCTTATTTTGTTGGAGAGTTGTTTTACATTTTAGAGTCAGGTCTTTTGGTCAGATAGTCCCTATGTGTCTTTAAGCCTTGTGCTTCCCCCACTATTACTGTATTATAAGAAGTGCTTCATGTAATTACTTTATTTGAAAACAAGATATTTAACAATTCTTAATATCCTGCCATACGCATGTGCCATTATTTATTTACTAGGTTTTGCCATTGAACACTTATGTTTCCACTTTTGTTTTGTGGTTGCTCTAATAACAGTACAGTGCACATCCTCTTGCAGAAATCTCATTTGTTCCTTCAGGTAGATTCCTAGAAGCAGAGTAACAAAGTCAAAGGGTAGAACATATGAAGGGCTTTTTGATATGTGCCACCAGGTGGCTTCGCAAAAAGTGTGTACCAATTTAAAGCATCACCAGTAGAAGATAACCTCCCCACCCCACCTTTATACACTGTTGCCAGCTTTGGGTACCCTTATTTGAAAATTTCTTTTTGCTAATTTAATGGGTGGACATGGTAGCTGGTTTTAAGCAGCATTACTTAAATTATTAGTGTGGTTGGACGCCTTTCCAAGTGTTCAGTCATCATTTGCTTTTCTTCCTCTGTGAACGGTTTATTCATATCTTTTGTTCTCAGATGACTTTCTGAGGCACGTTTCCCAACTCGGCAAAGAAGTTTCAGTGGGCGGAAGTGTTCAGCGTTGGAGGTAGGGGAGTGAAGAATCGGGCTGGCAGCTGACTAAGGAAGCAGGGGGCTGGCTTGAAGAGGCACCCCAGGCATTCGGGCACCCTGCACACTCCTTTCTCCTGTTCCTTTCTGTGACTAGCAAGAGGGTAACACGGAGGGGGTCCTGAAGAAGGAGGGGCAAAACTTGCCTTCGGGGAATTGAATGGTAACTTTCTTGCCTCCTGGAGTAGTTGATAAGCAAGGTCACCAGACAGGGGCAGAATGGCTCCCAGGCCTACAAGTTTTGGTAGTGACCTCGACAAAAGAATTGTCAGACCTAAATAATCAGTTTGTCTCTCAGGAGTGGGAAAGGTTGCAATGCTCAGTAACCAAAATGAATGTGAAGTTGCCCCCAGGCCCGTGGGGAAAAGAAGGTCACATGAGTTGTAATCCTTAAATTTCCCTGGATTTTGACTCAATCTGGTCATGCAGAATGCTCCTGGAATATTTTGAGCCCAGGAGTGCCTCATTCACTCTTCCAGTAAGTGCTCCAGTATAGAGGTGAGAGATATTCATTAACCATGTGTCTCTCAGATATTCATCAACCATGGTCTTTGCCTGGTCCTTCTAGGAGTCCTAAGGACATGTCTCCCATGTGTTCTTGATAACATTTATGGGGATGCCTGAGAAACACTACACATAAGCCCACCAACAAGTCTTCCCCACATATCTCTGGGAACTCCCAGGGGCTCCCAGATGAGGGTTCCCCCAGTATTGCTGGGGTCCCCAAATAGTGTCTCACACCTGTACTTCCACATGCTCCCCTGCCCAGATATCCTGGGAGAACCCAGGGAGAGATCACAAACAAGACCTCCCCTTTCTAGTGTAACCAGTGTTCCAGCTGGGGGCTCCCCAGGTTCCAGTGCCTCCCACTGGTCATCTAAACAGGCACTGCTAGCTCTTGGGGGTGATGATGTCTTCCTCTCATGGAAGCCTTTGGGATGCCATAGCTGCGGAATAATTTGAAGCCAAGTGGGACAGAATCTATCTTTTTACTCTGTTGGAGAGGGAGTGGCCAAGCAGGGGTGGCCATGACTCAATGTTTTACATAGTGTTAGTTGACAGGTCTTTCTATTTTTACTGACAGTTCTCCTGTTCTTAATGGGATTCTGATTGGAGCCTCTGTGGGCTGGGCCAGGAGATGCATGTGAATGACAGAATTATCCTTCTGATGATGACAGAGGCTCTGCTGCTGGGTTAAGTTCACCACAGATGGCTGCGTGTTCCCCCCAGAACATACCCTTTCCAATCCATAAGCCTTCTTATAAATGGGCATACTGTTCAAATTCTAGTTTAAGGATGAGATAAAGGGATTTATTATAAGATATTGGGTTGATGTGACCAAAGGTCAGGAGACCAGCCAGGAGATACGCCTGACTGTTGGAGCAGAAGCTCACTGCTGGGCCCACCTGCATCTATGTCATGATTTCTGAGGCAAGGCCTGAGCAGTAGAATTTCTACCACAATTCCTACCAAGAACCAAACACCTCTGTCCCCAATTCTGATCTGGTGGCACATGACTGCCAACTCACATTACTCATTTCCACTTTCTATCTGATGGGTGTGTCTGCTTGGTAGAAAGTAGGTCACAGGAGGTCTGGAAATGGATGTGGTTTTCTGTTCTCTGTCTCTATAGGGCAGGGAGGCCTATGAGAAGGGGTTTAGCATGAATATCAGGTGAGTCATGGTGGGCTTCTTGTGGACACGTTTACCAGCTTACCAGAAATACACCGACATGGCGGACCCTCAGCTTACGTTAGAACCATGATCGGGGATACAGTGTTGTCATGGCTGCACAGTCCTTACATTCTGTGGAGGCTGTTGCTCTGGTATGAGGATTCACTCTCTCTATTCCTTGTGGCTATTGCTCCCTATTGGGTAAATGAGCTACTTAGAGTACCTCATTTTGGTATTAAATAGTCAGACATGGGTGCCTGAGTGGCTTAGCTGGATAAGCATCTGCCTTTGGCTCAGGTCATGATCCCAGGGTCCTGGGATGGAGTCCCATGTTGGGCTCAGTGGGGAGCCTGCTTTTCCCTCTCTTCCCTGCTTATGCTCTCTCTCACTATGTCTGTCTCTGTCTCTGTCTCTCTCAATTAAATAAATAAATAAAATCTTTTAAAAAAACAATGTTACTAACTTCTCTTATTCTCATTGGTTGACTAAATTGATTAATTCATCAAATATTTACTGAGTGCCTATTATGTGTCATGCACTGTGATAGTATTTGGGATATTATAAAGAATATGATACAGTCTCTTTTTTTAGGGATCTTGCTGAATCACAGGCAAGAGGGACAAGGCACCAGGTTATTATGAGAGAGCTGTGAATGCTGGGATAGAGGCCAGGCCAAGATGACATGGTGGGGCTGGTGTAGTGGGATGGATGTTTATATTGTTTTAGGATTGAACACTGCCGTAAGTCCCAAAAGTCAGAGAGGATGGAGATTGGAAAGGCTTTCCTGGCCAAAGAGCCACATGTGCAAAGGAGAACTTAGGGAACACAGGACTCACGCAGGAGGCCAAAGCACAGAGTCTGGGGTGGGAGTAGGGACAGACAAGGACAAAGGCATCGACAGGGTCAGGTCATGAAGGATCTGAAATTCTGGGATCTGAAATTTAGATTTCATCCTGAAGAGAATTCAGATTTTATTCTGGAGATAGCTTCCAAAGAGTTTTAAGGAGTAGAGCAGTGGACTTAGATTTATGTCTTAAAAAAATAAGACAGCTATGTGGCAACCATGTGGAGTATGGACTGGAGGGGCCCAGGGAGAGCAGGTTGAAGAGCTAGTACGATGAGCAGTGTTGAGACTTGAACGAGTGCAGGGTGGAAGGGGAGGTCAGGAGAGGTGGAAGAGATGTATAAAAGTTAGACTCCCCGCCACCCCAAAACCCAGGACAGGTCTCATCTCCATAGGATGGTGGGAATGAAGCAAAGGGACAAGTAGATGTTTTCAGAAGTAGATGTTGGAGGTGTTACCTGGAATCCCTCAAGACTAAAGGACTTAAACCTCCAGCCCCAGGGAGAATTGTCCTCAGCTAAAGACTGTTATCGTGTCCAAGGCCACACCACCCTCATGGATAGCTTACATTCAGTGTTGGGTTGACATCAGGGTACAAAATCTACATCCCAGGCCCCCTGTCCTGCCTTGATACAACTCTGAGGCTGCTTGGGGTGGCTGAAGCCTTGGTTGGCTCTTCACTGCAGCTCAACATCTTCTTTTTCCAATCCTGCTTTCCTCCTTTTCTTTTCACAGGTGGGCATCCCAAGAACCTTTTCTAGCACCTTACGCTACACTTCATCTAAAGGGCTGCTTCATGGGAAACCCAAATCTGGGTGACGTCCAACCTCTTGGTTTGTGAGCAGCATGGATAGTGACATCATTCACAGATCCGTAGACTACAGAAAGAGGAGGTGGCTTGGGAGGGACACCAGGAGTTCACCTGTGGAAAAGTTGAGCTTGAACTTCCTGAGACTTCAGGGATGAGACTACATTTCAAGGTCAGTGTGTAGGCTGCAGGTATAAATCTGGAAGTGTTCTGAGCATCAGTCTGTCTCACCTCGGGCTTTTGCATTTGTTATTCCCTTGATGCCTGTGTGGTTAGTTGGTTCTTCCTTGTCATTCAGACTGTAGCTTCAGATGTCAGCTTTTCCAAAAGGACCTCTTAGTCACCCAATCTAAAGTGCCACCCACTTCTTTGTTATCACGTCACTCTACTTTACCTTTCTGCATAGCACTTTGTGCTATCTGATGTATTCTTATTTGTATCTCTGTCCTCCCCCAAATGGAATGTAAGTCTCTAAAACAGAGGGTCCTTATGGAAATTGCTCACCCTTCTGTCCCTAGCATCCAGAAGAGTGCTGGCTCATGATAGGTGTGCAATAAACATTGAACAATCCGCTGAATGAATCAGTTCTTTGTCTGCTGTGGGCACTTATTAGATGGTTTGTTAGACTGAGCACCCCCTACATAATACATCAACTGAAATTACATATGAGGTTCCCAAACCCTTTGTCTCCAAGTTTCTGGCATTCTCTGAAACAAAGCCTTCCTGAAATATGGCCATTTATGCTATGTGAGCCCAGACCATCCCTTCCTTGGTCACCAGTCATTTCACCTCTTGGGCGATGATTCTTTCTCATTTTGTTTCCTCCTGCACCACTGGCTTGATTGGTGGTGATTAGCAGAGGGTAGTCCATTTATGTGAAACACCTGCTTCCCACCTGTGTCCTCATGAGCCGTCAGCTTTGGACCTAGTGCAGGAAGCTGGTGGGTGTCCTTCATAGCTGAGTGGGCTTCCAGAATTTTCTCCAGGAGTCAGATCCAAACTGGCACCATATGGGTAACCATCTGTATGTCATTGTGCCAGCATTGCATCAAACACATCTGCCGGCTTGTGAAAGAGACCAGGGGAGGGCTGGGGCACCAAGGAGGATTGACAGAAAACCTGGCCCAAGAAGAAGGCTGAGCCAGACAGAGCAGTTTCCACTTTGTGAATCGGGATGTCATTCAATTAGACCCCCTTCACTTGTTCATGAAACCAGCAAACATCGGCCCAGAAGGGTGTGTTCTTTCATTGCTCTTATCAACCCACTCTGAAGAGAGCAGATAAGTGCGTCAAAAGTTACTTTATCTAACCCAGGATGAAAAAGCACCTCCTGGGGCATCAGGGTTCGCAGGGTAGGGGAACTAGACAAGATGGCGGCTGTGCTTATGCCTAGTCCCTGCATTATAGCCCAGTCATTCGTCCAGCATCTAGACAGGCTACGCGATGGGCCAATTACAAACGTTGTTCCGTGGGTCACTGATAAGACGTACAGAACCAAAAGTCAGCACATCTGATTGGATGGGATTGGGCGGATCACACCAGTCCAAAGTGCAGGGAAATCTCTGAGGGGAAGCTGAGGGTACTCTGCTTGAAAACACTCTGTAGTTCTGCGTGTGTGATTTGCACACATGGTTCTGCTATCTCCACCAGTCACTCAACAAGCTATTGTCCCGTGGGGTCACTGGGTGCCTTGTGACCTCCTCCCTTATGTTATTTGTTCTTTCGTGAATCCAACCATGTGATCCCTTTGAAGCTCTTTTTGAACTGTTCCGTGCTGTAGTAGGCACAGGGGATCCAGGGTTGACTGCAACAGCATCCCTGCCTGGAAGGAGCCCAGATGGCCAGAGAAGATAGATGTGCAGATAATATACCGTACCAAGCCCCTAAGAAGGGCATCCTTACCGCAGACTTGGGGGAAAGAGGGATCAGAGGAGGCTTCTGGAGAGAGGGAGGACTTGAGCCAAGCTCCGAAGGAGGAATGGGGTTCAGTGAGGAGGGAGGAGAAGGGGAAGCATTCCAGGCAGAGGCAGCCGCCTGTGTGAAGCCGCCGGTGAGAGAAAGCAGAGCTCCCAGACGCCGTGAGCCGGCTCAGTCTGGCCGCGACGCTGGCGCCAAGAAGCCGAGGGGCAGATGTGGCGTTGGGACACCGCCCGGAGCGCAAGGAGAGCTCTGAAAGGATGGATGGGAGGCGACGGACGGTCAGACCTGAACTCTGTGGGCCGTGATTCCTGCTGACTTGCACACGGAGGGCCCTGCTAGGCTGTGGCTGTGGGAAACCGGAACGGAGTGGGAGGGAGGAGGGTGGCCCAAGAGATCCGAAGGCAGAATTTGTCACCGATTGGTTGTGGAGGGGCTGAAGGAAAGGGCAAGGGTCCTGCTTTAGGCTTGAGGAAATGGATGGCCGAGGGGGTGCCACGAACAAGCATGAGGCACCTCAGGGAGGAGCAGGTGGGAACACCCTTTCCTCTTCTTCAGCCTCGGAAGGAGGCGTGGGTCCGCGCCATGGCTAAGAAGGAGCTGGGCAAGAGGCTTCATCTACAGGGACTCCGAGGGCCCTTCTGTCAGCAAGAAGCTGCTCTTAGAAAGGAGACTGCTGTTGAATCCCCTTGGGAAGCCCGAAGGGGCGGGGATGGCCACACGGAGCACTGGCCAGTAGACACTGCCCGCACTGGGGCGCAGAAGGAGGCCACTGCCTGTGAACTAAAGGAAGTATTTATGCTCTGGACGCGGACTGCGAGTGTGAGAAGGGGGCGCACGGCCCACACCTGCTCACACGGCGGGGCAGGTGGAGCAGGTAGAGGGCAGGGCTCTGGCTGGCATGCTCTGGAACACCCTGATCCCTTTGGAGGCCAAAGGGGTGGCCAGTTCTGACCGTGGTTAGCCGGAGACCCGAGTCCTAGCTCCTGGGTCATGTAGGCAGCGGAAGAGCCACTTGAAAGAGATCACGTGCATAGATTATACCAACACGGACCCCGCTTTCTCTGGAAAGCAATTTCAAAACCACTTCATCTCCACCTGCATTTGGCTAATGGCCTGATTATAGCCACACTAATAACCTTCAAACACTCTCAGGAGCGGCTTTGGCTCTGAAAGTTCCGCCTCCCTTCCTCCTTGCCCTATTTCATGCTTCTCTAGGACTGCAGTGACAACAGCTGTTTATTTCTCCCAGGGCCCGAGTTCCTTGGAGGAGAGGCAGATGGCTGTGCGCTAATTCCTGAAGTATCCTTCTGGGGACCATTCGCCCCCGCTCCCCGGCCGACATCCCACACAGGACCACAGGTCAGAACGCGAATGGTTGCCATGAATATGCATGCCGTGGATGGAGACTGATTGCTTCTGTCCTGTAGGGCAAAACTGTCGCCCTGGGTGGGGATGACATTTTTGCTGAGATACAGGGTCTGGCTGGGGGAGGAGTGTTGTCTCCTGAGTCCCAGGGCAAAATGTTTTAAGATTTAGGAGACTGGCCTCTCCGAGAAAGGTGTTACAGTTCGGAGAGGGAACGCGGAGAGGGGATCGTGTCTGTCGGACCGTCTTTCCATTCAGTTCTTTTCTCTTACCTTGACAGCACCCAACTGGTGACGAGCCTGGATGGTTGGGGCTGCAGGAGGGTTTTTAGGACGGGTGAGAGTCTGGATGGGTGAGCAGCAAGTTGTTGTTTTCTGGTGATAAGGACCCAGGTGTCCTGGTTCCAGGAGTTGGCAGACAGTGCTCCCTCAGCTCGATCCTTGCCCCCTCTCTTAGAGTCCGGATCCCACCCAAGCTCCATGGTTCAGCTCATGCCCTACCTGCCTGCTCTTTGGATCCATCTCTGATGAGTCCAGTCCCCATGGAGCTGACTTTTACTCTCTGCTACTGACCATGGCTGGCCACGTCATTGCCGGCTGCTTGCTGGCTCTGCATGGGTCTCACCTGGGCCCTGAGACCGTGAGCACTGTGTGGTCAGAGACAGTGGCCTTGACTGTAGTTGGTCTCAGGTCGCCCTCGGTTAGTGCTGAGCAACCAGCATTCTAAGGGACGAGTCTCTAGGACCTCAGTGGGGCTGGTCACTATCACTGGATATTGTTATCCTGGGGCTGTCGGACAGCTTCCCCAGGAGAGACGCCACTGAAGACGAATCCATCTGCTTCCCTGGGCAGTGTCTCTGGGCATGGGGGCTGGACATTTCCTCCTCCTCCTGCCCTTCTGTAGCTGCTTAGTGGGTCTGTAGGATGCATTCTGAATTGGGTTTGTTACTAGGATGACTGACTTCCCACCTGGTGCGGCAGCCAGCCAGAGTGCTGCCCTCTGGCCTAATTTCGATGGTCTGCTAGAGATGGTGCATGTAGCACATGACAGTGATGGCCGGGGACAGTGATTACCTGTTCAAGGGCCCTGTCCACTCAGAGACCTCTATAGTCCTGTGCTTTTGCCCATGTCATTCCTTTCCTGAAAGATCGCTCCAGCATCTCTTTCATTAGTGTCCCGCTTGACAAATGCCTACGTACCCCGTAAGCCTCCGTCCAAATATCACCAATCCTCTGTAGTTTCTCCCAACCTCTGGCCTCCAGAATTCCAAAATAGTTTATACTTCCTTTCACTTTAGCGCTTTTCACATGAAGCCGTATTCATCCATGCGCCTATGCCCCCCGGCAGACTCCTGGGAACTATTCAAGGGCACAGACTGCACCTTGGACGCCTTTCCATCCTCGACACTAGCCTGATATATCATGAGTGCATAATACACACCGTGCGATGGGCCGGAGTGAATTCTGATGCAGCAGGGAGACCCTGGGATGTTTTAAGCAGGAAATGAGTGTATGTTGATAGCGCTTTTTGACCGAAGACAGGGATGTTACTGCAAACAGCCAAGGTCAAGCTCTTATCTCAGCTAAGGCAGAGGCAGTACAGATGGAGTGAAGCAGAACTGACAGGATTCGATGTGCAGTGGGACTGGAGGCTGAAGGAGAGGCAGTCAAGGTCGGCTGCAGGCTGTTGGACAGTGGGGCTGTGGAGTATCACCAAGGGAGGCAGTCATTTGGGAAGATGAAGAGAAGGACATGGCTGTGTCCCAGAAGCTCATGAAGGACTTCCCAAACCAAAGAAAAACTCAGAGCATTTTTTTTTTCCCCAAACAAGTAAAACGAGGATCTCTCCAATGAGCAGAATCAAGTTGTAATGGTCAGCGCAGGTAGATTGGCTATTTGTGTCCTGGGTGGAAGGGAGAAGTATGCAAACCCCAAGTCTGTGTCCAGGCACAAGTTGTAGCTAATTTCAACTGCTCGGTGTGAGGGCCAAGGCAGTGAGGAAGGCAAGAGCTCCAGTCCCTGGAGGGACAGGACAGGTGTACATAAAGCCTCTGTGTGCACCTTGAAGGTGACACACTCGAACTTCTTCCTCTATAGAAAGTGAAATGTGATTTGGGTTTTGAAAGCAATGTCTATCTGTTAACAGGGATGATGGCCTGGGTTAGATAGCCACTAATCTGAGCTGTTTGCTTGTCCCTCAGATCTGGAAATAGCAGCTCAGTGACACGAGGAAGCAGCTTTCTGTGGTGGGGGCTGTGCTGGGCTTCTTCCAAGGACACTGGGAAACATAAGTCACCTTTCAGACTTGAGTGGGAGGTGGTATTTCAAGTTGGTATGTATACCCGGGACTCTAGCATCACGGTTCAGACAGGTGTGTGGCATGGAAACGCATCTCCTTGGGTATGTTTTTATAACATTCATGGCCAAATGAACCCAGTTTTCTTCAAAGTGTAATGTTTCCTGGTAACATTTCAATAATTGCTTTGACATGAGGAGAAACGGGGCTGTGCTAAATGTGTGTGCTTTTCAGAGGCAGGGTTGAAAGGGGTCCACGATGGAGGTAAGAGAAGTGAGAGAGAGAGGCGAGAGGTGAGTGCTGAGAGCTGGTGAATGCTACAGGAATGTAGAACCCGGGCCATGTTTCCTCATAGGGGACTCTGTTTCTTCTCTAGGAGATTGTGCTCAGATGCCCAGCATCTAGGCACCCTGGACCTCCCTTAACAGATGACATTGTAAATTTTCAATGAATTTGTTCTGTTCATAGAGGGATGAATTTCATATGGATATGAATTTAGAATTCTGGGCAAGAAAAATTTCTTCATCGCTTAGGTACCACCCCTGAGTTAGAGACAGTGTAGGGGTCTGTCGTTGGTATCAATAATATCCTTGTCTGTTACAGCCCCCCTTTGGGAACATCAGTGCAGGTATGCCTGACGGTAACTTTAATAAACAAAATGAGGGGTTCAGCCTTGTGAGCTTGGGGACCCTCTGCCAGCAGCCTGACTCTTCTGATGGCACCAACAGTTCCAGAAAGAAGAGGGAAGTGATCTCTGCAACAGAGGTCAATACTGTCACAAAGCCCTTGTATTTATTTCACCTGGAAGACCTGCAGAAGGCACCTCAGTCGTGGGCTCTCACCGGACCTCAGATGTAGAATTTGGTATAAATTAATATTACTAATGAAACCTGCATGATTTTAGAGCTCCTCTGAAGATCATTTATCCTTCCCAAGGGATAGTGGAGCAGGTTAGGAGCACTGAGGACCTGGAAGAGGGCAGCCTTGGGTCCATCGTGCTGAGAACCCCCAACTGACAGATTCCTACATTCCAAGGCTGCACGTGTCCTGGGACCACCGCATGGCTTTCGCGACCTCCCTGTATCACATATCACAAAGCTGTGTCATTAAGAATACTCGTGTTGATGACATTTCTGCAAATAATTCCGTTGCACCTGTTTAAAACCAACAAAAGCATTTATGCTTCAAGGTGCAGGAAACATTCTATGAAATTATGGATCGGTCCTAACCCGTCTGCTTCTTTAATGGTACACTAAAGGAATGACCTCACTGTATTGGGGACCTGGGTCCGTCTGCTATAAATCGTCATCTTTTATTTTATTTCTATTGTAGATTCCAGGATGATCCTGTTTGATGAAGGCTCAGTATGCACTTTTTGGGGAAGAGAACAACAGGATCTCTCTTTGTTCTTGGGAACTCCATAGGTGGCAGGCCAGTGTGTATAGGTGCCCACCGTTCTGCGGCCAAACGGGGACTATCTAAATGGGTTTTATGGGACTTGGAGGATATGTCCTAAATAGAAAAACAGGGAGAATAAAATCTGTATTGCTTTTGTGAAAAGGAAAGCAAAAAGGTGACAGGAAAGCCACAGACAAAGGCAAGCTGTCCTTAGCTGTGTTCAATGGAGACTGGAATTTGGTAAGAGCCCCGTTCACCTTGAGCCCCACAGAGGGGGGTCTGATGACTAAAAAATTAAAGGCATATGTGCACAGACTGCTTCCCAGTGAGGCGGTCCCACCAGATGGCCCTTGAAGACCAGGAGGGGGCGCTTCCAGCCATCTTGGACCCCTTCCCACCGTGGAACAGGGCAGATGAGAAGGAGATGTGAGCAGAAGTCATCCAGCCTAGGGTTCAGGTCTGTGCAGAGCACCACACACACGTCGGCTTCCAAATGGGACTGGCTTTTATTTCTAGAGGTGGTGGAGGTGGTGGAGGATGTTTCATTCCAGCCGTACTTCTGAGGACAATCTGGATGAAGCTGGAGACTGGCATGCCCACTCCCTCTCACTGTTGTCTTTAGGACACTGAAGAGTGAACTCTGCTCAGGAGCCCTTCTCCATCCCGAGGAATGTTGGCTGGTGGTCTGTCCTCTCCTCATCCTCAGTCCCTCATCTGTGGACCTCCAGGTCACCTCTCCAGAGTCCCCTGGGATAAGGACTTTAGTCCCCACCTCCTATGCTCTTCCTCCATTCTGACACCCCCCCCCCCAGTCATCCTAAGTGGCCTCAATATCCACTGGGACGACCCTTCCCTCCTCCACTCTGGCCTGCCTCCTCCTCTCCAGTTCCACTACTCCCATGGCCAGATCCCAAACTGCTCCACCTCTGAAACAATAGTCTGAAATGCCCTCTCAAACATCACCTCCTATCGTTCCCCCTCCCACTGCCTTTATTCTCAGGAAGCCTGCTCCTCGCCTGCCAGCTCTGTTCTCATGCCCCTTGGACCAGGTCTTAGGTGTTCTGACCCCACAGCCTTCTTCGATCCTGATTTGATCCCTCTGAAACATCCTTATCTCTTCTCTCCCTGTCCAACCCTCATGTTCGTTGAGTTACGGTGGAGCTTTATCATCTCCCCCAGCATGTTGTGAGTCTGTCCCGTCTCTCGCTCTTTACTGCCAGGCCCTGCCCTGGTTTGAGACATCATGATACCTCTTTGGTCTGTAGCTCTGACCTTTCTTCTTCCTTCACCCACATTGCAGGCCTCCATATATGGCATGCTCCAGTCTGGGGTCCACTCACGGCTTCCTAAATAGGCCAGAAAATTTCATGCCACCTTCTTCCTCTCTTCCTCCTACATTGAATGAGTTGCATTTTATGTGTAGCTGTGCCCCTCTGCCCTGTGTCCCAGTTGGTTGGTGACATGTCTGTATCTTCTACTGGAAGGTGTGGTCTTTGAAGACAAGGACCATTTTTACTCAACTGGATAAGCTTAGCAGCTAGCTCAATGCCTGTCACATGGCCAATGTCAATAAATATTTATAGACTTAAATGTCCCAGGATGTGCCTTCCATTAGAACTGCCCCCTGGGTTATTTATCAGGTCAGCTACCAAATCCTGCCTCATTCCCATCTATCTTCTTTGGGAGGGGGGAATGCTCTCCTGCTGTCTGCCAATTCCTCCTTCCTCTGTGGGGCCAATTGCTGGGTGGTCCTTCCCATTCTGCCATAACATGAGGCTGGGTTGTGGACAGGGTGGGAGGGGCAGCAGGGAACAGGGGAGTGGCCTGGAACACTGCGTGAGTGAACTGGCAGAAGTTCTGTGGGCTTTGCCAGATGGTACCATGTGGGAGAGCCCAAAGGAAAGTTGGTTTTCTCCAGCCCAAGGCTCAGACTCCTGAGTGCAGTCACAAGCCTTAGTGCTACAGGCTTAGGAGGGAGAAGTATCAAGGTCCCCTCTGCCTTATGCCTGACCAGGAAGGGGCCTGGTGGATGTTGTGTGTGTTCATATATGTGGATGTTGCCAACCACTGAGCATGTCCAAAGAGCTCATGACATGATCTACAGTGGGACAAGAGGAGCAGCCATTGATTCAATTTGTAATTTATTGTTTGGTTTGATCTCAGTGTTTTCCCTTTGTTTCTGACCTGATGGATTTGTCTGCGGGCTCGGTGGGTTCAAGCTGGCAACGTTTTGCATACACAGCATTTAATTACTCAATAGATTGGCCCATGGTCATGGGCATGAGTGTTTGCAGGCATACATGGAGTCTCCTCGACCCCCAGGTGAGGGGCCTTTCTTCCAGAAGACGAATCCAGGATTGGTTGCTTTGTGAGAGTGACAAGCAGAGAACCAGTGGAGGGGGATGGAATTGGTTTAAAGAAATTCTGGGTGTAGCCAGGCTGCAACACATAGGCCTTTACCCTCCATCTTTGGTTGGAGAAGGAGACAGGAATTACATGTCTTTTCTGAACTTCAATCAAACCCTCTTCCCATACAGTTCTCAGGATGAAAGACCCATAGGAAGCATCTAGTCCAATGGCTCACATCTGACTGTGTTATCAGGATCACCTAAGATGACATTTTCTCCAGTTTTACTGAGATTTAATTAACATATCACATTGTATTATCTTTAGGTGTACAACATAATGATTTGATATATGTATATATTGTGAAGTGACTATTACAATAAGTATAGTTCTTTCTTAGCAAATTCCAAATATATAGTATAGTATTGTTAACTGTAGTAGATTCCCCAGAATTTATTTTTCTTATAACTGGAACTTTGTACCTTTTGATCACCTTCATCCATTTCTCCCATCTCCCATTCCTGCCTCTGGCAATCACCCATCTGTTCTCTGTTTTTGTGAGTTTCTTTGTTTGTTTGTTTGTTTTTTTTAGATTCCACATATAAGTGAGATAATATAGTCTTTGTCCTTTCTGTTGAATTATTCCACTTAGCATAATATCCTCAAGGTCCATCCGTGTTGTCTCATATGGCAAGATTTTCTTCTTTTTTATGGCCTAATAATATTTTATATGTGTTTTCTTTTTATATTATTACTTATTATATATATTTCCTTTCTTTCCACATTTTCTTTATCTGTTCATCCACTTAATGGCCACATAGGTTGTTTCCTTGTCCTGGGTATTGTCAATAATGCTGTAATGAACATGGTAGTGCAGATGGCTCTTCCAGACAATGATTTCATTTCTTTTGGATATATACTCTGAAGTGGGTATATATTGCTGGATCATATAGGAGTTCTGTTTTCAATTTCTTGAGGTAGATCTATCCTGTTTTCATAGTGACTGCACCAGTTTACATTCCCACCAACAGTGCTCAAGGGTTCCTTTTTCTCCACACCCTCACTAACTTCCGTTATCTCTTATCTTTTTGATAATAGCAATCCCCTGCTGTGAGTAGCGATCTTGAGCCGGGTTTTTCATGTGTTTGTTGCCCATTTGTACATCTTCCTTGGAAAAATGCCTATTGAGTTTCTCTGTCCATTTTTAAATTGGATTTTGTTGTTGTTGTTGATACTAAGTTGTTTGAGTTCTTTATATATTTTGGATACTAACCACTTATGGTTGGCAAATATTTTCTCCCATTCACTACGTTGCCTTTTCATTTTGTTGATGACTTCCTTTGCAGTGCAGATAGGATACTCACTAAAAATGGAAATTCCTGGGGTTTTGCTCAAACCTCCTGATTTGGAACCTCTGGAGGTGGGGCTTGGCATTCTTTATTTTCAACGTTTGCCTCAGGTGGCCTGAGGTACCATGAGCTGCCTAAGGCCACACAGCTATTGGTGGCAAGATCCAAGACCAGAACCAGAGTCTTGTGACTCCATCAAGGGCATTTCTCTTACAGTTTGAATGTCCCTAGGGCTTAACGCTTTGGGAAACAAGGCTTATATTGGATGCAGGAGAGTGGGTTGAGTGGATTTCTTATCCAACAGACTGGTAATCCACCTAATTTAATTAGTTCCTTACAAGGCAGAGCTCAAGGGCTTGAATTATTGATATAGACATAGACCACTTGCTCTGACATAGTTGACGTAGACCACTTGCTCTGGGATGACCTGTTACCTGCTGACCCTGTCCTTGCAACTACGTAGGATTTCAAAGTCCTCTGCGCCTACCTCCACCCACGCTCTCTGGGGACCAGCCCTGCTCTCTTGGTGACTTAGAAAAGCAGGCTTGGATTTCTTTCTGATCTAGAGCTGTCTCATCTCCCAGCCTTCCTCCCTCCCTCCTCTCCCCTCCTCCTCTCCCATTCTCTTTCTCTCTCTTCTTTACTGGAATGTGATCCAGATATCATACAGTTTACTCATTTATTTTATTATTTTTTAAAGATTTTATTTATTTATTTGACAGAGAGAAAGATCATAAGTTGGCAGAAAGACAGGCAGAGAGAGGAGGGGAAGCAGGCTCCCCGCTGAGTGGAGAGCCCGATGCAGGTCTCGATCCCAGGACCCTGAGACCAGGGCCTGAGAAATTTACTCATTTAAAGTGTACAAGTCAATGTTTTTTAATATATTCATAGAGTGGTGCAACATCACCACAATCAATTTTAAAATATTTTCATCACCCCTGAAAGAAATCTCGTAGCTATTAGCAATGACTTTTCTGCCCCTCTTCTGGCCTACCCTACCTAGCTCTAGGCAATCACTAATCCACTTCCTGTATCTATAGATTGGTTTCTTCTGCACATTGCAAATAAATGGAATCATGTAATATATGGTCCTTTGTGACTAGCTTCTTTCACTTAGTATGTTTTCAAGGCTCATCTATGTTATACTATGTATCAGTACTTCATTCCTCTTTATGGCCAAATAATATTCCATTACATGGATATATCACATTTTGCTTATGCATTTATTAGTTGACAGACATTTGGATATTTCCATTTTTGGTTATTATGAATAATGCTATAAATATTAGTGTCTAATTTTTGTATGGTCAGATGTTTTCATTTTTTCTGGGTGTATACTGAGGAGTGGAATAGCTGGGTCGTACAGCAATTCCATGTTTAGCCTTTTGAAGAAATGCCAAAATGTTTTCCCAAGGGGCTGCATGACTTTACATCCCCACCAGCAGTGTATGAGAACTCCAGTTTCTCCACGTCCTCACCAACACTTGTTATTATCTGTCTCTTTCATTATAGCCTACCCAGTGGGTGTGAAGTGGTATCACACTGTGTTTTTGATTTTCATTTCCCTGACGATTTATGGTGTTGAACATCTTTTCATGGGTTTGTTGAACATATTTTCTTTGAAGAACATCTATATCAATCCTTTGTCCACCTTTTAATTGTGTTGTCTTTTTATTACTGAGTTTTAAGAGATATATACTATAGATATAAGCATCTGTCCGTTGTATAATTCTCAAGTATTTTCTCCCAATCTAGGGATTGTCTTTTCTCTTACTTGATGGCATCCTTTGAAGTACAAATGTTTTTAATTTTGATGAAGCTCAATTTCCTAATTGTTGTTGTTATTTGCATTTCTGGTGTTACATAAGAAACGATTGCTTATTCCAAGGTCATGAAGATTTGTCTCCATATTTTCTTCTAAGAATTTTACAGTATTAATGTCTTTGATTGATGTTGAATTCATTTTTATATGGTGTGACGCACGGGTCCAACTTCATTCTTCAACTTTATTTAGTTGTTCCAGCACCAGTTTTTGAAAAGTTCTTTCCCCCACTGAATTGTTTTGGTACTCCATATATGGACCTATTTTTAGACTCTTGACTCTATCCCATTGACCTACATGTCTATCTTTACACCAGTACCACACTGTATTGATTACTGTAGCTTTATAGTTAAGTTTTGAAATTGGGTACATTGACTTTCTGCATCTCCTTTTCAGCGCACACAGTAAAGGCTGGGATGTGGTCCAAGTGGAAGGGCCTGAGTAGGTCAGTTGAGGGTGTGTAAGGAGAGGTAGGTCTCTGGGAAGCAGAAGGGATCGAGATTCTGGAGGCCTAGTTTTTTAATCCATAGGTCTGTGTAACCTTATATAAGTTGGTTCATATTTCTGGGCCTCTGTTTCCTGTTCTGTAGAATGGAGACTCCAGGCTAGTTGGTTGTTAAGGGAATTTTTAATTCTAATAGTCAGGAGGCACAGGAGACTCAGTTTCCATAGGCAAAGTCTACCACAAGACCCCCTGATGTTATGGCCAAGCATTTGTTAGACATTCACTCACATGGAACTTAGGTATGAGACAGGAATTGTACAAGATGATTCTGGGTTATTTTGCCATATCATATAGTAACAAAGCTATCAAAGACCTTCCAGGTTATATGTAAAGGACTCAGGAGCCAACATGAAGAGGCTCTTACCCCACATGGGACACTTTAGATATCGATATTGATATCAATAAAGAAAATAAATGAGATTGAAATAATCAAATATATTTAAATTCATGAATTCATAATGATATTTATAAACCTTCAATTATTTGGAACTTTTGGATTTTGAGGTCTCTAACCAAGAGAACCCCAGGTCATCTCTTCCTCATGGCTTGGGTTTCACGGCTGTACCGTTCTACCCTAGATCCCTATGTCCCTGGGGTCTGTCCCACACTTTGCTTCAGGTATAGTTTATCACTTCATTATTCTGTGTTAATCTATTTGCAAAAAGACTGGGAAAGCTCCAGAGGTATTGGTAGTGGTCTACAAAGCACTACTTGTTAACTGAATAAATAAAGATTCACTCTGATATGCACCATTGCTTCCCTTGGCTTCCGAGTGAGTAGCTTCTGGTAGATGAATAATTGTGCATTCTCTTCAGTGTACATGTTTTCTCATCATGTGCTCTCTCAGACGAGCCCGGGGATTTGGGGGACTTAAGAATGACTGTTTACTGAAGAAGTTGTGGTCAACAAGCCTGTGGCCTGGCTGGGAATAGGGACCTGGACTCTAGGCCCTTTTCCTCAACCTCCTCTCTGCCTTCTGCCTCAGGACCCATTTCTTTATGCTTAAAAACAAAACATCAGGAACGTCCTACTGATATATGCAACAGTGTGCTTTGTGCTAAGTGAGGGAAGCTGGACTCAGAAGGGCACATACTGTATGATTCCCATTCTGTGACTCTCAGAAAAAGGCACAGCTTTGGGGTCAGAAAACAGATACATAGTTGTCAGAAGCAGGTGAATGAAGAGAGGGGATTAGCTACAAAGAATCATAGGGAACTTTTGGGGGTGAGAGAATTACTCCTTATCTTGGTTTTTGATGGTGGTTACATCACTGTGTCAGTTCGCCAAAATTTATAATGCTGTATCTAAAAAGAGTGAATTTTACTGTATGTAAATTATACTTTAATAAACACAAAAATGCAGGGCACCTGGGTGGCTCAGTCAGTTAAACGCCTGCTTTTGGCTCAGGTCTTGATCCCAGAGTCTGGGGATCAAGCCTGAGTGGGGAGCCTGCTTCTCCTTCTCCCTCAGTCTCTTTCCTGTTCCCCACATGCACTCTCTCGTGCATACTCTCTTTCTCTCTCAAATAAATCATCTTAAAAAAAAAAACAAACCCACAGGGGCGCTTGGGTGGCTCAGTGGGTTCAGCCTCTGCCTTCGGCTCAGGTCATGATCTCAGGGTCCTGGGATCCAGCCGCGCATCGGGCTCTCTGCTCAGCAGGGAGCTTGCTTCCCCCTCTCTCTCTGCCTGCCTCTCTGCCTACTTGTGATCTCTCTCTGTCAAATAAATAAATAAAATATTTTTAAAAAATTCATGAAAATGTAAGCCATGTGCACACACACCTTCACTATGTAATTTGAAAATCTCTAAGGTCCCCCTCAGGGTCAGGATTCACTGGTTCTCCACTGAAGGTCCACTCACGGACAGGGCCACAGGAAGAGATGCCCAGGCCTCATCTCTTCTTCCCCAACTCAGAAAGATCTTCCTGAGATGTAATGGGCAAAGGAGGAAAACCAGGCTTCTTTCGTTCGGTTGGACATTTTAGGAACAAGGCCGGTCCCTCCACGGACATACATGCTGACCGTTCTCAGAGGACAGGCCTCACCCAGCCGTGCGTCCTAGACCTGAGCTCTGAATCACCGGCCTGAAATGGCATATTTCTGAGCAAGAGCTCAGAATCCCCAAACCCTAATGAAACAGCCATGGAGCCCTGTCCGGTGGGTAAGGATCTAGATGGAGAAAGAGGGCTTCTGCTTCCATTTTCCATCCAGGGTCTGAGGGAGGAGCTCCTAGAAGTCTGGGATCACTGAAGCCATCCAAGCGACACATGGCAAGGGAACCCGGTTCTGGCAGGAAAAGGAGAGCCAGGGGCTGGACCCCGGCAGGGTTACACTGCTACCTGCACAGGCTGAGAAACCACAGCCACCCTGCCGGCAAGAAGAGCCAACTGTCTGTCTGTCCGGGGCCTGTCTTCAGGGAAAGCTGCCTCGGAGGGATCTACAAATGTGTTCCCCCGCCTCTCAGTGCCTTTCTCAGATGCAGCGATAGCTAACGCCAGCTTCTGTTTCATGGGCACCTACTACGTGCAGGGCACATCTCATTCACGACAGTCGTAAGATTTTAAAATTCCCTTTTTTATTTTTTTAAAGATTTTATTTATGTATTTGTCAGAGGGAGAGCGCATCCGCATAAGCAGGGAGAGTGGCAGGTAGAGGGAGAAGCAGGCTCCCTGCTGAGCAGGGCATCCGATCTGGGCTCGATCCTGGGACCCTGGGATCATGGCCTAAGCTAAAGGCAGATGCTTAACTGATGGAGCCACCCAGTCGTCCCAGGACTTTAAAGTTCTTATCCCTGTTTTACAAATGAGGGAACGGACCCTCAAGCCGAGGATGTGTGGCTCAGCCTTGGCAATCAGGGGCTGTCTCTCTCTTTCGTCTGTTGAAATAATCCAGACCTGACCAGGCTAGCTCAAGGGCCCTGGGGGGATAGAAGCCACGCTTGAAGGGAGCAGGAGCATAACAGAGAGCTCTGGTCCTGATGGAGCTCATGTCAAGCTACATCCCCCACTCTGAGCCCCTTTAGAACAAGTCACCCCCTGTAGCTTCTCCTTGGCCAGGGAGCCCTGCCCCTCGGTGTATGGGGTCAGGGACAGGCCCGGTAACCCCATGGTGGGTGCCGAAGGGCTGGGTACAGTGATAGGGGTCCAGCTTCATGCACAGGAAGTCCAAGTATGGGAAGCCAGGAGATCAGGTCACGTGGACGCTTCTGCTCAGGAAGGCAGACTGAGGGGAAAGCACGCCACGAGAACTCTGAGGCCCAGTGGCAGACATGCCCCTCAGAGGGCCTCCTGGTTGCTTCTTTAAGCCACAGAGTTTGGAGGCTGCCACATCCCAGAAAAGGTCCTAAGAGATGGGTGTTGACCCCCTGGAAGCTGGGACCAATGAGCAAGTGGAGGCTGGCACCAAGGGAAGGGATAGCCTCATGGCCTTTGCATCCGGGTCCCCAAGAGGGAGTGGGGGCAAGAGGATTGCAGGGTGGAGCACAGACATCGCTGGTGGGCACAGCTTTTCGTGTTCTAACTGGCAGCCCCAATCTCCCCGCTGCCCTGTCCCTGAGCAGACCTCTGTTCTTGGTGGCCCGAAGGATACCTAGACGGTGGTCGCTTGTTAAAGGAAGGTTCTGTAAATAAGCCAGATTGCTTTGCTGGGTAGGAGGAGTTCTGGGTTCCCTGGAGGTGGTGGCCTTGATCCAGGAGGACAGGGAAGCAAGGTTTTCTTGTGGTGGGCCAAGACCTGACAGCGGGATACCCTATAGACTTGACGATTCAGGCGCTGTGGCTGGGTGGACGTGGTCTTGACTGTGTGAGGCAGGAAGTCCCACTCTGGGAGGTGGCCCAGGGGTTTGGAGACGAGTTGGTTCCCTTGCAGGTGTGACTGAGGACCCATTCCTATGCCTTCAGAAGCAAGGTTTCTGCCACTGAAGCAAGCTGCTAGGTACCAGCCTTGTTGTTAATGGAGAGACTGCAGGCGTGTGTGGCTCCTTCTCCCCCTCACTCTCGTCCTCTTCTTGTCAACCTGACTTCCAGGCTCTCAGAACCCTGCTGCTTCAATATCAGGGGGAGAAGGGATTGTCTGTCGCTTAGGAAACCAAGGCTCCCTGTAAGCAGCGCCATCTGTATGCAGCAGACCTCAATCTTGGGACTTTATTTGAGGGCATCAGAGTGTTCGTCAGGCCACTGAGTTTTGTGGCTGAGTACAAACCAGGGGGCACAGAGGCCATGCAGCCAAGGAGAACTTGGCAGAGTGGGAGGCCCCAGCCTCCCGGGAACACCATTGTCCCAACCTGCAGGATGAGTCCCATACCCCAGAGATCTGGCTTTCCTGAGCTTTCTGCTAGGGAGTGAGGCGGCGGGGGTTGGGGGGTGGGGTGGGACAGATGGTGTGTGTGTGTGTGTGTGTGTGTGTGTGTGTGTGTGTGTGATTAATGGGGCTGGGTGGGGAGTGGGGAAGGAAGAGAGGTTGTACATTTTTGTTTTCCTAGCAGCAAATCCTGACCAATAAACCTCACACCAAGGAGCCACACAGACTTAGCTGGATTAGAGTGGGTTCAAATCATTTATTTTTAGACTGTACCAGCATGTTGGGTTCTGGGGTCCAATCCCCAAATTCCAGAAAAATAAACTAATGAGAACCACATGCACTATGAGAAGGCCATTCCAACGTGTCCGTGATCATGCTGTGAGTGGGCATAGTATACAGACCAGGAGCCCTCCCTAGACAGCTGACAGCAGCTGGCTCTGAGCCCTCCTTGGGACTGGGGAGAGGGCCAAGACCGGATCATTTGAACCCTGTCCCTTTAAGGCCCCGAGCCCCTTATTGCTACATTTGCTACTTTGCTACTTGATGGCCCCTGGGTCGTGCCCAGGGGAGGCCTTATCACTGGGTGGTACTAATGAGTAGGCTGCTGGCCTTTGTCCTTGCCATTGTGACCACAGCATAGAACTCTTTTCCGAGGGTCCTGGGCTGAGTGGTTATGGGGGATTCATTTGACTACTATTTAACTGTGCCACATAGGGTCTTTGCTACATACTCAGCTTGGCCATCCCTGCTGGAGGCCAGTGGCCCATTATCTACCCCCAACGCCAAGGCTTTTCAGCCCAGCAGCCCCGCAGCCCAACGAGGAATACCTCCCTCCAACATATTCTGCAAGGTCCAAACACCAACAGCCTGCTATTCTTTCCAGCGTGGGGCAAGGCTTCTTAGTGGTGGCTTTTGAAGCCCATGCATTTGGAGCACAAGGGCAAGGGTACATTTTAGGAGAAACATCAACTTCCACCAAGAGCCAAAAGGCCGGCTGGGTGGCAGGCTCCTGGTTCAGTGTCCTGTTGGTGAGGTAGTTTGAACACACCAGCCATCCTGCCAGGAAGAGCACGCCTGGAGCATGTCCCCATACGTTCACCGGTCTCAGCAACAACTCGGAGTGGTGAGCGGGGCCCCGGGGGGCTGGCCTGGACCTGACTCCTCGGCCCTCGTGGGCCAGGGGCACCACCCAGATGACTGCCCTGGTGGGCTGGGCCCCACCGTGCTCCTGGGGGATAGCCACACCTGACAGCAGAACGAAGCATCACTTTTTGAAAGAGAAGGAGCCCTCTCCCCAGCGAGAGCATTCCTGCTGCCTGGGCTGAGCCCTCTGGCTGCTGCTGGGAATTTTGCATATGCCATCCTCCAAGTTTTCTTCTTTCCACGAGGCAAAGGTGATTTCAGTCCGATGTCCGGTGCCTGGCATCCTTACGTCTGACTTGCTGGCTGGGTGGTCGCTTCTGCGGCTGCCCTGTGGGGCTGCTAACATGATTTGTATCCTGGGAGCTGTCAATGGGAAGAGTCCCAGGTCCGGAGACAGTAACCAGTCGGGGGGGCTAAGGAAGCTTCCGGAGGCAGGGGAACCTACTTTGCTCTGGAACTGCCTTCAAAAGTCTACTCTGGTTTGACGTTTTGGCTGTGTAGACCAGGCCAATGGGAAACTGGCCAAGAACATATTTTTTGAAGTGTGTTTGCATTCTAAGGTCTGCACAGTAGACGGACCTTGGACTGGCCAACTGGGCAGAGCAATGGCACCCCCACCCCCTGCATTGCTTGGCTTGATCTACTGGGGAGAACGTGGTGGTCACAGGACTGAGCATGCCTGGTTGGGAGACGAGGTGACGATGGGGTTTATTGCTCTGGATCTGAATGCGTCTGGAGCACCCTTACTTCTATTGAGCCTACAGGCCCGTCCTTTCCTCCGGATGTCCCCAGGGGTGTTTGGAAACCTTCAGCTTTCGCCATCTCAGAGGTACAGTCCACCTGGCTCTGGGTGGGCCCTCTGGGGGCCTCCAGGGCTGGTCAAGTCAGCCAGCGCTGCTCGGGAGTAGAGGCCAGGAGGATTGGGGAAGCCAACCCTGTCCTGTCCACAGCCCGTGGGGAAGGACAGGAGGCAGCAAGGAATTTGCCCTGGTAACTGAGGGCACAGAGGCACTGGCTGTTCTAGAACTTGCTCTATCCACACACCCTGTGCCTCAATGTCAACACAGCTCGGGGACCCTTAACAGGGAGGGCTTCTTTGGGGCAATGTTGGGTGCAGAAAAGCTTAGGTGGCATTTTGGTTCTGAGAAAGAAGCCCTGTGTGAAAAGCAAGGAGATAAAAATGGGTGGAGCCAGGAGAGGAGGTCCAAAGACCCCATTACAACAGGGCTTCCTTTCACTCACTTACTCATCAAGTAGTTACTAAGGATCTACAAGGGCCAGGACCCATGCTGAGGTGGTGTGGAACCAGGGTGTGGGAGTGCCTGACGGGAATCTACGTCTGTACTGCCACCACTGGAGACAACCTCAGGACCCAACCCGTGTCATCTCTCTACTGTCTACTGGCAGAGACAGCAACTACAGCCAGTGGGGGAAACTGAGGCATGGTGGTCAAGAACTCACAAGGGCACAACTGTAGCCAAGACTCCTAATGCCCATAGCAGTCCTGCTGTGAGGGATGGAAGCCCTGGGGACAGGGCCCTGCGGACAGGGCCCCATGGAATCAGACATACGATGGCACGGACTTGGGGGCTACAAAGATGGTCACGGAAGCACTCAGGAGGCAAGGTCTGCAAACAAGCTTATGAACCTTTGGTCACCAGCTGGTGAATTTGCCTACATGAGTAAAGAAATACCAGTGATCACTTTTTTTTTTGCTTCTGTGTTTGCTGTTTTTTATACTCCCCAGGGAAAATTTTCACCTATGGCCAAAAATAGATTGAGGGAGGCTAGTTCTAGCAGGTGGAGTGAGTGTCTGAATTAAAAAGCATGTTGCTTAATAGCGCTCCATCTGAGGGCTTGCGGGTGTCACAATGGTGACAGTGAAAACGAAGACAGTAATAGCTACCGTTTGCTGAGCACCTACTTTGTGCCAAGCACCTGACTCAGTGCTTTCCATATATTGCCTCCCAGCCCATTGGCAGATAGTCATCTTGACACACACGAAGGGAGTACAAGTGGGTTTTTTGCAGGTTTCTGCAGGTCTGCTTTGTGTCAGCTTTTTCCCTTGAGGACCTACTCTGTTTAGCAGGTGACCCTGCTGGGCTGTCAGAGGAGTGTCTGGCCCTGGCCTAGGCCCTCCGTCACAGGCTCAGCCCCAGCTTCAGCCCCAGCTGAGACCTGGCCCAGCAGGGGCCCAGCCATGCCCATTAGGATGCCACAGTGTCGGGCCTGCCAGCTGTGTGACCCAGCCACCTCCCCCCTACCCGGGGCCGGGAACACTCCCAGCTTCCACAGGGGCTGCCGGAGGGGAGGAGCCCAGTGGCCCCTGAGTTCACGGCCATGTTTATTTTGAGTCGAACAGGAGGGAACAAGCCAAGGAGAAGGGGCAACACCAGAATAAGTTAGGAAATAATAAATGTTTTAAAAGATGGTCAGAACCTCCACAGCTGTCAAACCACGAGCTCTTTTGTGGACACCGGTGCTTCCTCTGGTGAGGGACCCTTGAGGCGTGTGACAGGACCCGAGGGCAGCCCCACGCCCGTGGGGGCCTCTTGCAGAGTGGGCCTGGGGGGGCCGAAAGAACTGGTGGTGGGGCAAGCCGTGAGTTTGCTCACCATTGTAGCCACGGCGGGGACGTGTCGCGCTGGGGAGCCTTACACAGACATGGGGTGAGGCAGGGGGCCATCAGGACACAGTGGCTGTCACTACAGGGGGTGCGGGGCGTAATACTGGATGTGCTCAGGGCCAGCCGGTCCCGCTTGCAGGTGCCGGAAGGCGCGCCCCCCCAGACAGAGGGAAGAGTGACGGTAATAAGAATATAATCTCAAGTGATATGTCATGGCAGGAGCCCCACGAGGTGACGCGCCCCGAACGAGTTAGGGCCCGGGACCTCCTCGAGAACGGGGCGTCGGCGCACAACTGTACAAGGAAGAGAGGGTTGTAAACGGGGGTCTCTGCAGGGCCGAGCCCAGGCTCTGTGGACTCGTTCTCTACGGTGTCCCCAGTCACCCACCGAGTCTCCCCTCTGCTGCCCGTCCTCGCCCTCACTCCTTCTCTTTCACAGTGACCAGGTCCCCTCGGAGGGAGACTCTGTCCGCGGAGGTGGAGCGCCGCCGCCTGCCCGCGGGGTCGTCGGGCCCGGGCCCCGCGGTGGGCACCGTCAGGAGGACTGCATCAGGCCGGTGAGCCGCTTGCCCGCCAGCGACTTTCCCTGCAGAGACAGGCGACAGAGTTGGCACGCACAGGCGCGCAGGTGCACACACACACACACACACAGACGGGGACAGAGACAGAGAGCCAGACAGGTGAATTAATTGCTGCAAGAGCCACAGAGGCCAAAGGACTTCGCTACCTGACCCTGTTGATCTCTGGGTTCGGGAGCCCTGACTGCAGACAGCCGGAACCACAGGCCTCTGGGAGGCAGGTGAGGTGTGAAGGTGTGTTGCTGGTACTCTTTTTGGGGTGTGGGAATTTTACGTACCCCAAGAGAAGGCACTTTCACTCATAAGTAAAGTGTCTCCTACTGCTTGTGGGCTGACCCTGCCCTTAATTTGATTCAAGGGAGGAAGGAGCGTGGACTGGGCAGTGAGCTCGGGGAGGGGTTGGTTGGGTCTGGGTGACTAGAAGCTATGAGAGACCCAGTCTTAAGGATGCAGGAGATGTGTGAACGCAGAAGAATACAGACAATCTGGGACCCTGTCTGAAAGGCAGGATGGAGACCTTTTTGGGAGAGACACACAGGCTTGCCCCCTCTTAACGACCGGTTCTGGGACTAAGGAAATACAGGGGCCTGCGCCAAGGCTGGGAGTCGGGGCTGGGGATCAGGGGTTCCCACAGGCCCCAGGGCAACACACTCCTGCTGTGGCCTGTGTTCCTGGCTCCCTGTGCAGGGAAGGAGTTTGATGACTTCCCACAGGGACCTCTACCAGCCCTTCACTTGCCAACCGCACAGAAGGTCTTGAAAAGGAAAAAAACTAAATGGGACCATATCCTGGCGCCTGAGGCACTGAGATCCTGGCAGGGGCCAGTGACTTGTGTGCGTGGGAGAAAGTGGCCGAGGAGCCTCTGAAGTGGGATTGGGCACCACAAGGATGGATGAGGAGGATGACCGAGTCTCCATCGTTCTGCTTGTTCCCTTTGACGCAGCCTGTGCCGGTTCCCTGCTCACCCTCTAAAGGAAGCCAGAACATCGGACAGGGGTCTAGAGGAGAGCCTGGCTGGATCCGAGCAGACGGATCACTATGCCTGAGAAAATACTCAAAACCCATGCTGTTACTGACAGCCGGTCGGCGACACTGTCGCCATCTGTGAAGGGGAGCACGTGTCCTCATCGGCATGGGCTGCGGTGTTTGGTACTGAGAGGCCGCAAGGGCCAGCGGTCCCTCGTGTTCATTTCCAAGTGGGGTGTGAGGGCTCATCTTGTTTACTGGGCTTGGCTGCGTGCAAGCTGGATGTAATTAAAAGAAATTGATCAGGTTTGAGAAGCCTGGTAGAGTACTCAATAAACTGGCTGATTGATGAATTGATGGATAATGGGTAGATCTAGTAAATGAACAAGGGTTGTGAGTTTGCTGGATGCAAGACAACGTGTCATCTGGCTTAGCTCTCCACAGAGGGACACGCCAGCTTGACTTTGAGAATTCCAGTGGCATGCACGGGAGCTTGTCCAGAAATGGAACTGCCCCCGGGAGCTGTCGGAAGGTCTGTGTCGACGTCCCCTTGCTCTATTTCCCCTAGTATTTCACTCCTCATTTTCACAAATAAGACCAAACTTCCTTTTTTCTCCCCTATTTTAAACACACACACACACACACACACACACACACACCCATCACACACACATCTCCCCAATAGCAACCTTATCTGCATCTTCAAATACACTAAACTTAGCCAGCAGCAGGGTACATGTATATCAGGCTAAGGATTTTTTAATCAGATTTTTTTAATCCTAGAGGGTTACAGTGCCAGTCTTTGCAAGTCACTAAAAGCTAGGTGGCTATTCCTCTGTGGAGAGTGGGTTAGATAGGACAAGAGCTTGCAGCTGGCAGAGGCTGACCTTCAAGGACTTTGTCCAGCCCTGGATGCTAAGGCACAGACATGGCTGGTGCTCTCCTTGACTGCCCTTTCTTAGATGGAGCTCGAGGCATTTGTCATCCTGTTGGTTCACCTGCCTCCTTGGTGCAGCCCCGAAGGCAGGAAGCGCCGGGATGTGTGTGTGAGGTCCTCTCGGGGGAAATGTGGAGCTGATGAGTCTAGGGGCCTCCTGGTCCAAGAGTTCTAACAAACCTCCCCCGACCCCCTTCACCCATGTCCATCCCTGCTCATGTGAAAGGCACTGCGGGATTCCGCTCGCCTCTCGGTGCCCCGTATTTCTGCAGTTACCGCGCACCAAATACTGGCCCCTCCCCTTCTCCTTCTGTCTGTTTTCCATCAGGGCAACAAATGACATCTTGTGTCACTAAATGTATATCTTTTGGCTTGACCACCCATGGTATTCGGGTTTGACTGAGCTGGCGGATGTGGAAAAAAAAAAATCACTCCAGCCCCCAGATAGCAGTCTATTGTGAGTGTGGATGTGAAGAGCCCAGAAACAAAGCAGGTGACGTTTACCAGGCATCCAAACCCTCATTGCGGCTTCTTCCTCATTAGTGAGATCATTTTGGCTGGAGAGGGGGCTGTAGGGTGAGCAAGGCTGCAGTTTCTATATCTGGATTATTATGGGACTGCCTATCTGTTTTAGTGCCTTTGGTCCTGAGGTGCCCCACCTTCCACCCCTCCCTGTTCTGTAGAAGGGGCTGTGTTGGGCTTGGGGGCGCTAATTAATGTCCTCCCGCTTGAGTCCTGGAGCTCAGCCTCCCAGCTCTGCGGCCGCTGTCAATGCCTTCCCCTCCCCTCCCCCCCAGCTGCTTCCATCTCTCAGGACTTCAGAGGCCAGCCTAGATCACTTGCCCTGAGATTGTTCCCAGCCTCTCAGCAATCCAGGTGGTGTTCCTTGGCATTTCTGTCTCCCTCCCCCCACCCCTGCACACACACATTTTTCAAATGCCAGTTCTGCTGCTGAAGGAGGTCGTGAGGTTTCAGGTCCGCTCAGGGGGCAGCTCAGTCCAACTGCAATCTGTCTGCTACTCAGTGACCTCCCGCATGGGGCTGGAAGGTGGTTATTCATGCAGGACGCAGGCATGGCTAGATGCCTGGCCTCGGGCTTTGGGGAAGAAATCCTGCAATCACACTGGCTCAGCAGCTGCCTCTCTTCTGAAGAGCTGAGGCTCTTGGAATGTTCAGGGATCAAAGAGAAATCTGACAGCAGAGGCTACCTGTGTTCGGAGATGAGCTACCCCAGGGTCTGTGCTGCTAGGTCTTGCTGGGGGCCCCTGAGCTCCCTGCTCTGTCCAGAGAGGAGAGCTCCTGCCCTGCACCCTCTTGGGCTCTTTCCTCCCTCTCCTTAACCCCCTCCCCTGCCTCATTGGATGATCCTGTAGGAAACAGGAAGGGCAGGGGAAATTCTACTTCCACCCGGCATCTTGCACAGTTACAGGGGAAGCCATTGTCTCAGGGTCTGAATGTGTGATGTTCCCCAGTGCCAGTCAGTTGGGAACGGATCATGGTACCAGGGAGCTGCAGCCAGCTCCGCCTGAGGCCTTGGCGTAGCTGAGTGAGGCAGCTGAAGGTGGCTGAAAATGCTATTAGCAGGCAGCCTTTGTCCCAGTGAAAAAATACACAGTGATTAAGAACTGAGCTGCAGAAGGTACATTCCAGAGACACCAAAGCTTTGCATACAGACAAAGTGCTTTTCACCTTTGAGACGTTTGGGAAAGTTAATCCAAGAGAATCAGGATCCTTCAATTTCATGGCCTGGGTTCACACACACCCACCCTCCACCCTGACTAATCACTTCAGCTCTGTGGCCATCTTGATGGCTAGAAGCCTGGAAAGAAGGTGGTCATGGAATCCTTTGTTTCTAAAAGGAAATGCACAAAAGGAATGGCTCCCTTTTGTGCAGTGCTTTAAGAGAAATCGACATGCTGCTTGACATGCTGTGGCTCTGTGCGTCGCACTTCCAGATATTAATCAACAAAGCATGCACGACCCGGGGTACCAAGAGCTTTCGCCACTTACTTACCTGGGTCACTGATGCTACACTCTTTGGCTGGGAGGAGGGATGTGGCTCAGAGAGTAACCTTGGGGGTTAGGTGGCATTTTGGGGGCAGCAGAGCCAAGCGCTAGGGACTCAGGCAGGACTCTTTCCAATTCTAAGGGAGTAAAGATATCTGAGCTGCTGATGGGACTCTCAGGCTGATTTGCTCAGGTGATCTAAGACCAAAGGTACAGATCTCAGGTCCACCCAGTCTAAGTCCAAGTTACTATGGGGATAGAGATCAACTGTGGTTGCCTCTGGAGGAGAAGGAGGGAACTGACCGGAAAGCGGCATGAGGCTACTTTCCAGAGTCATGGGGATTAGGTGACACTGGTGCATAGATTTGTTAAATTCACTGAACCACACACTTCAGATCTGTTCCTTCTGCTATCTGGAATTACCATCAAAAGAAAAAGAAAAGATTAGGGGAAAAAAATCCATCATATCTCTCCTTTGAAGTTTCCCACTCCTTACTCTCTGTCAGTGGCCGGTCCCATGAATTTGCCTTTTGGCTCAATCCGATGCTTCCTCCTCCAGCGTAGGGGAAACCCGACTCCTCTGCGAGAGGAACTGGAACTTGCAATAGGACCAGTTTGGAACCCTGTGCTTAGTGCGTTGATCCAAACGGATCACCTTGTCGTGATACGGGCATTTTTCATCCTTATTAATGAAAATCGGGTTTTGCTGAATGGGGCTCGACAAATGACCTCAGTGGGCAAGAAGTGGAGGCTTCAGAGATGAGCCTTCCTCTCAAGGAGACTGAAGGACACCCATGAGGAGATGATGCTCGGGTTCATAAATGATGGGTGAGCTTGTGATCACAAGCCCGGGTGACCTTGCTGAGGAGAGCAGCCAGGAGCCTAAGAGCCAGGGGGGGAAGGTAAGGGTCCTGGCTTGGGAAAAGTCAAGAACCTGAGTTCATCGGGGGACTTCTCTGGAGGTTGTTGACCCCTGGCGCCCCTTCTCTACAGAGCAAAACAAAAGGAATGATTTCAAAAGGGCCTATAAGGAATTCTGTGACATCCTCTTTCTCAATGGTGTTTTAAGCTGGGGAGAGGGTGCCTACTTGCTTGGGGTGTAGAGCTTTTCAAAGTTGGCAGAGGATTGGCAGGAAAATCCATCCTGAATACAGAAGAGTTTCAAAAATCTTCTCAACTCTCCGTCTCTCATCCACTCGCCCTCTGTTGAGCTTCAGGCAAGGTGGGGCCGATGAGAGGGGGAAAACCTGGTCTTGGGACTAGCCAAAGCTCACACACCGCTAATCCACAGCAGAGCTAGGCCAGAGCTGCACAGGGAGGAGGGGAGGGTGCTTCTGGCTTCCTCACTCCTCAGTAGTGGGGGGGCTGGGGCCGGTGGCAAAATCCATTCCTGGGGTCTGTATGACTCCTGGGTCCTTGCAAAGCTTTCTGATCTCTCTCAGGAGCTGAAGGGCATTTTATCTGGCTTTAAAATATTCTATTTGACTTTCAAAAATAAGATGCCACAAACATAAAACAAACACTCAAATAAAAAAAGTCAAGGAACAGGTGAAAATTGAATAATAATAAAAAAAATCCACTGGCTGAAGAATTAATATTCATCCCTGTACATGTAAACCTGTTAAAAAATAATGAATATCATCATAATAAAAATAACGGATTCTTTTCACACAGGTCGCTACCTTAGGTCCAGTGGTATAAACCACTGAATTTTGCCAAGGAAACGGCGGGCCTATGGAATCTACCAGTAGTCGTATCTTCTGAAAACAATTCCCATAAACGGTCACTGGGACTGTTAGCAGAAAACTTACTCTAGCCTATATTGGCAGCTACCAGTGATTTTAATTTTTCCTTAAAAAATGTTTATTTTTTAATTTAGAAATGTGAGTTTCTAGCACTCCTAACTATACTAAATGTGAAAGGACCAACCTATCCTATATCTATCTCCTAGGGACCTTCTCTGTGAATTTCTTATCCCTGCTTGGTGGGCTGGCGTCAGGATCCCAGGTGCACTCCTTTCTCTTCAATTAGCGCAGACCTTGATGGTGACAGGGTAGGGATAGGCCCATTATCAGGGGTGCAGGTTAGCTACTGAGGACTGTTATTAACAGCCACCTGTTGACTGAACATTGAACAACTATTGGATCAAACACACTAGGCATTGCCTAGACACTTGTGTTAATGTCCCCACTCTTCTTGCCAATCTAAAGTCTTGAGACACCTTAGGTTAAAGTCTTAGGATATATTATGTCAGGACAGATGAAGAAACAGGCTCAAACAGAGTTTGAGTCCCTTGCCTGAGAGCATACAGCTAGCCAGTGGCAGAGCGTAGTGGGTCGGCCTTCATGAGCCACACACTTTCTACTTTGTATGCGGCCCTCACTCTCAAGGAAGGAGGCACATGGAAACGCTCAGAGACTAGCGACTCCTCCATGCCCATCTCCACTAGGCAATCTCTTTGGGCAGCCCAGGGAGATTTTCTCAACCTCACTGAGAAAGAAGCTTCCACCTGAGCATGCCTGAGACCATCTCAAGCATTTCTGCTCTGCCTGACTTTCTTCCCTTCCTCACATTTGGGACTCCTGAGAGAGAAGGCGCCACCTTCTGGCCGGCAAGCCTGGCAAAGCGAGCCTGGCTGCTGCACGGAGCTGGGGCACCCATCACCACTGCCTGGGGCACGTGGCTTTAAGGTGCACCTGCTGGACAGGCCAAGTGATGCTACCACTTCTCTTTGTGCTCTCATGTTATTGGTGCTGCTGCCTCTAGGGTCTCCATAGCAACTGTCCCATGGAGGAGAGAAGCAGGTGTAATGTTTACCTTTCTAAGGAGGGGCAGCCAGAGCTGCCTTTCTCCATTTAGAACCAATTCCATTAGAACCAAGTGCCTAAATCAGGGGGCTGGAGAAGTCCTCTGTGGGTGGTGTTCCTAGTCCTCTGACTCCTGCCCTCCATCCAGCTCATCACTTCTGGGGCTCTTTGCAATGGCCAACCTCTGCCTGTTAGTTTTGGTGGGTGGTGGGACAGCTTCCTCCACGTCCCCCAGCTATGCAGGGACAAATCTAGAACCAGGCAGGCATGCCAGAAATGACAAGGGAAGAGCAGCTGTGCCCTATGCTGGTGGCCCACTGCCCAGGCCATGGTCCCTCAGCTTCCTTCCCAAGCCGTGCATTTCCACCTTGCCTGTGTTCTTCCTGTGCTGGGGAAATGCCTCCCACTTTTCATATCAGACCTCCATCCGTCCTTCCTCTGGTTCTGACTGAAAACCACGGTGCTCTCTGTATACTCAGCCTGCAGGGAAGCTTTTTGGGGGTTCAGGAGTGGAGTGGAGGTGGGCATTTCACATGTGAGATCCCTCAGTAGTATGTCTCCCTTTAGCCCATGCAATGCCTTCCTCTTCCCTGTTCCTCCATCTCCTTCCGGATGCACTTTAGGATCTTAGTTCTGGTTCACTCCAAATTAGGCAATGGTCAAAAAGACTGGAGGAAACAGGGACATGGTTGTGTTGCTACTAGCAACGACATGACGCTTTTTTCCAAGTAGGACATTCAAGTGACCTTTGGCCATGGCTCCAGGGGAGAGTGCCACTGAAGTTTAGTGGAAGAGACAGCAGGAAGAATCATTTGCTTGGCAGCATGTGACTCTCCTGCAGAACCATGGGACTCTAACTCCGCCTCCCAAGGGCACCTCTTCTCTCCTACACACACGGTTACCCAAAACTCATCCATAGGTTGGGGTCCATGGTTAAGCCAGCTGCCAAAGCAGAGCCTAGAAGGCACAGGCAGTCAACTTGATGACCGCCTCCCTCCACCCCAAAGCATAATCTTTCCATGAATGTCCATGTCCATTTGGACACAAAGGCAGGGGAGAACTACTTAGTTCTTTTTCTTCCCTACCACCAGGAACACGCCACAACAGGCATTTATCACACATGTATTTCTGACCTGAAAAAGTGCATCAGGGGATTGGTAAAGCAGCATTTTCAGAGATCTCTTGATAGAAACTTGGATCAATGGATGGGAACCTTCTTCCCTAAGGACCCTTTTTATCTGTTGTTGTAAAACTTTTTGCACCCGTGGAACAGAGGATAGGTGCTCACCCAGCTTCCTTCTCCCCTGATGGTCTAGTATGTAGAAATGTGAGATTTGCAAGTTTCCTGCAGGACTTGGCCCTGGGCCACAGAGGAAGGGTTATGGGACCACAGAGGAAGGGTTATGGGAACCGTAAGCCTAAGGATGCTGCTGTTGAATTTAAAAGCATCGTGGAAGGTAGTGAGCATTTCTCTCCCGTTTTGCTAGGGGCCCAGGAGAAGCGATCAGTACCTAAAGACATTATTTGCACATTGCCTCTGGGACAAGGGACTTAACATCTTAGCATCATTTTGGAACCCCTGGCTCCTTGCCTCTTATGAAGAAAAAACTATGGATGCAAAAAAAAAAAAAAAAAAAAAAAAAAGGCAGAAAATATGGGGACACCAAAAACTAGGTGCTGCTGACTGTTCGTGGAACGAGGGTATGGGAACGGGAGTGATGGGCAGAGACAAGGCCACGGACAAACAGATCATCTCTTCCGGATTTTGGAGCACCTTCTGTGCAGAAGGATCCCCAAAAAGGTTAGAGAGTGCGGACGCCGGGATCACTCACCCACTGCTGGAAGGAAGCCACCTCGGGGCTGAAATGCAGCGGCCATTCTGACTCTGCGCCAGCAGCACTAGGCAATTGTGTTTTTAGGAAGGGAAGTGAAGAATAACTTATCCAGCTGAAACCATGAATACCTGCGGCTTTTGGGGTGGCCCCTGCCCAGACATGCGCACGGCTGCAGCGGGCATGCAACGCATGCGCAGAGGCACATGCAAGGCGGCAGCGTATGTTACTCACGTCCCATACACTGAATGCAGAGGCCCGGGCCAGGCAGGCCGCGCAGGCACCTGTGCGGACAGCGGGGGGCAGGCTCGTGTGCGTGTTTGCGGCACAGGCGCTCACAGAAGCATCTCGTGCAAGCTGCATAAGCAACCATGTGATTGGCTGCAGAGCTTTCTATCAGGCTCCTAAAATGCCAATCTTTGACAAACACTGCAAACTTCGAGCAGTTACTTAAAGATACATATGTAAAACCCGGATTCTCCCCCGAAAGAAGCCATTCGTGTCCGTGGAAATGGCCTCGCTTCGGTGTCTGTCGATACTACAAGCAGGAGAAGCATATACCCCGGGGATCTGGTTTAGGAGGGATTTCAAAGCATCCCCTGCCACTTGCTTCTGTCTCCTCCGACAACCCCACTTTGTAGTGTGTGGCTGAAAAAAATCCAAGCCTTTGTTTATCTGGCAGACGGAGCGGCCAGACTCGGTGAGGTTGGGCCGCTCAGGGCGGCTGCAGACGGGCAGACAGCGGAGAGGTGAGGGTTTCTGGGAACGAGGCTTCTGTTGAGTGGAATGCTACATCTGGAGGGCTGCATTTCACGCTCTTATGGGAAGAACCACTCCTGATCCGTTTCTGGAAGCAGGAGGTGTCTCAGGGGTTGTACGCTTCGGTGGCGGGGTGGGGGAGGGGGTGGTAAATGCCAGGTCCTGACAATGGATGCAACAATTTCTAGGTTGTACCCCGTACCACACAGCTCCCATGGCCTCCTGGGAAGTGCTGAGGGGGCCCCCAAGAAACTGACTACAGGGCAGAAGCTGGTTTGCCAGTCACCTCGGTCCCTCTGTTCTCAGGGAAAGCAGAGAAACTGGCTCTGGACTTTAAAAACAAGCCAATAATAAGAGCTACCAAATATCAAGTCATTCTATGAGCTGGTCACTGTGGCAACTGGATGCATCTAGCATACACTGTCATATATGAGATACATACGTAGCCGCCCTTGACTGTAAAAGAAATAGAACGATACCTACTCAGAGAATACTCTGGGAAATTAAGTAAAGTAGTAGGAGCTAAGCAGGGGGTGGGGGTGGTGGGGACAAACAAAAATGTAACAATGAAAATAGTAATGGGAAGAGCTCCACTTGAGCACATATGCTGCCAACACTCTGCTAAGCACCCAGTGTATTTTTCCCCCACTTAATTACTTACTCTTATCTCCCCTCTACAGATGAGGAAACCGAGCCTTAGAGAAGCTGCCAAGCAGTAGAGCTGACATAGAACCAAAGTCCTTGCTGGCCAAGCTCAGCATGGTGCAGATACCCACAGTAGAGCCCTGTGAGCCCCCGAGAAATGGCAGGGACTACTCTTACGCCCTCATTCAGTGCCAGCATCCACTGTGTGCAGTAGGCTGGGGCTGTGTTACACCCGCCGGCCAAGTGAGCGGCTTCCCTGGGGTCTTACGCCAATCTCAGGTGGACAGACAGGAGTCAGCCGGGACTGTCCATCTCTAACCCAGCCTGCCTTTCTGCATTCCGAGCGGCACCAAAGGGACATTGTTCTCGGGGCAAGGTGAACAGGTGGTGGCAGTTGGAAATGTTGCTGCCAAGTTTTATCAGCATTTGGCTCTGGATGGCTGGCACTGCTCAGGCACAGCCCAGATGTGACTATCTGCTACAGCCGGGGTCAGGAGTGGTCTGGACAGCTCTGGGATGTAGCCATGAGGAGCCTCTCAGAGCAGGCAGGGACAAGGGACACCTTGCTGTGCTTCCTCATACGGTCCTGGGGAAGGTGGAGAGGAAGAGGACCCTGACACGAAACCTGAGCAAAGCTGCCGAAGGGCAGGCTGGGAGTTCCAGTGGCCACCAACCCACCTGCACTTCTTCCTGGTGATCCTTCCCATAACGTCCTACAAATCTAGAAACAATTTGGGAAAAGCTACCTTTGAGAACTACCAAATGACGGGCTCTGGAGCTGTGTCATTATCAAGGAAACCACCATCAAGTATAGGATCCCTGCGTGGCTATCACTCACAAATGCCAATGGTTGACTCCTCTACATATTTAGAAAAATGGATGCCCCAGAACCTTCCAGTATCATCCAGGAGAGAAAACCCATCAGGACTTCCTCTCTACTTTTTGCTGCAGATGACAAGTTTGGGTTGGGTTTTGTACTGATTGCTCTAGCTCTATGTTCCAACTTAATCTGTTATGATCTAAAGGCCAGGCCTTCTACCCTTGTTTGACGGTCCCATTGGGCATGAGGGTTCAGTTGCATCCTGCTCTTGGTGCAAATGAGAAAGGCCAGGGGCGTGGCATGGAATGTTCTCCAACCCTATGAAAAAGCATGGGTACCTTCCGGATCCCCCTACCTTTCCCTCTCCACCTCTTCTATTTGGGTCCCAATGGTGTCTGACAGAGTTTTAAAGGACTGTCTGAGGGAACATAGTACCAATCAACCCTAAGTGGGTTTTCTTTAGCTTTAAAAGATGTCTTATTAAAACTTTGCTGACTTTACGGGGATCGCCATGTTTAATGAGAGACCTCAAAGAATCTGAAAGCGAGAGATGAAGAGAGGAAAAAAGCCATAAGCTGTAATCACCATAATTATACAATCCCATGATGAGTTGAAAGCAGCCCCGATAAAGCCTGGGAGAAGAGGGAGTGTCATCTGCAATCGTGCTGGTCTTTAGGACAGCTGGAAAGAATGTGACATGAGAGCCCTTCCTTCCCCGGAGTTGGGCTGAAGAGAAGTCCTCCAGGCAGAGCCCAGGAGGAGGGGCCCCAGAAGGGGAGTTTCTCCCTGGTCTGAGGCCTTGGGGAGCGCGTTCTGGTCACGGCCCCGTGGAGAGGGGGCTGGAACCAGCTCGCCCACCTGAAATCTACTATTAGCATTGGGTGAAAGGCACCTGGCTTTCTCATCTTTGCTGTTTGCAGAAAAGCACCCTTTCTGGGTGGGAAGGAGGACAGGCCGAGCTCCCTCCAGCTCAGAGCCAGGGTCCCTCGTGCGCAAGCCCACCCCGGCTGGGCTCGGCCTGACTGTACCATTGTCGCTCAGCTGCCCTGGGCCAGCAGGTGCCTGTGTCCTCTGCTCGGTGACCTCCTTTTAGGCATTTAGGGAGAGAGCCCTCTTGCCAGAGCTCAGCTGCAGCAGCCTTGATTGACTTAAAAAAACAAAACAAAACAAAACAAAAAACCACCCAACAAAACAAAAGGCAAGGATGACATGTGAAAGGCAGTAATTCTACTCCTTGACAGTTTCCCTTGCTTGGCCTGGGCCATCATCTGGCTTTTTCTCCCTCAAGGCCTCCAGAGGCGAATCGGACTCTTGGATCCTTCTCCTCCAGTCTCAGCAAACTCCCTCCGTATGATCCACTTTCCTTTTCTAAGGCTTATTTAGAAACTATAGAATAATAGTAGTAGGATCCTTTTAACAAATACTCAAGGCACCAGAGGATTCCAGCTAAAATAGAGGCTCAAGGGACACCTGGGTGGTTCGGTCAGCTGAGAAGCCGACTCTTGATTTCTGCTTAGGTCTTGATCTCGGGGTTGTGAGCTCTAGCCCAGCACCGGGCTTTGACACTCTGGGCATGGAGGCTGCATAAGATTCTCTCCTTCCAGGCACCTGGGTGGCTCAGTGGGTTGAGCCGCTGCCTTCGGCTCAGGTCATGATCTTGGGGTCCCAGGATTGAGTCCCGCATTGGGCTCTCTGCTCGGCAGGGAGCCTGCTTCCTCCTCTCTCTCTCTCTGCCTGCCTCTCTGCCTACTTGTGATTTCTCTCTGTCAAATAAATAAATAAAATCTTAAAAAAAAAAAAAACCTCACAACCCTCTTCATAGGGAGCTAGCTCACTACTTAAAAAAAAAAGAAATTCTCTCCTTCCCTCTCCTTCTGCTCCTCCCCCACATTTCTTGAAGAAGCCCGCTTTACGATACCTTTGGCTTCTCCATTTTTCCAGGGAGCTTGGTGATCCTCCTGGGGACATACCCCTCTGCTGGGAAGTTGCTACTCTTCTTCTCCAGCAGGGTGGCCCTCCCTGTATCTTCTACTCATTTCTCCTAGCTTTGCCTGAAACTGCCCAGAAAGGCCCACTTACCGTGGAAGACAGACACAAATAGATCTCCTGTTGGGCAGCTAGTCTCCTGAGGGGCTAGGCATCTCTATCCCACCTGACATGGCTTCCCCAGCTACTCTCTTCCCAATTTTCCCTGGATTGTCCAAGTTCCTTGGGGGAGGGGAGCTTAGAACCAAGATTCAACACAGTCCAGAACAACACAAAAGCAGTGCGACACTTTTCTCTTTTGGTCATGCCACTTTGGTTATTATAACTTAAAGCAGCAGCAGCTGCTTCTTCTTCTTCTTTTAAGGCAATTGCATCTTGCTTTTGCTTCTATGAAACTCGTAGGCAACTATAACCCCAGAATTTCTTTTACTTGAATTACAGCAAAGGCTATGAATGCCATACTATAGTTATGAGGCTGACTTTTTTTAAACATAAATTTTATCTTATGAAATTTTATGTGGTTGTTTTGGACCCACCATCCCACCTGAAGGAGATACTCTTCCAATAGAATTCCACTGTCTACCGAATGAACAACACCTTGCAGGTGCAGATCTGTGAACAGGACCGATATGTTTTCTCTTCATCTGAGTCCTCCAAAGTGATGTTGATAGGGTAGGGCTACGTGACCTACCACCAGAAACTGCCTTTCTGGTTGACACAGATCTATGAATTCACCCTCTTACTTGCTTTACTCAATTCTGGGCAAACACAGAGAGTAGAGGTGGGGGCGGGGAGGGACAGGAATGGCTATTGGTTTCAACGTTAGGGCAGCTCCCGAATAAATATTCTCGACAGCAGGGGGCTGTAGTGATGACTTCTATCCTTCCACCATCCTCCACGCTGACAAAGGGGTTGTGGAAAGTTCCTGCCAAATAGAATCCCAATAAGAACCCTTCCTGTTGGGACTGAGGTGCTCAGGTGGAAAGGATTCAGCGGTGATAATGGAGAGTGGAAGGAAGGATCCCTCATTTCGGGGCCCTGCCACTGCTGGGGAGGGTCTCCGCTCCCAGCCCTGCCTCACCTTCCTATCTGCTGGGGAGCCACCGAAGGGTCCTTCTCTCATGGGCCTTCAGGTAACATCAAACTGACAACCCCCTCCTTTCAGGGGTTGAGCCTTTCTCAACCCCCTCCCCCGCAGCAGTGTCCAGTGAGAATTTGGCTACATGGCCACATTTCACAGATTGTTCCTATGGAAGATTTTATATCCTGCTCTCCTTCCAGAATGCTGAGATTCCCAAACTGGACTCGAACCGAAGACATTCACTTGCTGCTGTACAAAAGGGGAGACCCCTGAGTCATTTTTCACTGGGAGCTCATTTGGGGGGAACTCCAAGGTGGTTTTACTTCTTAGCCTTTAAGGTCCTTAGACCTTGAACTCTCTGACTTTTAACTTTCCCGTCTGGACACAGGCAGACTTGGGTCTCTTCTCCTTGACTCTGCCATTGGCAGCTTTGTCCCCTTCTTAGGTTCCTGCTATTCCAAAGCCTGACTAACCCCTGGGGGTTTCTCTCTCCAGCCCCTTTGTCCTCGGCGCAGGATAGAACTGGATTCCCTCCTTTGCAGAAGTGGGTATCCTGCCCTACTGAGCCATCTGTATTTCCCACTCTGCCTCCCACTGAGGGCCCCACGGTCACCTTCACCCTCTACCTTCTCACTGGACAGATGGGAGCCCGCGGCTGTTCCGATGTGGCTGCCTGGGGACAGGTGCCAAGCGTCTGACTATGTAAGTGACAAGGAACAGGATGAAATCCCACAAACCCACCAGCCGCTATTAAAGTGAGAGCTCCTTCTAGAAGGACGTCTTTCCTGAGTTGGGGGGTGAGGAAGGCTCTGATGTGGCAAAGGGCTGCAGGTCACTTCCCAAAATAGACTCCCGCCTGGCACAGTTTGCCCCCAGCCTGCCTTGCGGGAGACTGGCAGGGTCTGCGATTTGGATCTGAATCAGTGGCTGTAAACACACAGCTGTGCCTTTCTGCCTCAGAGGAGTTCCATTTGCACTTGACTGCTCCTCACACTGGGGTCTAGGGAAGGCGAAAGAGGGCCTGGGTGGTGGGGAGGGAGGGCTGGCGAGAGGAAGCGGGGGCGGCTTTGCAGAGCCTGGCTCCGTGTGCCCCACATGCCCCCTGTGTGGGGACACCGAGTCACCGCTAGGTTTTCTCTCCGGTGGGTGGGGGTGGGGGGACTCCGTGCGGGAGACGGGGTTTGGCTGCTTTGGGTTGACAGGTTGAGTCCTCAGCTGCAACAGCTGGGGGTTCCTCCTTCTGAAAGGAGCAGCAGGACGTAGGGCTGAGCTTCTCCAAACTGACAACATCTGACCCTTTGTGATACACAAAAATCACACTCCTGCCCAAAGTTTCGGAAGACCCATGCCCGTCCCCTGCCATCAGGAATCCCCGGACCATGTTTCCTTTTCTGCCTCCCAGCAGCCCTGCTGATTTGGTTGTCCGACACGATATAGCATGTGCATAAAAAATAGACTTTTACATTTGCCTTTTCCAGCTACAACCCTCTACTATTAAGTAAGCTTTGGGGAGCTTTACTTGGAGCCAAGATGGAGAGAGACGGAGAGAGGAGGCTCCGCTGACCACCAGCTATGACCAGGATAGCACACACTTGGGTAACCTCCTTTTGCCCATCTCTGAGAGAGGACAGTGGCCAGCTGGCCCAGAGTTCTCCAGGGACCCAGAAAGTGTGGGAGCAGGTGAGCCACAGAGTGATGCTGAGGTCCCCAGATGCTCACCTTGTGTTCCTTCCCAAGCCCTACAAGGCACGGGGTGGGTGGGATGCCGCGGCACCCACTCTGGAGCCTGCCCTTCTGCCCAGTGGACCTCACCCCTTACCCCCCTACACACCCAGCTGGGCGTCCCCCTGGAAGGGCGGGGACTGCAGAACTGGCAGGCATGTTGCTGACTGCGTTTCTGGGGACCTCTCCTCCCTGCCCTTCAAGGGTCACAGGGTGTGTGAGCCTGGGGATCTGAGCAGGCCTATGGCTTAGGGAGCCCGTGGCCCTCTTAGTTCTGTTGCTGCTTTATCCTTACAGCCTTGCCCAGGGCTTTTAAATACAGATCCAACTCAGTGCTATCCATGGTTTCAGTCCTGCCATCCAAGGCTGGCAGCTGCCTTCCCATCAGGAAGGCAGCTAGCTCTTTGTTCATTCTGAGAGATGATTCACACATTTCAGGAATCTTAGCCTAGAAAGAAGCCCAGACCTATGGGCACTCCCAGCTGGAAAAGTCTGTAGAGATTATTTAGTCCAAGCCATTGTATTTAGGAAGAAACCAGGGCTCAGAGAGGGCTAGCGGTTTGCCTGAGGTTGCCCACCTAGCAAGCTGCGGCTAGAAGCAGGAGCCATTCTGCGTGGTCCCAGAAGTCCTCACTGCTTGAGAGAGGCAGGAGTCTACGCTTCCCCTCCCGGATACTACCACGGAAGTCCTCCTCCATCCCTAGGCCACCACAGTTTCACTACTGCTGGGCCTCCGGGCTCTGACGCTCTGACGTGGGAGAGCCTAGAATGACAGTCCGACCCCCAGTGGCTCCAGAGGGGACCAAAAATTGTCTGCAATCAAGACCAACCCTATATAAAGATTTTTAGCCAAGAGTTCTTTGCTGGAGGCCCAAAAGGATTTTTTTTTTTTTTTTTTTTTTTTTTTTTTTTGGCTGAGGTCAAAGCCCTTTGGGGGCTCTGCTGAGTCTAGGTATTTGAGAACTCATTCCATCTGAGTGGGTGGCTGTCTGCCAGGATGCTGCGGGGGAGGGGAAACAGCCTCCTGGGGGGAAGGAGCTGTTACTGCTGGGCTGGTGGGCCGCCCTGCCTGTCTGCCCGCTGCCCCCCGCCTGCCTGCAGCCTCAGACTTCTTCTTCCTGTTCAGCGTCTGGGCCTGGAGCTGGGGTTTCTTCCTGCAGAGCTGCCTGGAAAGGAGAGGAGGTGAGCTGCTGACTTTTCCTCTCTCATTAGCTTCCCTTTTGGCCGGGGAGGGAGGAGGGTAGAGGGAGGAGCGGGTGACAGCTGGCTCCCAGAGCTTCCTGGTCTCTGCCTGGCTTTCCCTCCGCATTCCTTGGCTGGCAGGATGGAAACGCCTGTGGTGGAGAAGCTCCTGGGAACAGGCCAGGCCCCCTCAGCTTCCGGGCCTGTGGTTTCAGTTCCAAGGAGCACCTGGACGAAGCTCCATTGCCGAGTTCTCTCAGGTGGGTGAACCTGGTCCTCAACTCAGCTCCCCTCTGGGGGCCTCTTGTGCTTGCTCAGGCACCTCAGTCCCATTTCCCATCTTTGGAGCCTGAGGCTCTGGCTGATGAAGCTCTCAAGGGGGCCGCTGGGGCTTTAGCCAAACCCCTAGGCCCAGGTGTCAAGGGAGGCTGCTGCCCGCCGCCACCTGCCTCAAGAGCATCACCCCCAAGGCTGCTTCCACAGAACTGTTCGCAAGGAGAAGAGGACGTTCCCTGCTTCTCCTCCCTAGGGAGCTTCAGCCACTGCTTGGAAAGGGACAGCCAAATGGCCGCTGCTGAGCCTTGGCAGCAGGAGCTTTGCTTCCTGTCCCCTCCTCCTATGCCTCCTGGGTCCTCTGTGTCAGAGTCAGCCCATGGCGAGTAGGTGGTGGCTCGCAGGAGACCCTGAGGGAAGGAGCATGCATAAGAGAAGGCAAGGTGGCCACAAGCCTTTCTGCTCTGGCCACCCTCACACCTGCCTCGTCGCCAGGAGGGTGGCAGAGAACGAACAGCAGACTGCTGGGCGCTGATGGGCAGGGAGCAGTCTGGAGTTTGAGAAGTCCCCTGCTCCACCAGGTGGTCACAACAGGACCCCCACCAAGCAGTCAGAGGAGGGGGACAGGGAGGCAAAGATGAGCCACAGTGGTGGCCCTCACACTCCCTGCGGTGGCTCTCCCGTTTCACAGCCATGGTGGGAGGAAGCCTCCCAGTGCACAGGACTCAGGGGGGATAGGCTGGGTTCTTATAATCCGAAACCACGCGGGGGTCCATCCTCCCCCTTGTGAGGCTGCTGTAGGTTAGAGTTCTTGGACTGGGCCTCCTTGGAGCAGACCCCCACCATGTGCAGTGGTGTGGGTCATTCACTGCCCAAGGGCAGCTGAAGGTCAAGTAGGGGCTGAAATCCAGCCTACACCATGCTTGGTCAACTGGCCCTCTCTGGGACTGGGGCCCATCGGGGGTGTCCTGTCTCCTGTTCTGAATGAAGGTTGCACCTTCATTCAAGGTGCATGGTTGAACCATGCCATAGACTTTCAGTTACCTTTGGTCTTAGACATGAGCCTTCCTACCAAATTAGCAGGGCTTTGTGCATCCCCTGGGGCTTGAGCGCCCCGCAACTGCAGTTGTTTGGCATAGCATATCCCCCTAAAAAATGCATTGTATAATCAAGTTCTGGGTGACTCAGAATGAAGTTTCCACTGGAAGGAGAATTTCACAGAGCTGCCTCTACTGGGCATTGCAAGGCTTGTTCTGCACCCAAACTACCATGGCCCCAGTAGCTTCCATGAAGCACATGGAATGACTCCTTAGCATCTCCTAGGAAAGAGGCCATCGCTGGTCTTTAACAGATAAGCCCTCCATGTCATAAGACCTCTTAAGACTTGGGAACAACAATTTGCTACCTCCAAAGTTTTCTCTTTTACCAAGAAAAGAAAGGACACTGGCATAGGAGGACAGCTGAGGGAGCTCTCTGACCACCTGGAGCCAGGCCTCATTTAGTCCTAGCTGGCAGCTGGCCACATCCTCGGTGCACAAACTTTGTAGCTTCACTCCTTCATTTTTTCATTGTTAGTCCATGACATGGGTGGTCTTCATATCCACCTTTCCCAGTGACATGGGAATGCTATTCAACTAGTCTCCATTGAGTTTTATAGTTTGCAGGAGAGAGCAGATGACAGTCATACAGATCTCCCTTTAGAGAGATCTAGCACGTTATGGACAGTATATCCGGAAAATGGCTACCAGATTGCAAAGCATATTGGTTGGTGGGTTAATTCCATTTGGTTAGAACACTGGGATGTTTTAGACCAAGTTCTGGGGTCCCAGCCTCAAATCCTCTGAGAGTTGCCACTGTCCTACAGTCACAGACCATTTCCTCAGACACAGCCACATCTTGTGGGGATGTGGTGTTGCCCCCAGGGCACAGGAAGTGTGGCGGCATCAATGCAAATCCATTTCCACCACCAGAACTGTAAACTTGGAATGCACCGCCCATCAGGGTCATCACAAAAAGAACAGCAGGGAATTTATAACCTTTTTTTTTTTTTTTTTTTTTTTGCAGTTTGGACCTTTTATCATATAGATGCCAAAATTCTCAGAAGCTTGGAAGATTTTTCTCCTCCAGCTAGCCCTGAAAACATCTCTGTAATTTGTCCCACATGCACACTTGAGACGCCTGGAAGGTGTCTGCTATTTTCTCGTTCCAAATGCTTTGTTAACGGACTTCACAAAATCACTGACCCAACACTACTTCTGGGAGGAAGGGGCATGATTAAAAGCTCTTCACAGAGCTTCACCGAGATCCTTCTTGCCTTTCCTGATACCCACTTCTTGTGAAAAGCAGCCTGGAGATGTTTGAACCTCTTGTCTGGGGACCAGCCTTTCTCTCTCACACCCTCAGCCCACATGGTCAAGCTGAAGGGTTTCCACGGGGCTCTGGGAGCTCTCCTCTCTTGAAGTTTGCACCCAGTGGTCCAGCTGGGCCTCACAGGACACTCTGGGTTTGTCGACAGAATCCTTAAATTTCCTCTACCCACAGTGTGCACCTCAAAAGCAAGAGGGAAGCCTGGGTTCCCACCACTCTGCATAGGGCCGCAGGGGTGGGGAAACTCCATAGGCCTTGCCTCTGACAGCCTCTGGCAGCTTCTATGTGTGGGAAGCCACACAGCCATGGCAAACCAGCCACGAAGACACACCAGGGACCGCAGGCCTTCTATTCAGCAAATTCTGATTTCTCATGAGGAAAGGCCACAGAGAGAGAGAGAGAGAGAGAGAGAGAGGACCAAAGAAGCAAAGGGGTAAACACTCATATCTTAAATCGTCTCCTACCACAGCTATTGTGATGTTTACATCTATAACAAATTCAAATTCATGTTTAAATTCCGTAAAAATGCATCCAGCTATGCTAAAAAGATGAACGAGATATACGGATCACACAAGGGTCAGGTTTATAAGGACTCTCACCTTCAACAGAGGGGGAAGAAAAGGGCAAGTCAGCATCAGTGGGTTGCTGTCTTTTGGGAAGGGAAATGGGACATGGGCGTCCCGTTCTCTGGCTGCCATTTTGCTTCCCCCTAGTCTGACATTAACAGTGCTGGTTGGGCTCCATGGACTCAGCAGCTTGTTTTTGATTGAGTGAGGGGCTCGGTGAGCCCAAATCCTTCCTAAACACTGAGGCCTATGCTCGAATCTTGGAGAGAATGTCACAAAGAGGAGAGATGGGTCTGTGGTGTTCTACAGGCCCCAGGACAGAAGAACCTGCACCGTGCGCCATGGGGAAGGTCCATGAATTCAGAGGTCTCGCCTCTTAACCATGGGGTCTCCTATCTGCCACCGTGTTGCTCTCCAGCCCCCTCGAAGCTGGATGTGCATGAGAAACAGGCCACTTCCCTACAAAAAGAGTCAACCCGGAGCCCACCTTCACTCCCTTGGTCACAGTCAAGGCCCCAGGGAACTTGATCAGGTCTTAACCCTGGGAGCACAGGGGAGAGCACAGGGACTTCCTCCGCTTCACGCCTGCTGCCCCTCCTCTCCCTGTCCCGCTACGTGGATGAGGCTGACAGGGACCGTAAGGGACGTCGGAACTCATGCAGAGGCCACTAACACACACGGCAGCTAGACGGCATCGCCAGGACCCATGCAGCACGGCACCTTCTGCCCCCGCAAAAGCCGCTACGTGGCAGCATCAGCTCGCGACCTGCACCTGTGTGATGGCTAGAGCTCACGGATGGAAATTTGGATTTTTTTTTTTTTTTTTTTTTTTTTAGATGAGCTATGGTTCTGAGCCAATCTATTTCATGGTACAGTTCGATGGCCTTCTCCCTGGGCTGCCGCAGAAGATGCATTCGCCGTGCAGCCCCAAGGGCAGCAGGATCCTTCCAATTCAAAGCCCTGAACAGAAGATCAAACGCGCGGCCCGAGGCTGGGCGGCGGTGTGCACCTTCTGCAGAGGGAGGTGCTCAGGGTCTGCACCCCCACCCCTAGAAGAGCAGCGGCAGACGCTCGCAAAAGAAAAAGGGTGTATCGAGTAGGGGAAAGCCTTGGACTCCCTCCCGCCCCGACAACCAACAACAAAAAAATTGAAGAAACAAAGAAAAACCAGAAGAAACGTTGAGGGAAGAAAACCAGCTGAACTTACCACACTGCGAGTGAACTTTTCTAAGGAAGTTCTACGACCTTGCTCACTTTCTGGCTTTAGGGGGGGGAAAAAAAAAGGTAGGGAGAAAAATACAGAAAAAAAAAACTCTTCAGCTTACATGTGGTTTCCAAACAGCAGCAGCGGCAGCTAATGAACAAAAACAACAGCAAAACAGGGGGGGAAACGGGAGAAGAGAAGCAGCCAGCGCCGTAGGTGAGAGGCAGCGGGAGAGACAGCAAACAGAAGCCTGCCGGAGATGGTGCTGCCTCATTAGGAAAGGGGGTGTTTGCTTCTAAGGGCACCGCCCGTGGCGCTGTGGGGCTCGGAGTCCAAGCCTCTGTGCCTTTGCACGAGATTCCGCCTGCTCCCTGCGTCCCACGGTCTGTGCTCCCGGGCTGGCGCCCCCCATTTGTCCCCATTTGCAGGCAGATGCCTGGGGGCCTCACATGGGGACCCAGAACAGACTACCCCTGAAGGCTGGGGATCCTGATGGGATGTCAGGACGTGGCTGTAGGCAAGGTGAGGTCACCAACACCTCTGGAAGTCGGGCTTAGGACTCTGGGATTTTTTTTTCCCCACCCAGACGCAGCCAGAAATTTCACTCACTTCAGGGACTTCCTACTGGTCCCCTGTTGAATTTCATTCTGTGTCTTTAGAGCAAGGAGGGTCTGCCCACGCCTACTCTGTTGACAAAATGTTTTGGGCCTCAGAAAAAGTGTTTTGAACAGAAAGTGCCCTCTTGGTGTGTAGACAGGTGACCCGTTCTGAGGTTTACGCGGGGCAGGTGACAGGAGGCTCAGGGACCTCTGTGGAGAACTCTTAGCTAAAGAGCCCCTGCCAGGGGCACGAAGAGGCAAAGCCCTTGACACCTCCTCCCAGGCCTAGTCACTCACTACCACACAGTACCACAGGAAGAGAGGAGGGTGTGGCACGCTCCTGGCCCTCTCCCTAAGTTTCCTGCTTTCCAAGAGGTTTGGAAGAGAATGACATGAATTATATTCCAAATACTGGCTAGTTGATCCTAGAGCCATCCTAGAGCCCTGTTCTAGGCTCTTGAGCCCGAGACTGGGAAATCTGGAGAGTATAGTCACTCACATGGAAACACACACACACTCTCTCTCTCTCTCAGCAAAAATGGAAAGTGGAGAGCTGAAGGAGCAGCCAGGTGCCTGTGGGTCTGCAGGGTGCCGGAAGCAGGGGGTGGGGTGCGTGTGGGGGGGGGCAAGGGCAGCCACCTGACTGTGCGGTCAAGGTCAGAGGGCTTCTTTGGTGGTGGTCATGCCCCTATCCCCTCTGCTGGCTGCCAGGAGACAGGACGTCGCAGAAGGAAAACAACACAACACACACATACACACACGACACACCATGGCAGAGCCAGGCTGGTCCTTTTCCTCCCACAAGAAGCCAAAGGTTACCATACCAAGTCTTGGCTCTGGGGACTGCAGAACTCAGCTTCCATCCTGTGCGCGGCATAGGCGGCACACACTCGGCTGGGGTCAGGCTGGTCCTGGGCCCTGCAGCTAGCATGATGTGCCTGTCATTCTTGTCCTCTGGCTACTGTGTTGCTGTTCACAGATGGGCACCATTGTCTGACTCATTCGGGTTCCTGCCTTGCGTATCCTGGAGGAGCCCTAGAAACCCAGCTCACCTGCTCCTTGAGAACCTGCTTTGCTAGAGCAGCTAACCTTATCTTTGACAATATTGGGAAACAGGATGACCTAGGGAGGAAGGCTTGGGAGGCTGTGGCTCCAGACTCCATCACAAGATGGAAAGGCAATAAAGTGAGGTCGGATGAGATTCCCTCTTGCAGCTGGAGCGTGGGACCTCTCACGTACCTTTACGACCTGGACATTGATATCACACGGCAAGCCCATCTCTGACATCAGGGTACTTCTAGGCCTACCTGAAAATGCCGAGTTACAACTCCAGTCCATACCTGGAAACTCTTAGGGAGAAATGGAAGAAAAAGTAGGTTTTGTCACTGTTTTTGGAAACGATTAACCCCTGGATACTGCAAGGGCATTGGCATCTGCAAGAGCTTTTCTGCCAGAGAACATCCCTTCATTTGGGGGCTGGGACGATAACTCTAATCAGTTTCACATGTAACATTTCACAGGCAAGCTGTGGTGGGTCCCTTCCTCACGTGAGGGATCTCCTCTGAGAAGTTCTCCTCTTACGGGAGGACCTGTGGGCACAGGTGTATCGGCTCCACCTCCTGAGCTGGAGTGTGTTACCCCTTTGTGTTCAGACCTCTAAGAGGACTGCATGGACTCTGGCTTCTCCTGGGTATGTGGCTGGGCCCAGATGAGCCAGACGGCTAGAAACTCAGAATTTCTCCCAACTGGGATCAGTTCAGGGTCTTGAGACAGGAGAAACTGGAACATTCATTTTGGCCTTCCCCCATGAGATCTGGGCTGGAGATACCAGAAGTGTCTGTAGCTTTTCTTGAGAAAATGGGCATCTGGTGTTCCCCTCTATCTCCACCCTCCTGCAAGGCCAACAGCATGAGGCCAGGCTTCCCGTTTTCCATTGAAGAGTGACACTTGTTGGAAGGGGTGCAGGCAACCAATAAAGCTGGGTTTCTGACAGCTTGGGCATTCTAGAATTCCCTTTCCCTTCCTCAGACTATCAGGAATGTTTTCAGGGCTCCCTAATGTCAGAAGAACGGGAAACAAAGGCTGTTCTAGACCCTGGAGTTCAATGGTACCAACCAGATACGCAGACAGGATCCCGGCACACGAGGGAGACAGACAGTACACAGAGAGGAGGACTGTGTGGCCTGGAGAGGCAGCCTGCCAGAGGGCGCATGGGTGGACAGCCATAAGCTCAGGGACTGGGGTTGGCTGCGAGGGGAGCCGAGGGGATACCCATGGTCCTGAGTGGCGTGGCACGGAAGCTGTGGATTTGGGTGCAAGGAGAGCCACACGTAACCACACGTGGGCCTCGGAGCAGAGCTGCAAAGCGCAGAGGGTTTGCAGGCATACCGGAGTCCCCAACCATCTCTCCTGCCTCCCCTTTTCCAGACCCCAGGCCCCTCCCGGCTCTGCCTGCCTTCCTCCCAGAAACCCAGCAGAGTTCTTCCTGTTTCAGCTGCCCCTTGTCACCTACATGCTGTGGGTCCCTGGCCCCCCCCCCCAGTCCAGATGCCAAGGGCTACAGGGAACCATGACTTGATTCCAAGGAGAGGAGAATTACGAAGCTAGCGAGCAGTTATTTCGTGGCTGAAAGAAAGGGCAAGCACTGTGGGGCATCGGGGAAGGGACAATTCCAGGAGTTACTTCTGGGGCCAGAGTGGTGTCTGGGGGGAGGACTTGAAATCTGTAAGGTTTCCTACTCAGTGAGGGGGTCGCCCGATCCTTGCCTCGTCCTCAGCTCTGAGCAGGTCAGATTTTACCTAAAGTCTGTGGTAAGGGCGTCGGACGTTGCAGTGGAGGGGCTCTTTCCGGTTTCCTAAGGGATTTGCGGATGTCACCGCCAGTCCTGAAATCTTATGTTGAGCCACCGTGGCCTTGATATTTAGTCACCTGCTGTGGGCAGAACGCCCAAGGCCAAGGTAATGGGGCCATGGAGACAGGATGCTACACCCTGGACCTGCGGGGTGGGCTGAGGTGGTGACTATTCTACTTGTCTTCCCTTAGAGGGGGAGCGGATAGAGAGGGGAAAGAGGAAAAGAGAAAATAAATAAAACCCAAGGGATGATAATCTCTTTTGACGCCAGCAGCAAGCAGCAGGCAAGGGTTAACAGTGCTAAGAAAGGCAGGCCTGCCCTTCCCAAAGATACCTTCTTCTTGGCCAGCAGCAAGTCCTGGTAAGCGTTCGACCGGAGGAAGCGGGCATAGCTGTCACTCTTCATCAGCTTGTAGATGTGTTCCTGGGAAGGAAGGAGGAGGGAAAACACAAGAGAGAGCTGTCAACCACTGCTAAGGAAAGGGGACCATTTGGGTTCCTGTTTGAAGAAAGAGACCAACCGGGGTACGCTGTGCGCATCTAGAAACACTTGCGGTATGTTTGTTTTGTTCTTTTCCCACCCAGAAACACCAAACAACACAAATCTTCTCCCTTAGAATGATATCTCCTTGAGGATCAGGTCCCAAAGGCTTTGTAATCGGGCCTTGGTGCCACGTGGAGATGCAATATTGCTTAATGATTAAAACCACAAGCCCAGCCGTGAGCAGGAACCAACTAGTGGTACACCCAGCCACTTGGATGAATCTCCAGGGATTTATGGAGGGAAAAAGCCAATCCCCAGAAGGTTACACACTGTATGATTCCATTTGTGTAACATTCTCAAAATGACAAATTACAGACACGGACAACAGATGAGTGGTAGCCAAGGGGTAAGGATGCGAGGGGGTAGGGAAAGGTGTGGTTATAAAAGACAGTATGAAGGATTCTCGGGGTGACGGAGTTGTACAGAACCACACACACACACACACACACACCAGTACAGGTAAAATTGGGAAACTGGATACACTTGGTGGACATAGCAATGTCAACATCATGGTTGTGATATCATGCTACGGTTTGTAGATGTTACCATTATGGGAAACTGGTCGCTGGTACATTTCTGTATTAGGTCTTGCAGCTGCATGTGAACTGAGAAGTATCTCAAATTAAAAAAAAAAAGAAAAAAAAACAAAACAAAACCAGGGCGCCTGGGTGGCTCAGTGGGTTAAGCCTCTGCCTTCAGCTCAGGTCATGATCTCAGGGTCCTGGAATCGAGTTCTGTATCGGTCTCTCTGTTCAGCAGGGAGCCTGCTTCCTCCTCTTTCTCTCTCTCTGCCTGCCTCTCTGCCTACTTGTGATGTCTCTCTGTCAAATAAGTAGATAAAATCTTAAAACCCCAAAAAACCCAACTCCCTAGGCAACGGTGCAATTAGGTCAGTTGTGCCTGTTAGAGCCACTCTCCGGTCCTGGAAGGGTGCCCTTGGAAACCATCTACGGGGCATGTGAGCAAATACGCCAGGCCTAAGGCTTACATCCAGGAGGGGCAGATGCTGTGGCGTGGTGCCCTCTCCTCGCCCGGGCTTCTAGAGGCATTTGCATTCTGGCCTTGTTGCTGAATTTCACCCTTGACTTCCAGCTAATTCCTATAGTCTGTGGGCCCTTCCTCACAGATCTGTCCTCACCAAGGGCAGGGTAAGCTGGGAGTCTTAAAAGAGGGCATTTGTTGATTGGAAAAAGATTATTTATCAGTTGTGATGGAATAGATGTGGCTCAGCTGTCCAGGAAAACCTGGCTGTCCCAAGAGAGGACCTGTTAAGAGGAGTGGTGGGCTTTCCCTAGGAAGGATGGGCTTGCTGGCAGAGGCTGGCTTGGTAGAGGAAGCATCTTCTCTTACATACACGCACTGTTCATCCCATGAATGTGGACGAGGGCTTCGGGGCTCGGGGCAATGAAGAGCCCGTCCGTGAGGAGATGGTGCTCAGCTGAGAGGAGGGATTGGTCATGAAGGGCCTTCTCCCTTGGGACTTGCCTTCCAGGGGAGGGTAGAGGAAGGGAAGTCTCCCCTCAGCAGGGGGGGCACATTTTAGAGATGCCTGGCCAGGAGCCAAGCAAAATTCATGGAGGCAAGCAAAATTCAACAGTGGCTTGGATCTGAACCGACTTTGATAATCTAGATGTGGTGCATTTCGTAAACTCAGTGAGAACACGCTTCCCCTAGTGTTTTCCTGCAATTTTCAGACAGAAATCCAGCCCACTTTAGTGTAAGTTCCGTAAAGGTAGAAACAATATGTCTTTATCTCTTACATGTACAACGTGAAGCACAGGATTCAGTATTAGTGACCTTGTTTCCAGGTTCACGGCTGGGCTGGCCTGAGTAACATTCTGTGAGTTTATAGGCGCCATACTTGTGATTTCTGCTCCCCTCAGCTCCTGCCTTCTGCTTGGAAGGGGAGTGGGGCTCACACGCAGCTTGAAGGAATCCCATATGTGAACATCTTGGATCATCTCTAATGGCCTCAGAGCCTAGGCTGAGGCGCTCTATGTGTGGTCTCTTTAAATTGTTCTACCATTTAAATCATAGGTCATGTTAATGACTCACTGTCTCTTTCTTCCTGTCTCCGGCATTGCTTGTTTCTGGCTGACAGAGCCAGGTGGCTCCTGATTTCATCTGGAGAGACCTTCCATTCATACCTGGACCCTCTCCAAACCTTCTCCAAGGTAACAGGCTCCTGCTTCTCATCTTGGCTTCTCGGAGGAATCCAAATCCCAGGTCTAGTTCACACCCCTCACCCCGCGCCGTACTGCCCCAAGAGAAGTAAGGAGATCCCTCCTAGTCCAGCACTTCCGGCCGTGGCAACAAACTTCGCCCCCGATCTAGCTAATTCCTCCAGCCTCAGTGTAGGACGGAAAAGCCTGGTCCATTAGAAGGATGAACTTGTCAGTTAAAAAAGAACAGGATAAAGCACATGTCTAAACATTTCGTCACAGAAACAGTCAGCAAATATTTAATGAACATCTACTATGGACGAGCACCCTGTCAAGCACTGAGGTGACAAAGTCCCTGCTGTCATAAAGCTTAGAGACTATGAAGCACGATCGAAACACAAAGTCATAGACTACAACTCCCAGAGCAGTTTCAGGTCCCAGCCACTCGTGAATTTTACGTGGCCCCTTGTGGTGGGCTCACTCCCGTCAGCAACTTCTGTAGACCTTGGGGCGTATTGGAGCTAAGGGCTCCAAGGTAGCCATGTAAGCACAGGGTGTTGAGAATGGGTGTGTATGGGATGACCCACTCTTTCAGAGTAGGGTATGGCCTCTCCCCCTCCGGGCCTGTACACAGTGCAGTGTACACAGTGCAGTGGTCCATGGCTGCCTCCTACTCTCCTCTGCTCCCCCAAGCCAAGAAATGGGGCCTTTGATAGACCCAGTTACAGAACTCTGTTCTTTCCTCCTTGCCAGCTTTGTCTAAGAAGCACAAAGACAGTAAACAGGGGGTGGGTGAACGGAGCGCCGAGGTTTTTCTGGGAATGAGAATTAAGATGGGACTCAGGGTCTTTGGCCAATTCCCAAATGCAATGAGTTGATCACTGGCAGGGACAGCAAGTGTACAAAGCTCTTGGCAGTGACCTCTACTGATTTATGGGAGGTTCTGGTTTGTTTCCCCTGCTCTGAAGGCAACCAGTCTTAAGGGAAATGTACATCCAGAATCTGCAAAGAGCCACTGGCAAAACCAGGAAGCCTCACTGACAGAGTTCCTCCGGGGCAAGAGAAAAAGTAGTTTGGTCTTCTCTTTTCTCCTTCTTCATTTCTATCTTCCCTTCCTTCCTCTCTCTCTCTCTTCCTCCTCCTCCTTATTCCTTCGCCCCCTCAAGGAGAGATAGCTGAGTTGACTATGAACCAGTAGAACGAGCAGGGTCCCCCTCTGGCTTCCTGACCCATGGGGGAGTGGGTCTGAGCAACGGGCTCTCTAGGGCCCTAAATCCTCCCGAACATCTTCGCCGCAGTGGTCAGCGTGGGGAGGGCATCACACCCCTGTGGGAGCTGACAGCCACAGCACAGGGATGTCACCCGGACGAGACACTCCACCTGCCTGTCCCTCTTTGGGCCCGGGCCTTGGATGGGAGGTTCTGCTCGCCTGGGATGCTAAGGTGAAAGCAACGACGGGAGCCCGGAGGGCGCGCGATCCATGCGGGCGCTGGAAGGAGCAGGAAGTGCAAGCTGTCTCACAACCACACCTGCTTCAAATCAATGCTTTGCCATGATGGTCCTCATTTGGGAATCTCCTGTATTTTTAGGCAAAACACAGGGATCCTCACAAGCCCTGGGGAGGGTCATCAGACAAATACCTGGAGCCTTGGGCCCCAAGCAGGCTGGAGCGGCTGACTTGCTTAAGAGCACCCTCATGGCCTCCTCTTTGCGGTGGGTCCCTAAGACAGCGACCATCTCATTTCCCAGCGTTCGCACATCCTCCTGGAGTGGGACACCACTCAGCTGGAGCATTGCGCAGCTGCCGAGAGCCCTTCTTGTGAGTTTTGAGTGCACTGTTTTTCTTTTCGCAGAGACATGGGCCTCATCGCTACTCTCCACCAGACTTTGGGGACTGCTGGGTCCATCGTAAAAGATGAGGCTGTAGGGTAGAAGGGGGTGTTGCTGAGCAGAGAGGTGGAAGCGAGCCCGGGCTGGGCGCCAAAGGCTTGGATTCAGGTCCTGACTCTTGCCCCTCTCCGGCCCTGCCTATCACACAATTCAATGAGGACACTGAAGTGAGGGCACGATAGAAACTATATACATGTAATGTAGTAATAACAATCAGCCTTCATGCTGTGGCCGTCCTTGCTAGGGAGGGCGTGGGGGTGAGCCCAAAGATGGCAGGATCCCTGGGGCGGGAGGTAGGTCGAAGCAGAGCCATAATTTAGTTGCTGTTGTGTGCTCTGAATCAGTGCTTCAAGTTAAACAACCCCATTTTATAGATGAGGATTCTGAAACTCTGAAAGGTTAAGGGATTGGTCCACATACAGAGCTAGATTTGAACCCAGAACTGTGTGACCCTCCCCCCAATGCTTGTACTCTTCCCTAGCATGTTGGTTTTCACCGTCCTTGAACTGGAGTTTTGGGGGGAGTCAGTGTTGCGTGACTGGGACAAGAGGTTCTCAGTGTGTCCTTGGCAGAAACATTAGGGGTTTCTGCTTGAGTCCTAAAACGAGTCATCCTGGTGGTAGATGAGCTGCCTTTTGGGACCCATTTACTACCTCTGCCATCAGTGATGGGGATGCCTGGGTCACTCAGGGCAACAGGTACAGGCTTCTTACCTCACAGACCGTGTACAACTTGCCTCCCATGCCAGAAGAGAGGTCCTGACCTGGCAAAACTCTGGGGTCTGACTGGACCCTTGGGAAGCCGTAAGCAGCTGGTCTGTATCAAAGCAAGTCACCCAGGAGATCCCTTTCAAGAGACTCTCAAATATCGTAAACCAGAGGTCTTTAGACCCTAGGCACGGTTAGCTGAGGGTTAGGGGAAATTAGCACTTGTTTCAACCTGGGTGCTGCAGGAGGACGCAAGATGGGACTGCACAGTGTTGAGAACATGATGTGAGGCCTAAATCAGCACCTGCTGAGTAGACGTAGGCGAGGCGACAGAAGCGATGTCATGGCAGTGTGGACACCCACTTGTTGTCCTCATGGAGCAGCTTTGGATGACCTCCTAGGATCATGCGGATCTTAAATGAGAAGCCCCCATTTGGATTTCTTCGTCCTTCCAAGCAGAGCTCGGGGACACTTGTTTCCATGTCATGCAGCATTCCAATCATAAGAGAGCGTAAGAATATGTCCTCAGATGCCTTTACCCTGCAAAGCCTCTGTATCAACACGTTCAATGTAACTGACCAAAGGGTGCAGTCCCTTGAGGCTCTTCAATCCCTATTCTGTGCACAAGAGTAGCTTTCAAGACAGCTCTGTGTATTACCTTTTACCTACCCAAATGCCATGGGCATTAACTCAGACTGGTGTTTTCCTTTTCCTCTTCAAGGTCATGGGGTTTCGTGCAGGCAAGATATTCTCTGAAGCATCAACAAAGAAATTTTGGAATTTAGCTCTCTGGCGCCTTCTCTCTAGGAACTACTAGTCTGCGTGGTAATAAACAGAACCAGATCACAAACAACAGGTCTGTTCTTTTGGAGAACGCATCCCTCCCTCTGCTGTTCATCTCCCTAAAATAAAACCACCCACAGAATAAAATGAGTAACTCCTGGAGCTAGCAATGCTATGGCATTCTTTATTACACTATGTTGGGCATGGGAAGTCTACCAGGAAACGCCCTCCAATAGAGGATTAATATCAGGAAACTTGGGGGCAGTCTTGTGATAAAGACACACAATGCCAGCATGGCCACCACCAGAGCAAAGGTGACCAGCCTTCAGCAGGCTGTGAAGGCTTCTACTTCTGAGTAATCTGGGACAAACATAGATGTGTACTCCATATAAAAGCTTTGCCTTTTAAACAAAGCACATGTTTGACGCCTTGCGTTCCTTAATCAAGTTGCTTTTAAACATCTTAGTTGAGATAATAATAGAAATCCTTGACTAGAGGCTTCTTGTGTATTTAAAGGAGGTGGAGACTTGCTGATATCTTTCTCATCTCTTTCATCACCCATCCCCACTTTGTTGAACTTTGATCATGCCATGCATGGACCATGGCCAAGTAGAGTTTCAGGAACTTAGATGGAGGTCTACTCCTATATATCTGTATATTCCCAGAGTCTAGAACACCTGGCTGTTAGTGGGTATTCCAAGTTTTGCTGAATTGGTATGTTGTAGAAATTTAATCTAACTGGCATTTATTGATCACCTACTATATGTGTTCCCCAAGGTTGCTTGGCAAGATTTTTCAAAGTGGAAAGCCAAGGGACAGATTGTCCTATTTTCTAATGACAGGTGCAGCTGAGAGTGTTAGTGATTTCCGACTGAGTTGTCAAAGAAATTTTTCAAAAAATTTGAACCACAGGCAGAGCATTACTTTAGTGTTGTGGGGACTTATGGAAGGTAAAGAAGACCAAATTCTCATCAAAGAACTTTTAAGTCCAGAGGTGCTAAAAGGCCCAAAGGAGTCTCAATGGGGCATTTTAGCAGCTCAGGTAGGAAAGGAGTCAGGGGTTGGGGGGGAAGGGGGGTTGGGACTCAGACTTCTGGGAAGCCAACATAAGATCCTACAGGAACTGGAGCCAAAGGCTGGGTTGGTCTGCCTAGTTCAAGTGTCAGTCCATTTGATGGACATATTTCCAATCCAATCCAATCCCAATGAAGTGTTTTCTCAGGCCTGCTTTGTTTTGTTTGTGAAGAAGGGTATGCTCTTAGACAAGCTCTGCCTGATGGCCAAGAGTCACGGAGGCCTCCCACTTCCTTTGCAATTTCCCGCACTATAGAATGTCACAGCTCACAGGTCAAGGTCTCCCAACTGGAATGGGAGAACGAGCGTCCATGAAATGGATGGATGGGGAGGTGGCTGAATGACTGAATGGGCCCAGCGATACAATCCTGGCAACACCCGGGACTTTTCAAATTGAAGCCAGGCAGCCACTGTGCATCCAGCTGACTTCCATCTCCCTCCCGCAGACTGCAGAGGCTCTGGGCAGAGGGGACGGTCCTAAGAGGAAGCCTTAGGTTCTCAATAATTCCTGTGGTTTCATTTTCTCCTCCAAAAACCACCAGCAAAGCTTTAGATTACATGCTCTGAGATGCAGATCTCTCTTGCTCCAGCTCACCCTGCCCACCACCCTCTGATACCCTCTCTTAGCTCAAAGCCTTCCATGCCTTGTTACCATCTTCACAGTGAGAAAGTTTGAATTCCTCAGGATGACATGTGAGGCTCCCAGCATTTGGCTCCTACATACTTTTCCTGCATTTTTCTCCTAAGAAAACTCCTTAGAGGAGCAGACAATTGGGAGAATTATTTTTTGGTCTAGCTTGGAATTATAAGACCTTGGGAATACTAGAGCCATTCACTTTTGTGAATTCACACACATAAATATGTAGCACTTTTTACTCAAAAAAAACTGTCAGGCCATTAGCTCATCTGGTTTCTCAAAAACCCTTAGAGGGCTCTATGGAAGCCATCACCCTCATTTTCTAGATAAGAAAACCAAGGCATGAAAGGTCAAGGTGCTTTCCCGGGACCACATAACAGGTGAGTGGCAATGCAGGTCGTCCGATGCCCCATGGTTGAGAAATAGAGAATTTAATCCATAGCATAAAGAACTGAGTCCTTAAAACAACAACAACAAAAAAATTCATGGCCCATTTTCTTTTTTTCTCCCCTTACAAAGCTAAATCTGTGAAATTGGAACAACACAGCAAACAGCTGAGGGCTATGGTCACAGCCCACAGACCTTTATGGAAGATTTGGTCTTGGCCCAAATTTTCAAAAAAGCCAAATGGATCAGCAAAACACAAGTTGCAAATGCAGGGTCCGTGCTGACGGGGTGTCTCGTGAAATATTTCCACAGGAAGCAAACATTGGTAATTAACTTTGTAACAATGCATGCGGTCAGATAAAAAACAAAATGCTGGGAGAGAGCGGCCACCGCACCCCAGTCCTCATTTCAAAGGAACCCATAAATCTAGCTGACCTTTCTGGCTACTGACCCTAATAGTAGGGCACACAGTCACGGGTCTATGGCACTCTGAGCCCGCCAGTGGGGGCTTCTGAGAAACACTTATGACCATCTGAAGAAGCCACTCACACCTCCTGATCCCATAAAGGAGGATTTCCAAGGGTTTGGGAGTTGTTATTCCCACTTTGCAGATGGGCAGAATGAGGAAAGCAAACTTAAGGCTTAAATGTGCTATCCTAGACAGAGCAGGTAGCAGAAGCAGTTTCAGAGCCTGCTTCCTGGCTGGACCCTTCTGTAGAGAAGGGAGGTTCCCCAGCTCTCAGCACAAAAACCCAGCCCTCAACAGCTAGCTATCCAGGGACAGTGTGATCTGAGGAGCTGACCCTTGGCCCAGGGTCAGGAGATCAGTGCAAGTCTAGACTGGTCTTGGGCTGCTAAGGAATTGAAGCAGTTTTCCTTACCTGGAAGCTTTGGAATCACACCTGTGTGTCTGGGGCGGGCGGCTGTGTGGACCAGAAAGGGAAAGTAGTGGGAGCATTGTGGCACCAGCTGACTTCTCAGTCTGTTCTGTGAACTCCAGTCCTTACTCAGACTGATTCGCTACCACACCAAGAGAGAGCCCCTCTGACCTTCTCTCCCAAAGAAATGGAAGATTAACCCCTCCCAACCTGCTAACGTCTACCTTTCTGGTATCCTGAAGCATTTCAGTGATTTTTATGGTTTAGCACAAGGGTCTTAAGCAACAGGCCTCAAACTCACATCTGGCCCCTTATTTCTTTATGGGTTGTGAGCTAAGAATGGTTTTTACATTTTTAAATGGCTGAAAAAATTAAAAAAAGAATATTTCATGAAAAAGTATATGAAATTGAGCTTTCAGTAACTATAAATAAAGATTTTTTTTGGAACACAGCCATATCCCCTCCTTTATGCTGTTTATATTGTAATGTTGTTACAGTGTAGCTGTTCTTACATCACAGAACTGAGTAGTGGTGACACAGACCATATGACCCACAAAGCCTAAAATTTATACTGTCTTGCCCTTTACAGAAAAAGTTTCGTTTTTAAAAATTGAACCCTGGCTTGGTGTAAAAGGCAGGCTACAGAATCACCCTATTTGCATGATCACCCTGTACACATAAATTGAGGAGGAAAATACACTAAAATGGGCATTGTCTCTGGGTGCTAACATTACATGAAATTATTTGAATTTTTTCACCAAACATGTTAAACATAAAGGTATAAAAATATTAATCACAATAGGAAAATACAATAGTAAGCATTTATTCTATTTTAGTATAGGCCCAATCATTTTAGTTGTTGATGTGCTTCATTTCACCTGGTCCCCTTTCCATCCCCATGTGTGGGGACCCTGGTACCTTTGTTACACAAATGAGGAAAGGAAGACCCAGGGAATTCAAGTAACTTGTCCAAGGTTACACTGCTAGTTAGAAACACATTGTATGTGGGCCTTCTTTTCACTACATATGTATTGTGCACCCCAATGTTCATAGCAGCAATGTCCACGATAGCCATATTGTGGGAGGAGCTGAGATGCCCTTCCACAGATGAATGGATAAAGAAGATGTGGTCCATATATACAATGGAGTATTATGCAGCCATCAGAAAGGATGAATACCCAACATTTGCATCAACAGGGATGGAACTGGAGGAGATTATGCTAAGTGAAATAAGTCAAGCAGAGAAAGATAATTATCAGATGGTTTCACTTATTTGTGGAACATAAGGAATAGCATAGAGGACATTAAGAGAAGAAAGGGAAAAATGAAGGGATGGGGAAATCAGAGGGGGAGATGAACCATGAGAGACCATGGACTCCAGGAAACAATCCGAGGGTTTTAGAGGGGAGAGGGATGGGGGATGGGTTAGTCTGATGATGGGTATTAAGGAGGGCACGCATTGCATGGAGCACTGGTTGTTATACACAAACAATGAATAATAGAACACTACCTCAAAAACTAATGATGTGGGGCACCTGGGTGGCTCAGTCAGTTAAGAGTCTGCCTTGGGCTCAGGACATGATCCCAGGATCTTGGTATCAAGCCCTGAATTGGACTCTTTGCTCAGTGGGGAGTCTGCTTCTCCCTCTCCCTCTGCCACTCCTCCTTCTTGTGCTCTCTCTTGCTCTCGCTCAAATAAATAAATAAAATCTTTTTTAAAAAAACAAAATAAAACAGAAAAATCCCCAAAACACCAATGATGTACCATATGGTGACTGACATAACATAATAATAATAAAAAAAGAAGCACATTGTATGTTTACAGTGGAAACACACTTAAGAACAAAAGGGAACAGGTTGAAACAAGTTTGCTTAGAAAGTGTTTTATTTGAAATCCAGGATATTGACCCTAACATAATGAGGAACTTAGAGAGGCTCTGAGTAGCCTCTCTGAGTCTACTCTGCCTCAACAATGAGGTATCCTTTTTGTGGAAGTACCTGAAAAACCACAGAGCACTGTACTAATGTTTATTTAGAAACTTGTCAAGGCACAATCTGCTGACTTCCTAAGATTTCCTATCCCACCTTTCTCAAATGAAAAACAATATAAATGTCAAGAAGCGAGGACTGGTTTACTAAACCATGGCAGTTCCACACAATGGAATACTATGCAACAATTAAAGAACCAGGCGACAATCATCTTGTTACTGCTAGTGTGGGCGCTGTAGCTCCAAAGCTGCTCTGTGATCAGGCAGGAGAAAGTGAATGAGTAATGGCGTGAGGTACTAGGGCCATCATCTGTGGCATCCTTGAGAACCGAGATTCTCAGTATAGGGAAAGGGGGTACAATATAGAAAGAAGAGGTTAAATAAAATCCCCTGTAATTTTCAATTTGAATAGAAAGTATAAGTAAGAACTTATGACATATTTTTAATCACCACCAAAACCCACTAATTTCCTAACTCTGTCCATTGAAAAGGTCTAGAGAGGATGACCAACCCAGGAACAATGAGCACCTCCAAGTGCCTAGATTATTGTCTCTAAGAACCATTTCCCACCAAGAGAAACCAGGTCTGGGACAAGGTCTGGAAGATCTTAGCTTCCTTGTTATGTGGATGACATCAAAGGTTACCAGGACCATGTAAAAAAGAGCCAATGACTGAGATGGCACAATCCAAGCACCAATAAAAATAATAAGCAAAATGGACTAAAACACACCAAATGTGTTTAAACCTATGAGTTTACAAAGATACTAAAAACATAACAGGAAACCCTGATTGGTCATTGGAAGATGATAGTAAACTACTCATTATTTTGAAAACTAAAAAATAAAGGGAAAAAGCCAAACACGTATCCTATCTTTCCTATATAAATTGTATTATTGGATGCTCTAATAGGAGCTATATTTGATTATTTGTATTTTGGCTATTAAATGAAGTAATTAACTAATGGATCTAAGCAATAAACATCAACAGCTGCTAAAATCACTAAAAGAGAAAACTATACCTTATGTGCCTTCTGACAAGAGAGTACAACATGGTTTATGAAGCAGTTTTGCCCACAGACATCAAATGTAAATCCAACTAAATATCTAAATCAAACTAATTTGTAGGAAATACGGAGGATAGAAGGACATGTTAAACAGCACCACAGGGCTGCCATAAAAGAAATAAAAATCCAGGCTGTGGGACTCTCTACAGGGACTCTCTTGTTATGAGAGAGAAAGAGAGAGAGAGAGACCGACCAAACAAGCAGGGCAAGTGGCAGGCAGAGGGAGAAGCAGACTCTTGTTGAGCAGGGAACCCAACATAGAGCTCAACCCCAGGACCCTGGGATCATGACCTGAGCTAAACACCTACGCTTAACTGACTGAGCCACCCAGGCACCCCTGGATTCTGATTTTATTTTATTTTATTTATTTTTTTTTTTAAAGATCTTACTTATTTATTTGACAGAGAGAGATCACAAGTAGGCAGAGAGGCAGACAGAGAGAGAGGAGGAAGCAGGCTCCCTGTTGAGCAGAGAGCCCGATGCGGGACTCGATCCCAGGACCCTGAGATCATGACCCGAGCCGAAGGCAGCGGCTTAACCCACTGAGCCTGATTTTAAATTAAAGGTTAAAAAATGGCATTTATACCACCGCCATAAATTTGAACATTTGCATATAACATATATATGTTATAAAGAAAATGTTGCTAATTTTTAAGGTGTGACGGTGGTGTTAGTAATGCTACATACTAGGTATTCACAGGGAAATGATGTAATGTCACAGAGTTGCTTTAAAATAACCTAATGGAAGCTGAAAAAGTAGGTGGGGACACAGATAAAATGAGATCGGTCCTGTACTGGTGATTGCTCAGGTTGGATGTTGTTCTGCTCTTTCTACTTTATCACATGTTTACAGGTTCCCATAATAAAAGATTCAAATAAATCCTTCCTTCCAACATCTGGCTCGTCGGCTGGTTCTGACGAGTATCTCAGGTCTTGTATTTCATGAACGATGGAGAACTGAGCTGTGTGTTCAGATCATTCATCTGAGGGGCCTCTCTATGACCCAGGGAGCTCCTACATCACTTTCCTCTCCAGAATACATCAGTATGCGCTTGGGAGCACATACACAGACACATACAAAAAAAGATTTCTCATGATTTAAATATTTTGCTTTGAAGCTGCAAAGAGTTATGAGAGGGTTGAGTTTTCATCAAGTAACAACATGGAACTCTGTAGAACCAAATTTGCCTGGCACCAGCATTCAGTGGAGCTCACGGCCAGAGGAAAGGAAAGACAGTTATGGGGTTGAGCTTGGGCGGTGCTTCCGTTTAGAAGTTCTGAGAAAATAACCAGGCAGATCCGGATGACAAGGGACATTGGTTCTGTTCCCATGCTATTATTTGCATCAGTGCCACTGAGTTTCCTAAATTGGATAATAATGTCTGTAGGAAAGCGATGGAGGCCAATTCTCTATTTGGGGACCCCACAGGTGAGAGAAATGAAGAGGGTTGAAGAGACAAGCCTGAAGCTTGAAGCCCCATCACCCCAGGTGTAGGATGGGTGAGAGGGAATCCCAGTTAGGGCCTGGAAAGTGGACAACAGACTGGATGGTTATCTTTAGAAATGTACTTCTCAGCCCTCAAGGTAAAGCATGTTTAGAGTGGCTTATGTGGCTTCTGCTTCTTTTGCCAGCCTCCCCAGCATCTGCGCCCAGTTGTAGCATCCAGGCTTAGGAGTCCCTCCCGTGGCCTTTCTTAAACCTTAAACCTTAAACCTGAGACTGACCCCAGCTCTCCAACTGGTAAAATTCCCCGTTCTTTTGTCTTTCTCCCCAGTGAGCCCATAACCTCCTTGAGGGCAGGGGTTCCGTCCTTCTTAGTGGTATCTCATCACATAGCACAAGGCCTGGGATAGAGAGGTGCCCCCCAAAGAGTAACTGCAGAGTTGAACGTCACGATGGAAGTAGAGTAAGGAGTGGTTATGAGCTGGGCTTCACGGTGAGGTGAGACTCACGGCCTTGCCCGCTCCCTATACCCACTTTGCTGATGTGGTGTTAGGGTTTCTGGATTCTACTACTGACTTACAGGACCTCAGATTTTGTAAAACACTTTGAGATTCTCCTGGAAAGGATAACACCTATAACTAAATGTCTATCTCTCTGCAACAATGTAACTGATCCAGGAAGACAATACTAGGAAGAATTTCACTTTCCACTTACCTGGAATGGTTTCCCCTGATGGCTTTACAATAATAAAACCTGAAATTCTAGCTACACACAATGACTTGGACCTATATGAAAGGGTGAGGTGGTGAAGTGGACAAATGAACACTTTTTGAGTAGATAAGAAGTAATCGAGTAGATAAGCAAACCTGGGCATCTTCGAATGTGTATCTCCCTCCATCTTTGACGTTTTGACTGGTTATCTCATAGCTGTGAGAATCCAGGTTGATTGCGCTTGGGGCCCCTGGAGCCAGGAACTCTTGCCAGATTTCTTCTACCCTCTTGGCCACATCCTGGAGGGGTTGTTTCTTGAGGTCTTGGACAGCCAACCAGAACCTGGGAAGCATAAAGAAAGTCATTTCCACGGCTCTCAGCCTCTGGACTCTGCTGGATGTGGTCCCAGAACACACAGCCCATAAAACTCGTTCTGCTGCATCTCCAGACTCCCCTGCTGCCGCTACCTAAGAGCAAAGATGGTAGGGACTGCTGGAAATTCACAGGGTGCTACATTATTGTGGAGAATTGAAAGGAAGAGCCCATTAGAGAAATCACTGTACTTCTGGTTACCAAGAGATTTCTTTCCTTTACATCAAGGTTTCTCAAGCTCTGCACTATTTCCATGTTGGGCTCAACGATTCTCTTTTGTGAGGCTGCCCTGTGCATTGTAAGATGTTGAACAGCATGCCTGGCCTCTACCCACCAGATGCCAGTGGGGACCCCTCCCCAAGTTGTGATAACCAAAAATGTTTCTAGGTACTACTGAATGACCCCTAGGAGGTGAAATCCCCTCTTGGTTGAGAGCCAGTGCTCTCCACAGGTGCCCTGACACAGAGAGTATGAATTCGTTTGTCATATCTGGTTGGGATCAGTTTGCAGCATCAAAATGAAGGAAATCACAGAGGCGGAGAGAAGCTTGGAATCGTAATGAATATCTGAGCTGGAAGGACCCAGCTATTCATGTTGCTGATGGAAAAGCAGTCAATTTGCAAGGTCGGTGTCCAGCATGATGCTTAGCATATAGTAGGTGCTCAATAAATGGCTGTTGGCTTGAAGATGGGCTCCTGAGGAATAAAGCTAGAGAGGCACTCATGGGCAACCTCTATGCCAAAAGATTCTCCAGAGAGCACTGGAGAGAAAACCTCTAGCTCACATCCATATGTGCTTTTCATGAATTCCTCAGCATCAGCATGGCAGCGGCTGTTGGAAGAGCTGGGTGTGAGCTCTTTTCTGCTGAGGGCAGCAGCAAACAGGGCTAAGCTTGGACAACAGTTCCCTGGTCGTGAGGATGATTCCTGAGGCAGCCCTGGGGAGGGCTTGCAGCAAGACCCAGATCTGGGTAGCACACTTTGTGCCTTGTGAACAAGACAGGCCAGTGTCCCCATCAATGAGACATGAGGACAGGCCCCAGGCTATGTGGTTGCCACAGCCATAGCATTCACACATATGCCAGTCAATGAAAGGGCAGGGACAAGAGAAGCTGGACCACAACACGGTGGGAAGTGCGTTCAATCTGTCATCGAATTGCACCCAAAGTAAGACGTACTTGTTTTTTCCTTTTCCTTTTCTTTCTTTCTTTCTTTCTTTCTTTTTTTTTTTTAAAGGTTAAGCATGTTTTTCTGTTGCTGTTCTTAGAACTGTCTTTGGAGTCAAGTGCATGGCCCAAAGGCGCCACTCAGTGGCCAACTGTGGTAATACAGCTCCATTTCCACCAGGAGAGAGGTGTGTGTGCCGGGGCTTCTGGAATCCCAACTCTTGTCATGCTTTGCCATTTGGGATTCTAATAATCCCTTTAAAGAAAATCCTCATGGTTCCCTTGTTGGTCCTGATCAGCCAGAGTCCAGGAAGGAGATTTAATGACCTCACTTGACCAGAAGACCAGGAAACACAGTTCAGTCCTCATCTTGACTATGCTGCTGTCTTGGAATTGTACCTTTCTGGGCATTCCTTCCCCCATCTGTAAAATGGGTATGAAGTGGGTGGCGGGATATGTGACGTGGGTCTCCAGAAGTTCCCATCCAGGTGTAACAGAAATGCTTTCAGTTCCCGTGGGTGAGAGCTGTGGGGAGGTCAAAGGGGACGGCCACATGGTCAGTACCGGGCTTCCTCCTTGGGTGGCTGGGCGTTCTCTCTGTGGGGAGTGGGGTTCTTCCACCTCCCAACCCCATGTCTCAGGGTCCTTAGGCCTCTCCGTCCCACCCTCGACGTCTGCTGTGGAATGAAGGAGGTGACCAGGACACAAAGATGAACATGGTCATCTGGTGATGTCTTTGTCAGAAAGGCAGGGTGTGATGGGCAGGTGAGAATTAGGAAACCCAGCTCTGAAGAAGCAAGCTGCTGTGGGTTTTTCAAAGGACCGGAAGGAGTGCTTGTGGGCAACTCACCGAAGATGGAGTCAGTGAGTCTTTGGCAGCCACGTGCTGGGGCTGACATGAGAAGGGCCCTCCCTCAGGGAGTTGTCTCTGGGGTGAGTCCCCTGGGGCTGGAAGCAGCTCCTCTGGGCCAGCATCCTTCCCGAGCCTACCCAACCCTGCAGTTTCTCACACACAGGGATGGTTCCTGGGCAATTTCCTGCTCCCTCAATCAATGTCATATGGGGGTCACCTTCTGTCACTTTCTGTCCCTTGTTTCGGGCTGCTCTGAGGAGAAGCTCTCAAGCTCCGGGAAGGCCCAGCAGCTTCTGAGCTCTGCAGACTCCTGCGGTTCCCAAGGCCTCAGAGTCCCTTTGGCGGAATGTCTGGGAGCCGCAGTCATGCCCCTCACCTCAGCGGGGTATAAAGAAGGTCTGAAGTGGATGTCCACGGAGATTCCAGAATCCCATGTAACAAACTTGTACATAAAAATTAAAAGGTTCCTTTTGCCACAAACCAAGAATTTTTCAAAATAAAAGTACAAGAAGAAACCACGGGCCTGTTCGAAGACGAGGAGGAGACGACATTCCTCAGACAGCCATCTTTCCTCCCTGCCCTCACAGGGACCCTCTCAGCCTTCTGTCAGCCTTGCAGATGACCTGCCTTATCCTTCTCAGGTGACAGCAAAAATGCTGTCACAACAGCATCCTGACATCCTGTATGTGTTTACCGTCCCCGGCTTCGGTGAACCTCTGTGTCAATTTGAAATTCAGAGCAGGCTCCAGTCTGCATTTGCCATCTGTGAGCCCACTGGCCTGAGGCAGGAGCGCGGCGCTCGGAGCCCCTGGGCCCCAGTGGCCCAGCCACACGCCCCTCTCTGGGGCCACGGAGCTCCCCGCCACACACCCCGGGCGGGCTTGAGGCCCGTGGAGGCTGGGGCAGCTTCTGCCTTCTTGAAGCCTGCAGGTACAAGTACCGCTCCTCCCTGAGGACGCCAGCCAGAGCAGGGGGACGATGCCAGCAGCGGCATCAAACCCGCCCGTCCTGCACTAAGCCTCTGTGGCTTGCAGCAGAAGGGCTGTCATGACTGGCAGCCCACAAGGACTCGCTGGTATCAGGGAGACCATCTGTCCCGCTCCGCTGGAGTCGTTAGAGCGTGGGGAGGCAGTCCGCGCCGGCATGGGGTGTGCGGCGATGGCTCAGGAATGCAGGCCTGGCTCCGGCCTGGGTAGGGAGCCCATGGGGGCTCTGGCGCCCCCGGGCCCAGCAGCAGCCGTAGTGGGAGGGCGGTTCCAGGGGTGGGTGGTCCCCGGACTGCCCCGGGTAGCCCCCTCTGTCCCCAGGACCTCAGTGCTGGCAGGGAGTGGGATTTTCTCCTGGAGGCTGGCTGGAAGCAGGAACAGCAACACAGCCACTGTCCCTCTCTTGCCAGGGCTTCTGGGCAGCCCCTCAGTTCTTATTTTCCCTATTTTTTTTTTTTTTTTCACAAACTAGGATTTTCACGGCTTGGAAAAATCTAGCTTTTAGTTCATTCCCAAAGAAAAAGCAAACTCGATGCTGAAGGAAGGCTTTCTGTGCCCTCTGCTGGTCAGCAGAGACTCAGGAAGGACAGAGGCAACTTGACGGGGTCCCTGGTGGGGCGGAAATCCTCCAGGGGGGCTACCGCAGCCGCCAGCCCCAGCCCCGCGGCCGCTGAGTTCTGTGTCTTCCAGGGGCAGTGGCTGAGCTACCACAGATTGTCACGGCAGCGCGTGAGCCACCTCTGCTCCGATTAATCATGTGTTTGGTTAGTGGTGAGTCCTGCTGGGCCTCATGAACCTTCGCAGGTCCTCCCAGGACCCGGGGCAACTCTCGGAGCCGGGAGCTTTCCAAGCAAACCCGGCAGCTCCCCCGTGCTCTCTTTAATTGCTTCTCCCTTCAGCTGACACTGTGTGGAACTGGGATAATCAATCTGCAGGTTAGAAGAACAACCACGTTCTCTCAGGAGACGTTACAGCTCATAAAAAATGTACAGGCAACGCTCTTTGCTGTGGGTTTTGAGTTTTAACTCGTGCCCTGCCGTGCAGAAGGGGGTGTCGCGCCAGGGAGGGAGCAAGATGGGCATAGGGGTGATGGGGAGGGGACAAAGGTGGACAAGGGACTCCTGTCACCATTCTGGGAAAGCGCACAGGGAGGACGAAGTCAGATAATGCACTCGACGTCCCTGCGAGAATTCTCGCCTTCTGGGTGACAGCCCGTGGGCATTGTACAGGCCCTCAGCAAACGGTTACCTTGGGGCCCCAGGCCATCAGAATGGAGCCCTGGGCTCAGGTTGGGGTGCCACAGAGAGCGCGGGTTCTCACGCCCTGCAAGGCGCTGGGCCCCCAAAGATGAGGCCCCTCCCTTCTCAGCTCACCATGAAGGGGGACTTGAACTTATGTCTTATTATCACAGACACCTTCCCTTAAAGGATCCAGGGTGATGCTTTGCTGTTGTGAGAGTGACTTCTACGTCTCTTTGGGGCTCCTCTGGGCTGCCCTCTCAAGCTCTGGTACATGTTCAACCACGTGGCTACTTCACCAGGGCCGTGCAAAAATGTTACCATCTAAGTACCCCTTTTGCTCTTCAAGTGATGCAAAGGCATCTGGGGGACGAGATGGAGATGCCCTTTGCAATGGATGCGGCTGAGTTCTGGTTGTTTTTTTTTTTCCATCCCCGAATGCCAGTTGCCTGGGCTGCTGATCCGTCCTGGGGATAAGGGAAAACTCCCAGCGTGCCCAAAGCCAACAAGAGCAGGACCCCTGGGTTATGCCATGTTCTTAAGTTCCAGGAGGCACCATTCACAGGGAGCTTCCTGAAGGCCCATCTGTGGGGCACCCATGGCCGCCCTGCTCAGGGGAGTCCTTGGGCCCTGGGTCACGGTGGCTGCTAAGCCACTCTCTGTGGCTGGAGGACTGACTGCAAAGGGGAGGAGAGAAACCACCTGGTTAGGGATGACCGAAGAGTCCTAAGTAGTTGTGTGATTTCAAACCGAACTTTCCCCAATGTATCAAATTATGCTGAATATCATAAAAGTGGAACTTGGGTCCCCAGAGAGGATTTTATAAGCTCATGGGCTGTACTTTTTAATCTCTGGCTGTTCTATTTTCTTTATCCTCTCTCCCGTCATGGATCAGAGGGGTCCCTCTCTAAGTGTGGATTTATGCATTCATGCTGGGGGTATAGATGAATCACTGACACACTCCCGAGTGCCTCTCCCCCACGCCTCTTCCACTCAAGATTGAGTGTAGCCTCCTGCCACAGGAGGAAGGAGCTGGTGGAGGCATGGGGGGCTGGGGGTTGGGTGGTGAGCGGGGAATGGCAGGATGAGGTGCCCAACACCTGCCAGGGACAGACTCCTCCCTGCCCTCCTAACCTTACAAGTAATGCATTTTCGCTGCACACGTGTGGCTCTGGCTGCACTCAGACTGGGCGCGGCGAAGGGGCTGAGCCAGCAGATGTTCCGGCTAGAATGACCCTCAAAATGACCAGGATCTGTCTCTGTAATGGTGCAGGTGGCAGGAGGGTCATAAGGCCACGCATAGTCTGAGAAATAACCAGGTGAAGTCGCTTCTAGACGGCTCTCTTAGACCGCTTTCTTTGTGGGGGGGGGGGGGAGTCCTGCAGGGAACAGAGATAAAAAGGAGAATTTGGAAAGACTCCTCACGGGGGTCTTTGGGCTCCGTGTGGGTCCCAGGGCTGAGCCTGTGCACAGAGAGTCCCCGGAATGCAGCACTTGGGACCAGGAGGGCGTGGCTTCCGAAACCCCACCCACCTCCTCTAAGAGCAGCCTGGGGAAGGAGGCTGGTCTGACCACCACCCTGAGGGAGAGTCTGAGAGCCCAGGCCTTCGGTTACAAATGCCTGCCTAGGAATTGAAGCAGAGCTCTCAGGTGTGTTCAGGACAGTGCCGCTGCATCAGGAAAGAACTCCTGTGTCCCGACTGGGCCTCAGGTGTGCAGCCTTATCTGCTGTACCGTGGCCTCCGGGTTGCCTAGAAAGGCATCGGGTGCATAGGGTTAACCGGGACCCACACATCCTGCTGGAGCCGTGTGATGTGGGAGAGCCCGCGGCCACGCTGTGGCTGGTAGGGTCTTCTCGCTGAGAACATTCTCCCTCCTTCCAGTTTGTCTATCGGTATCCTGTGTATTCTTCCAAGTCCGGCTTAGGACTGGCTACTCCGGCTCACATTCATCCCTTCCTTTTATTCAACGTTTCCAAAACAGTTCCTAAGTTTATACTCATTGATAGTCATTTAACGATGCAATTGTTTCTTGTGTTTTTTTCCTCAAGCGCCTACAAGATCACTGGAGACAAGGATCATGCAGTTTGCCTTTCTTGCATCCCTCAGCCGACTTCTGCGAAACTTGATGCAGCATATGTGTGGGAAAAACGGCGCCTGACCGATGAATGGGACCGATGTGGTTCCTGCTGCCAAAGAAACAACACGGTCTTTGCACGGTAACATCGGAGCGGACAGTCCTTTGCCCACAGTATATGCTCTGACTTTTTAAAGTTAAAAAAGTTTAAAAAAATGGAATAAAACCACCCTTTCTGAGAAAGACACCACTGGATGATGGGAATTAACTTTGCATGCAAAAAAAGAACCTGATGCCAAGAAAAAGGTCCTGAGCTTTCCATCTGAGAAGTCACCAGTTAGCTTGGATCACTCGGGAGCTCAGACCCATAGGTCTCTGTTGATTCGAATACAATGGAAGCCTGAATAAACCACAAGTTCCCTAGCCTTTCCTGACAAAGACCCCTCCCTCTGAATGCTTTCCTTTTCCTCGCTCTCTCCCAATGGGCCTCCTGTTTTGAAGGTTTTGTTTTTTTCTTCAACTGAACAGTAATTATTAATACATCAATGCATTTCCCCCATCTTGATTAGCTGGAGACCAAGAGCGATGATCGGGTGTTCTCATTGGCAGCAGGTGACCAGAGCAACTGTGACACGGTGTTGATTGAATCCCCCCCAAAAAGGAAAAGCATGTTTTTGTTAGCTTTTACGGATATGTCTCCAGACATTGAACCGTATCTACTCTGGCTTTTTGAAATTCTGAAATGAGCTCAGGGATCCCTCTTTTTTCTAGTTAGCTTGTCAAGTGTTGGGGACCCCTGACCGAGACATTTTGAAGGAGAGGGTCTCTGAGCTACCTTCCCACTCCACAGCTCCCTGGTTCTCTGTCATCAGACCCACTGGATCATTTGCTTATCACCGGAGACATGTTCCCAACAACTTGAACAACTGTCATCTGGACTTACGGGACAGAAAATGCTGGTCTGGGGAAGTGGTGATGCGGGGATACCGGAACTGGGCATCAAGTTCATCCTCCACTTCTGTCTTGGCCAGATTAGCGGGGGTGTGAGTTTTATTGAGAAAGGGAGGCGGAAGGGGAGACTGAAGGTGCACATCTCCTCATACACACTCTGCACATGGAGGCAGCCTTGGAGAAGGTTACCTGAGGTTTTCTGAGCTGAACTCGGACTCCAGGAATCTCCGGAACTGGTCCTGCCCCACCTGGTCCTTTAATACCTCGTCGAAAGAGAAGCCCCACCTCTTAACTCGCTGCTGGCTGGGCTCTTTGCTTTTGGGGAGAACAAAGGTTATAAAAAATGATCAGTGCTAAGCAAAAAACACTGTCTTATTCCCTCTGCCAACTCGAATCTATTTTGCTGCCGCATGCCGAAGGGCAAGGTCTCAGATCTAAGTGATGGATTCGATAAAACCTGCACAAACTCCAGTTGCCGACTCGGCACAACCTCAGCCAATGGTAAAGTGTCTCTTTAGACAAGGCATTTCGAAGGGTCCACATTTAGGCGAGGGTTCCCCCGGAGACCTGCCAAGTGGCTGCTGTCTACAGGGAGGGAAACAACCCTGTTCACTTGGCTTCGCTGGACCCTGCCTGTCCACTACCGCCCAACTCTCGACTCTACAGCTTCTCATCTTGCTTAGATCCAAGTGGCATCTGAGCAGTCAGAAACGCATCAGCTCCTCCAGGATGAACCCTACCAATTGCGTAGAGGCAGACTGTTGTGTCCATGGAACAACCGTCTGGTCAGCCTCTCTGATGTTCTGGGTGTTGTTCTGAGCATCTTATCTCTGCTAACTCACTGGGTCCTCACAACTGCTCTGTAAAACAATGTACTAGTATTGGCCTCATTTTACAGATAGGGAAGCTGAGGGCTGTGATCGCCTGCCCAGAGACACACTGGGAAGTGTTGAGTCAAGACGAGTCCAGACAAATGTGGCTCCAGAGTGCAGCCCTTAGCCTGATAGTGCTGTCCCACACCCATGTGACCCTCCTCAGACCAAAGCAGGGGTCGGTCTTATTCTTTTGCTCTGGGAGGATGAGACTAGTTCCTTCAGCTCTGCCTTTCCGTTTGCAGTTCACTCATGTACTTAATCCCCTGACCCTTCAGGTAGCTTTGGGTCTAGGTCACAAGCCGCACTCTATAACCGCCATATGCAAAGAGTGGTCTGGGGACCAGCAGTGGACTCTTAAGCTCGGTCTCAGACATGGGGAATCAGAATTCACAGCCATTGAGATCCCTGGGTGAGTTAAATGCTCACTAAACTTTGAGGAGCATGGGTCTGGCAATACTTATTTTCCTTCTTTTTAAAAAACTGACACATAGTTCTTATTATCTCTAACAGGCATTAAGTGAATAAAATCATGGAGTTGATATATTCTCGTGTTTGTCTTAGACAATGACACTTAGTGAGGAGGGGGAAGAGGGCGTATGTGTTCAAAGGTTTGGAAAAACAAATAGGCCCAGCCAAGTGTGGCCCAATGGAAGTTTTCTGCTACGATAAGAGTATTCTGTATCTCTTCCTTCTGTCTGGAAGCCCCTAGACCCATGTGGCTCTTGAGCACTTGAAATATGGCTAGTGTGACCGAGGAACTGATTTTTATTCTTATATTTATTTATTTATTATGTTATGTTAGTCACCATACAGTACATCATTAGTTTTTGATGTAGTGTTCCATGATTAATTGTTTGGGTATAACACCCAGTGCTCTGTGCAATCCATGCCCTCCTTAATACCCATCACTGGACTAACCTATCTTCACTTCCCTCCCCTCTGAAATCCTCAGTTTGTTTCTCCAAGTCATAGTCTCTCAAGTTTCTTCCCCCCCCCCCCGATTCCCCCCTTCATTTTTCCCTTCCTTCTCCCAATGTCCTCCGTGTTATTCCTTGTGCTCCACAAGTAAGTGAAACCATATAGTAATTGACTCTCTCTGCTTGACTTATTTCTCTCAGAATAATCTCCTCCAGTCCCATCCATGTTGATGGAAAAGCTGGGTATTCATCCTTTCTGATGGCTGAGTAATATTCCATTGTATATATGGACCATATCTTCTTTATCCATTCGTCTGTTGAAGGACATCTTGGCTCCTTCCACAGTCTGGTTATCATGGACATTCACTTACACCATACATGATGATTTTTAAATTTTATTTCATTTTAAATCATGGAAGTTTGTCCGTTTGTTTGTCTGACAAACCAAACCCTCACTGCCAGAACTTCTGATTTAATCATCCTAGGGAGGGGACTGGGAATTGTTTTTCTTGTTGTTTGTTTTTTATTTTTTATTTTATTTTATTTTTTAAAGATTTTATTTATTTATTTGACAGATGGAGATCACAAGTAGGCAGAGAAGCGGGCAGAGAGAGAGGAGGAAGAAGGCTCCCTGCTGAGCAGAGAGCCCTATATAGGGCTCAATCCCAGGACTCTGGGATCGTGACCTGAGCCGAAGGCAGAGGCTTGAACCCACTGAGCCACCCAGGTGCCCCTGTTGTTTGTTTTTTAATAAACTCTCCAGGTGGTTCTAATGTATGGCCAGAGTTGTTGGCCAAGAACTTCACTTATGAAAACCAACAGTCCCTCAAATTGCTGGGTATATGAGAAGATGGACGGATCTGCTCTGAACAGTGATTAGTCACAGTGACAGATTATGTGATAAATGGCCCCCAATGAAACCCACTATGTCAGAAATAGAAGGGAAGTATGAAAACCAAACCAAACCAAACCTGTATCACACCCTCAGAGGAATTTAAGAGGGTAAATATCAAAAGAACAGGGCAGGCTGCTAAGAAGAAGGGGTCCAAGAAATATTAAGAATTCCTGGAAGTGAAAAGCATGACTGTCACCCAGCCCTCCCAAAACTCAGTAGGAAAAAGAAAAACTCATAAAGTATAAAATCACAGAATGGACATTACTGAACACCAAGCTGAAGGCTCTGAAGAGGAAGTCAAGGAATTCTATCCTTGAATATAGAATAAAAAGACCAAGAGATGGGAATTATAAAAGAGAAAAGATAAAGAGAGATGGCTGTTCGATCCCAGAGGCTCAGAGTTTCTACAAAAGGATTTCCTGAAAAGAGAGGATAAAACAGAAAAAAGAATATTACTGATTAAAAAAAGGGGTGGGGGGAGAGAGCAAGAGAGAGAAAATACCTTGAGTTAAGGAAAGATTTAAATTCTTGAATCAGATTAGAAGGGATGACATAGGGCCCATCTAAACTATTAGAAAGCACTGGGTGTGATGCATAAACAATGAATCTTGGAACACTGAAAAAATAAAATAAAGTTAAAAAAAAGAAAAAAAGAACTCCTAGAAATAAGATACTCTTCTACCAACTATTTTTCTTTTAACGTTGATGGAGAAACGTAAGTCCCAAAATGTTGGTTTAAAATGTATCAGTCTTGGGGTGCCTGGGTGGCTTAGAGGGTTAAGCCTCTGCCTTCAGCTCAGGTCATGACCTCAGTGTCCTGGGATCGAGCCCCTCATCAGGCTCTCTGCTCAGCAGGGAACCCGCTCCCCCTCTCCCTCCCCGCCCCGCGCGCCTCCCTCTCTGCCTATTTGTGATCGCTCTGTCAAATAAATAAATAAAATCTTTAAAAATAATATATCAGGCTAACATACCTATCAAGAAGAATGGGACTTGGAGGAAGCAAAGGGAAATTCCTATTTTTTATTTTACATACTTTATTATTATTTGTATGGTTGATGCCATTAATTAAAAATGAAAACATTTATAGCAAATATAAATAGAATAGAAACTAGAGTAAGGAAAGCTAATACAAAACTTGATAAATAAAGCAAAAATCAGGGAAGAGGAAAAAAACAAAAAGAATGAGATTTGGAAACCATGAAATATCAGGAAAAAGATAAAATACATAATCCAAGTAAATATAACTGTTTTTTATCTCAATGTCTAAGGCAAAACACGCCGCTAGAAAAGTGGGTGAAGAACACAAAACAGTCTAGTTCACGAGAGAAAAATGAATATCAACCATGAGAAAAGATTCTCAAGTCTTTTAGCAAAGTGAAAAACATGAGATTTTTATTTTAACTTATCACATATGTGAAAATGACAAAGACTGATAATGCTTGAAGATAATACTTGAGTCAGTGAGGAATGTGGAGAAATGGACACTTTTAAACTGTGGGCAGGAAATAAAATGATATTATTTTGCTTAAGAGAATCTAGTCATATGAGCTAAAATAAAAATAAACATGTCAGTCTTAGCAATTCCACTCTTGGAAGTTTATCCTATCCTATGTGTTTATATGTGTTTACAGAGAGAGATTCCCATGATAAATTAATTAAAAAATTACAGGACAATGTATATATAATGAATCCCTTTATGCAAAAGAATATGATACTGCATATACATGAGAACCTAAAAGGAGAGACTCTGAATCAAAGTTTCCCAAACTTCCTGAGTTCATGGCACCCTTAGAGTCTCAGTTACTTTTTCATGGGACCCCTGGGCAATAAAACCCACGTAATAGCTTTGTTTTTTCAATAGGTCCAAAGGACTTAATATGTATTTATGTCCTAAAACTTAGTAGCTATAAAGTATATATAAATGGAAAGAAAAAACAATGTTTACTTCATTCTTAAATAACCACAACGTGTCCCTGCTGAGCACTGTACCTCTTCTCAAACTTTGGAATCAGGCTCGACCCCAACACGCTCGTTTTCTGTTCCATTTTGACTTTTGTACAATACTTGCCTTTTATCAGCAACTGCGCTGAAAACCCAGATTTGCAAAAAAGGAATATAATGTAAAATGTTGGAAATGGTGAAGTACTTCAAGCTAGTACTTTACACTGTATCAGATGCACGGCAGCCATCGCCATGCTTCCCTCGAGGATACAGAATATGCCGGGGTGACCCTGTGAATTCCCTGCAGGGGCCCAGGGTGCACTGGCTCCGTTTGGGAACCATGACATTAGACTGTAAGCAAAGATTCTTTCTGGAAAGTGAGATTAGATGGGAAGGAGAGAAACTTTTCTCTATTATGCACATCTGAATAGTTTGAACTTTTATTATAATAAGCAAAATATAAAAATAATAAAAGACTTTCATTACTTTCTTAAAAGATTTTTAATTGTTTTTAAGACTCAATTTATTTATTTGAAGGAGAGAGAGAAAGCACGCAAAGAAACGAGTAGGGGAGAGGCAGAAGGAGAGGGAGAAGCAGGCTCCCCAACGAGCAGGGAGCCCAATGTGGGGCTCAACCCCAGGGTCCTGGGATCATGACCTGAGCCAAAGGCAGATGGTTAACTGAGCCATGTAGATGCCCCAGACTTTTATTATTTTTTACAAGTTTTTTTTTTTTTTTCATTTCCAGAAAAGAAACCAGAAAAAGAGCAAGAGTGAAGGGGAATGAGGGAGATACAGAGAAATGAAAAATGAAATAAAAAGGCTTCTAGCCGAGGGGCAGAGGGTGCCGAGGCACACCACACCAGGTGTGTCTGTGCACTTCCCTTGGTGACTGTGAGTCTGGTCCCAGACCCTCTGGGCTTTGGCTCCTGGCTCCTACCTTCCCTCACAGGCGAAGAGCTACTTTTAGTCACTCCCCAAGAGCAGAGTGATGAAAACCACAGCTCTGGAACCTGTTGTCGGGGTTCCGACCCTAACTCTGCTACCCACTCGCTGAGGGACCTCGAGCAAACTCATTAACTCCTCTGTACCTCAGTTTTCCCATCTGTTCAGTGATGAGAACTCTGTTTACCTATTGCAAACACTCTTATTGTTGCTGCTGATGCTATATACAAGCAAATTGGTCAACAGATTTTTTTTTTGTCCCTCCAGCAATCAGAGCTAGGATGTGTGGGGGGTGCCTGGGTGGCTGTCAGTTGAGAGCCCGACTCTTGGTTCCAGCTGGGGTTCTGACCTCAGGGTCATGGGATCGAGCCCTGCATCTGTCGAGCTCTGTGCTCAGCAGGAAATCTGATTCTCTCTCTCTGCCTCTGCCCACCGTCCACTCTCTCTCTCTCTTCTCAAAATAAATAAAATATTAGAAAAAAAAATTTAAGACTAGCCCTGTTCTCACGATATCCAATGGTCAGAGAGAGGTCAGAGGAAGGCACTGGGGATCCATGTACACACCAAAGCTACAGAGAGGTAGAACCCTATGTGAGCAGAACTTACTTAGGAGGTAACTAGAGGGGTTTCTGTTCTAGTGATAAAAACAGTCAAACTGAGATAGGAAATAATGTAATCTCACTATCATGTGATTTTTTCCCCACATCTCTTTCCTTCTCAAACATTAAAACTTTTTTTTTTTTTTTTTTTTTTTTTTTTTTACCTCATCTCTATGTCCCATAAAGTGATATCATCACTGATCCAGGGATTGGATGGCTCGGCCGGCGTGATCAAAGGATCATATTCCACATACTGTTCTGTGTAAGCAATTAAGCTGCAGGAAGAAAGCAAAGAATGCTGCTGAATTCCTGTAAAAATGTTTTCTTTTTTACACAAACATTCTAATGGTCTTTATAGAATTCTAAGTTAAAGGGAATCACCTTTACTCCCACTTCTGATGAATCCAATTGTTTCCACTTGTGCTTATTCCCTTTTCATGACGAATGTATCATTTTTGCATTATGCAGTCATAGTACCTGTAGGCATTTTTTATCTTTTCCCCACTTTACTCTGGACCTGGACCCTGGCTGCACTAGCCTGACTGATACACAGGTCCAAACCTGCTTGCGTATCACCTCTCGCAGAGACCACGGCTCTCAGGGCATCTGGGTCATAACGAGGACACTAGAGTCCCTCCAGGCTGTCAGGCAAGTGTTCCCAGCTGGGAGATTTCCTTATTACAACGACTAAAATCCTGATAGACCAAAAGGAGGTAATGTATTATAAGCATTATTCCACAAAACAACTTAGTTTTTCCAGTTATAATTCAAGCAGCTGCATTATCTTTCTAAAACAATAAAATAGTACTAAATGATTTCACACACACACACACACACACACACACACACACACACACACACACACAAATAGCAATTTTAGCAAAACAAAAAAAAAAAGGGATTTTTTTCTCCTATCCCTTTACACAGACTTATACTTTCTACCCTTCTGTTTCCTTTAGCAGTTAGCTGTATATTTCTAAATTTGGTTGTTATAGTGGTTCTTGATTATCAATTTTAGATGAGGATTTAGCTTTCTCTTCAGGAGTCCCCAACTCCCCCACCACCTCCCCCCACGATCCTCCTAAGAGACATATAATACTTTGGTAAATCAATATTTATTATTGTCCACATTATTAAACTAGATACAAATTGTATTTTGCTACGCTGAGACTCTTCAAGGGTTCTAACAAATCTGTAAAACATCTCTAGCAATAGTTTTTCCACATCTTAAACACATCACAGGATCGTGGTTAGTTCTGTCTCCCCCGCCTCCTAGAGGATTTCTCTTCAAAGTCTCGAGTCCTTTCTCTCCAGTCTGGACCGTTGGCTCTACACGCCTGATGCAAAGTCACCGTCCTGGGAAGTCCTTTACTTTCTCGTGGAGCCCTTGCTTTTCCAGACTTCACGTCTGTTTACTGGCTTTCCTTCCTGTTGTGTTGAAATCCTCCTCGAGTAGTTTCCTAAGAAAGGATGCACAAAGGCTAACTATTTCAAGTCCTTGCGGGTCTAAACATATTTTTGTTTTATCTTTATACTTGGCGGATGGTCCTGGGCGCAGAACCCTAGGTTAAAAATCATCTTCCTTCAGGGTTCTGAGGGCGGTGCTCTACTGTGCTTTCTGGCGTCCAGTGCTACTGCTGAGAAGTCTGGATCCAGCTGTTTTTGCTACTGTCTTTCTTCGCTGGAAACAGAGCCTTCTTTTCTTGTTGCACTGCCCTGAGATTTCACCCCGGCCCTTGCTGGTTGTTTTTATTTACTGTGCTGGCTATAAGGTGCAAGAGATTAAAAAAAAATTTCCCAGAAGTAATATTTCTTGACTAATTTCATTCCATTCATTTCCTTGGTCTTCTCTTGCTGCAATTCTTTCTAGGAGAACATTGGACCTTCTGGATTGATAATCTAATTTTCTTAAATTTGCCTTACCGTTTTTCATCTTTTTGTCTTTTTGCTTGAGAGTCCTTTCCGTCTTGTTATTTATTTATTTGCTTTGAATCTGGGCTATCACTTTAACTTTCCAGAGTTCACTCTTGTTTATCATAGATCTAGTTCTTGATGTATGGATGAAATATCTTCTGATATCTGATATTAATATTTCTTCTTTTTTTAAAAAAAATATCTGTTTATTTTAGAGACAGAAAATGTGAGTGGAGGGGGAGGAGCAGAAGGAGAGGGAGAGAGAGAATTTCAAGCAGACTCCTTGTTGAACACAGAGCCCGTGGTAGGGCTCAATCCCACAACCCTGAGATCATGACCTGAGTCGAAATCAAGAGTTGGACCCTCAACTGACTAAGCCACCCAGGTGCCCTGATATTAATATTTCTGAGGATATGAATTCTATATTTTTATTTTCTGGGTTTTTAAAAATAGTTTTTGGTCCCTCCAAGTCCCATTTGCTCTTTGTTTTTATCATACACTATCACACTGGGGTTTCCCTTGAGTGTCGGGAAAATCTCTGGACATCCACTTGTGTGTAAGAGTAAGATACAAAAACCTGCTTGGAGATTCAGTGTGTATGGTGTGTATGTGGACAAGGGTTCATTGTCAGATCATGGGTAACTCACTAGACTTTTCACTAGAGCTCCAATGAGGGATGTGGGGACTTTCCCTGGAGGACATTGATTTTTCTCTAGAGCAAGTATAAGGAAACATTGTCAGCAAGACTCCATAAATATTTCAGATTTTACAGGCCAGATGGTATCTGTTGCAACTACTCAGCTCTTCTATTGCAGCAAAACTCAGTCATAGATAATTCATGAATCAATGTGTGTGATTGGGTTCCAATAAAACTTTATTTGCAAAAACAGTAGGGTGGAGAAGACTTGGCCCATGGTTTGTAGTTTCCTAGTCTCTTGCCTGTGGGCATATACATTGAGTTCCTGGAGGGCTAAGAGCCAGGCAGAGACAGGAGGGAGGGTCCCACTGTTCACTAAGTTGATCCTCAATTAATTTTCTGTTTTCACCTGGCTATTTATGATGTGAGGCGCCTGAATTCTGAACTGATGTTGACTCAATTTCTCTGGAGAATAAACTGTTCATCTTCTATGATGGTAGAAACTAGGGAGAGATAGTTTCCTAGTGGGGCAGTTACCTAGGGATCCAAAGATCCAGAGACAGACTTTGCCCATTCCTCTGGGTTAGCCCCAGGTTTTATTCTTGCTCTCCATGGTACCTTCAAAAGCCAAGACCAAATTTTGTTGGGCAATCTGGCTCACTTTGTTACAATACTGACACTTAACACACAGGCTATAATGTTCTTCGCTCTGTCCTCAACCATCTTGTTTTCCTTTTTTTTTTTTTTAATTAAATTTTGAAATATTTCAGGAATACAGAAAGGCGTAAGAATTGTAAGGACATCATCCTTGTTCTCGCCACCCTATTAAAAAAATAATACAATAGAGACAGGGGCCCATGGTTATGCCCTAATTCCATAGACTCTCAAACTTGGAAAAATTTGTTGAACTTGTTAATCCATTAATTTGTGGACCATGTCACTCGTATCATTTTTATTCCTTTACTGACACATTGCTTTTGAGGAGGGAGAGAAGAGAAACATATGTCCACAATATTGTCTTGAGTGAACTTGTTATAATTAATATGATCATTTCCTTTATAGCAGACACAGATTAAAAAAAATTTTTTTTTTTTTAGTATACATAATACTGTAGTAAAACACCATTGTTCACATAGGTTTTTCCATCTTCTGGGTTATTTATTTAGAATTAATACCCACAGGTGCAATTATTGGGCCAAAAGGTATGAATATTTTTATGGTTATCGATCCACCATAAAACTTTCCTCCAAGCACTGCCAACTTGAGTGTCATCAATCTCTCCTGAAATGATAAATTCAGAACCACAGTTCTTACTACTGAATTGCAGAGGGTAAGCATGGTCAATTACTGCAGAAAGTGTGAAGAAATTAGCCAACAGCTATAACTCACTGCCAATCAGAAAGTGTGGTCCACAAACCAGCAGCATAGTGATCACCTGAGAGCTTGTAAGAAATGGAGAATCTCAAGTCCTACCCCAGACCTACAGAGTCAGAAACTGCATTTAAATCAGATTCCCCAGGTGATTCATATGCACAGCAAAGGCTGAGAAGCACCACATCTTATTTGATATTCTGAGGGGTTCCGGTCATTTTATTCATCCAATCAAAATGGAGGAGCCTGGGATACTTTCAGTTTTAAACAGGGCTCCAGATTTTCCCATCATCTCACAGCCTCCTCACTTTTCCAGGTGTGGTCTGTTGCCCAGCAGGGGTGTAGGAGGAGCATTGGTCCAAGCTGGAAAACCTTGGTTCTCATTCTCGGGTGAACCATTTGAGTGATCTTTGTCAAGTTCGCCATGTTACATAATGGCCTTGTGGAGCACTCAGGACCATTTGAGGAAAAAAATGGAAAGGTATTTCAAAAGAATCTTCCAAATCTTCTATACACGTAAAATATGTGATTGCAACCACCATGTGCAGTGGAGGCATGCTATCCTCATAGGAGCATAAGGTAGGCAGTGTGCCCAGATGAAACTTCATCCCTAAGAACTCTGTGGCCTCTCAAGGCTCTGGGGCAGCACTGTGGCAGGAAGGGTGCTGTGACATCTCCATAGGGAGCCATCCCTTTGCCACTTGGGAGAATTCCATTCTTTTTGAAAGAAATGGATTGTACATTAAGGTACATAATAGTTTCCTAGGGCTGCTCTAACAAATGACCACTTACTTGGTGGCTTAAAATGACAGAAATCTACTCTCTCTTACTTCTGGAGGCTAGAATTTCTGAAATCAAGGTGTCAGGAGGCCTGTGCTCCCTCTGGGACTTGAGGGGAAGAATCTGTCCATCCTTGCCTCTTCCAGCTTCTGGTGGCTCCAGGAAGTCCTTGGCTTGTGGATGTGTAACTCCAATCTCTGCCTTTGTCTTCACATGACTTCTCCTCTGGGCCTTGTCTTCTTCCCTTCTCTCTCTTACTTGTTATTGGATTTGGGGTGCCCCAGAATAATCCAGGATGATTTCATCTCAACATCCTTAATTCACATTCACAGAGAGTCTTCCCAGATAAGGTCACATTCATAGGTCCCAGGGATTAGGACTTGCACATACCCTTTTGGGGGCCACTATTCCACCCATTGTAGGGAACATGAAAGAATCCAGGCATGAAGCTGGAGAGGATGCACTTGACCACCTGACTCCTTCCCTCAGATCGGCACAAAAAACTAACCAGCAGATGGTAACCTCAACCCTTTTCCAGGGACAATGGGTCACGTGAGATGTGTCTGAGTCATGATGAGGTGTTGGGGCTTTCCTGATTATTATGTACTTGGGCATCCACAGAATTCTCAGAATTTGAGATAGTGGGTGTAGTCCATGGGGCTCTCCTTAGCCGTGACACTTTTGTCACTCAGAATGTCTGCCCCTAGCCATTCCAATGACCTCAGCCTCCGGTGGCCCCAATCTCCAATCAAAGATGTCTACCCGAGCAGATGTCTACCAAGACAAATGGTGTGTGTGCGCGTGTGTGCGCATGTGTGTGCGTGTGTGTGTGTGTGTGTGTGTGTGTGTAGGCGGGTGTCTGTCTTATAACTAATTAATTTCAAGTTATGTTTTTTTTTAAAAACCAGAAATGTATATCCCTCAAGTAATACATAGGGATGGAAAGACACAATTTCCTCCCCTGCCGTCCTTACCTCTCCTCAGATTTCCATGATACAGGCTGGAGTTTGTACCAGCTGCCTCTCCAGGTTGTTGCATGAGCTCTTCCACATGGCCACACCCGCACTCAGTGAAGGCAGGTCTGACCTGCCATGCCAAACCTAGGTTCCTGGATGGAACCCAGCAGGAGTGCTTGGGATGAGAGGGGGCAGGGGAGGCTCAGGAGAGGCTGGGTAAGAATACTGAGTACTTGGGTACTTGGGGGACCCTGCCTATTTGTGGCCTGGTTGCTTGCCAGTGAAGATAGCTGTCATGTTGACCAGCCCAAGGCACCTGAAACTTAGAGGGCCAAAGAGCAGCGAGGAGGATGTAAGCTGTAATGAAACATGGGCTTACAGCCAGGTCTCCTTTAGAGAAATCTGGGGATACCTCCAAAGGGTGGAGGAGAGGTGGTGAGATGAATGGGGATGTTGGTTCAAGAGAAGTAGTTGAGAACCTAAGGAGGATTTTGTAACCACTGAAGTTAAGGGTGCAGGATTGGACTATGTAACCTGCTTTAAGTGTGACTGAAGCTGCTCCTATGGCCTCACCCCACATCGTGCCTTCTTAGACTAGGGTTTAGATGGGATCCTAGATATGCAGGGAAGAACATGTGAAGAGAGGGGTAAGAACTTCCCACAGAAATGCCCAGCAAGCTATACCAAAGCAACAGAGCTCCAATTAGGATGATCACTATCTGTCCCCCAAAGCCAATGATGGGCAGCATTGGTCAGCAGGGAAGTTTGTTGTATTGGAAGAGGTACAGCTATTTTGTTAGAGTTTAGGTACATGAATAAAGTTGGTTAGAGGCTTTGTAAAGGAAACAGTAAAAATTTTATGGACAGGTGCACTTTGAATGTAATATTTTATTGATAGGAGTGGGATGTACTGACTAATCACTGAATTAGACTGAGCTATACCAGGACCTTCTAATCAAGCAAGAGACTTGATTTTTTTTTTTTTAAGACAGGAAGGGGGGGGGGGGGGGGCAGGAGGGAGGGGAGAGAGAGAATCACAAGCAGACTCCCCGCTGAGTGAAGAGTCCAGTGTAGGGCTTGAGCTCATGACCCTGAGATCTTGACCTGAGCTGAAATCAAGAGTTGGATGCTTAGCCAACTGAGCCACCCAGGTGCCCTGAGATCTGGAAATTTTTAAAGGTATTTTAGAAAGGAAGATCTTGAGATTCTAAGAGGATGAGAGAGATTGGATGGTATATTAGTCTCTTACAGCTGCTATACTTAGTGACTTAAAAACACAAATGTATTATCTTATAGTTCTAAGGGTCAAAAGTCTGAAATGAACACTGTGGGACTAAAATCAAGGTATCAGCGGGACTGAGTTCCTTCTGGAGGCTCAAGGGGAGAATCCATTTCATTGCCTTTTCTTCCTGATAGTGGTGTCCCACATTCCTTGGGTCCTGACTCCCTTCCCTCTTCAAATCCAGCAATGCCTGCCCAAGGCTGGATCACATTGTGTCATTCTGACATTGACCCTTCTGCCTCCCTTATCTACAACAAGAACTCTCCTGGTTACACAGGGCCCACCTGGATAATCCAGGTAAACCCCTATGTTAGACTAACTGACTAGTAATCTTAATTCCATCTGCAAATGTAATTCCCCTTTGCCATATTTTACAGATTCTGGGGATTAGGTCCTGGGCATTGCTGAGGGACAATTATTCTGTCTTCCACAGGTGTCATTTGAGAGGCATTTGTGCAGAAGGTAGAGAATGAAGTCACTTAACAGAGGGTGTGGTGGTAGGCAAAAGGTGTACACCAGGCCTGCAGGGACTTTTTGGGAATGGAACCAACATGTTTTATTTCATTGTCGTGGTTACGACCTCTGCAAATAAGCTCAGCATTCATGAATCTATGCCCACCCGTGTCCTGTTTGCCATCACTGCATGCGAAACACAGGAGACAGCAAAGTGCCTTCTCTTGGAGGTTCCTGTGAGTGGCTTTGGCTGTCTGGAGTCTGTTGTCTTAACCCCTCTCCTAGCTTTTGCGGGGTTGGTTCTTAGAGAGAGGGGCCGAGAAGGTTAACTCCATAGTCAAGGTGGCAGAGGGCTGAGAGAAGGTGAAAGAATGCCCCACCCCAGAAAGAGATGGAGGAGGATCTCCTCTTCCCTCATCTTCTCAACTCCATGAGACTGGCCAGTAACAGCACGAAGGGTGGAGTGCAAGCAAGCACTGCTCGCCTTGTCCCCGCTCATCTGGGCCGGAGGTGTCTTACTTACGAGCTAACACTTTCAAAGTGGGTTACGGAGGCAAGGAACAAAGGGTTGGTTGCCTAGGATAAGACCTAAGCTTCATGCAGAGAGTACAAGGCTTTCGTGTCTGCATTTGGGCTGTGCAATGCCATTTCTTAAGTGTCAAAAGAGGTACAAATGGAGACAGAAATGTCATCTAGGGATATAGTGAGTGTACTTGGTTGGGTTGACCCTTGTGCTGCATCTCTTGGGGTCCAAGTGAAGCAGTTAGGGATCCTGGGAAGTGAGAAGCCCTCCAGAATGGGTAAACAAGGCAAGAAAATGGGGGTTCCTGCTCAGTCTTCACCATCTCCTGGGAATTGCACCCAACATGTACCTAGGGCTACTTTAGGTGCTGCCAAGTGTTTATAAGCCCTGCTCCCAGCCACAGTAGATCTGTCCAGGAATGGATACCTTACTGACCCAAGCAGGGTTGCTACCCTCTTTCTCTAGCTTCAGGTATAGAAACTGCAGTTACAATGTTCAGGGGTTGGAGGCAGTCCTGTTTCTTAACACCTGTCTGTGATTAAAGAGGCTGAGGCCAACAAGGAAAGTGGAGCAGGACAAGAGGTGAAGAAGGAGCCTTGGGAGTGTTTGGGGCCCTGGCTCCAGATTTTTTTTTTCTTTTAAAGTGTGGAGCCCAGCATGGGGCTCAAACTCATGACCCTGAGATCAAGACCCAAAGCTGAGATCAAGAGTCGCTCACTCAACCAATGGAGCCACCCAGGCATCCCCTGGCTCCAGCTATACCAATACTTAGGGGTGTGGCTGGCCTTCCCCAAGCTCAACTCTGCAACTCCTCCTTGTAGGGTATGGCCAGCACATGCTCCTTTCATTGGAACTGGGTTCAAGCTGGGGTTCTATTTCCTGGCAACAAAGCAATAGTATTGAAAGAAGGATGAAGGTGATGGGAATGTGATGGCAAGTTCATGGAGTCACCCTTTGTAGCCAGAGAGGCTTCCTCTCCCCCAGAACATGCACTTCCTTGCAGTGCACAGACAAGTTATCAGAGTCTCCTGGAGACACATTAAGACAATGAAACGGGCCAGCAGGCAATGTGGGAGGCAGAAGCACTGTTGGAGTCCAGAGTCAACATCAATGGCTGCAGGAAGACTTGAGAAAGGACAGGAAAAACGCAGAGAGAGAACAGAGAGGCATGGAAAGAGCTTTGCAGACAGCAGGCACATAACAGCATACAAACAAAAATGTCCACAGACCATTTGGGTGGCACTAAAGCAGAATTGAGAGGTGTTACAGACTGAATTGTGTCCCCCCAAATTTCATATGTTAAAGCTCTAACCCTGCAATGTGACTGTTCTTGAAGATAGGGCCTTTAAGGAGGTCACTAAGGTTAAGTGAGGTATGGGTTGGGGCTCAGATTTGATAAGACTTTGGTCATAAAGAGAGGAAGAGACACCAGATCTCTCTCTCTCTCTCTCTCTCTCTCTCTCTCTGTACAGAGGAAAGGACATGTGATGACACAGAAGCAGGAGGTCATCTGCAAGCCAGGAAGAGAGGTCCCACCAGAAACCAGCCTGGCAGGCACCTCAATTGTAGACTTCCAACCTTCGGAACTGTGAGAAAAATAAATATTTGTTGTTTATGTCTCCCAGTCTTGGTATTTTGCTATGGCCACTTGAGCTGACTATTATAGGAGGAAATGGAGAAGATAGACTAAATACAGGAAATCCAGAGGAGGTACATTAAGAGCACGATTTCTCATTGAGAAGTTTTAACATCCTTGTCTCCTTATCTCTGCCTCCTTCTCATTAGCATATGGCGTTGTTATTATCAAAGGTGAAATTCTCACATCATTAGAAGGTGTGGACACAGCAACCACCCACCAAATGTGCCGCCAGCATCAGGGGTTTGAACTGGTTCTTGGGGGAGTCTGCAGCCGGCTGAATTATCCCCATAGTCCCTTCCATTTCATTGTAGAAAGGGGTAGAAGCTCATCTCCTGGCTGCCAGGGGTAGGGCCCATGGTCAGTCATTCAGTCAACATTATTCAGTACCTACTAGTGCCATGAAATAATGAACAGCCTTCTGGACCGCAGGGTGATGCTCACACCGAGCTAATAGCAAGGTCATGGCTTCTAACAACTTTGACCAGTAGTCATGGGTTATTACACACACACACACACACACACACACACACACACACACACTTTATATGTGGGGCCTCATATACGACATATATAGGTTATATATATTATAGTTGACCCTTGAACAACATGAACAACATGGGGATGGAGCACTGAATCCCGGTGCAGTCAGAAATCCATACAACTTCACTGCCCCAAACTTCACTGCCAATAGCCTGCTGTTGATCAAAGCCTTACTGATAATATGCACAATGCATATTTTGTATGTTGTATATATGATGTGTTGTATTCTTACAATAAAGTAGACAGAGAAAAGAAAATGTTATTAAGAAAATCATGATTATGATTAAGAAATTAAGAAATTATGATTAAGAAAATCATAAGAGAAAATACATTTATAGTACTGTACTATTTTATTGAAAAAAATCTGTGTATAAGTGGCATTCAAACTCATGTTGTTCAAGGCCCAACTAACCCCTGTATATATATATATATATATATATATATATATATATATATATATAATGGGGGTCTATATATGTATATATACATATGTACTATGTATATATACATATTAATGGATTATATATACATATGTATATATAATCCATTAATATGGATTGTTAAATCTAATGAGGAGAGAAATAATAAAAGTGAATTTAGAAAACTTTTAGGCCAATCACTTAAAAAATTCTGAGAGAAAAGTTTTAGAATTCATCCTCTTTCTCTTAACAAAAAATTGAGACACAGTTTTATTACAAATTGTAAAGAATATGACAAGAAACGTAAAACAGGTGAGTTGGAGGAAGAAGCGATGGGTTGAGGGGTGTCTGGAGGGACCCCTAGAGCTTTGCACACATAAGGAGTGTGGTCTACAGAGCAGGTGTGGGTGAAGATAGAGACACAGAGTCCGGGGAGACGGACAGTGAGGAATGGTTCACAGCCGTGGGATGTGGGACGGCGAGGCATGGAGTGCAAAGTATTATGGGACAGTGACGATCATTTCTACTTTAGAAATGAAATACAAATACGCTACAGCACTCATTAGAAATCGGGGCCTCTAAACGGGGAGGAAACCTGGGAACTCTATGTGGGAAAGGTGAGTAGGAGAGTGTGTTTGCAGTCCCTTGCACTGTATGTGTGGTTTTCTAGACCTGATGCACTAAAGAGAAACAAGACATGAGGAGGTTCTGGCTAGAGAGGGAAAGGACTACAGTACTACAAAGAGGGAAGAGGAACTTCTGGTTCCCGTTCGTTCATTCATTCATTCATTCACTCATTCATCCAGCTTTTTCATGTTGGGGAAAGGTGAGGAAAAGAGAGACTATAGTCTCTTATAAAGAACTCCTGAATTGTGGGTCACCAAGAGAAAATACTTTCCATGGAGACATGTGAGATGAGCGAAGGGACATGAGGGTGAATTTAGCCTCTCAGAAGGAAGACTACATGCCAGGCCAGGTACCTCAGCCCTTCTAGGTTTTGGTTTGGACACCGTGGCCCTGGCTATCACGTTACCTCTGAGCTTTCCTTCCCTGTCACCTGAGGTGGGCTGGGAAAAAGAAGACACAAAGATCCCACGGTGTCTGGAATCACATAAAAGCAACGTTGTAATGACCTCTTCGGCCCCATTTCTTCCTTCCCCCAAACTTTCATTAAACATTAAGTTCATGGACTTCCATCACCCTAGCTGGTTTTTTAATAACCCTCAGGGTATTCAGGCCCTTGCTGTCTTATCTCATTTCGTTAATTACATTTCAGGATCATGGAGGGTTGGGAGGCAGAGGAGGAACCAGCATCCAATTTCAGAGAGCAGCGCGATCCCGAGATGGGCAAGCAAGATGATGTAAAAAAATCAATTCAGCAGTCGGCTGTGATGCACAAATGGCTCCCAGGGATAGGGTAAGGACAGCCAAGTGCACAGGCGGATAGGGAATGAGACAACTCGATCTCTCTGTGCGGGGCAGTGTGATGTGACTTCTGCAGGGGCGAGGCATGGCTCAGTGCCTAGTGAGTGGGGAGAGATCTCTGCAGATACCCTGCAAAATGCAGGGGCTTTTTGGACCCCTTGGAACTGAAATGTATACTGTTTTGCATTCCCAGATTGGTTTGTTAAGTGCTGTAGGGCGTGGGTGAATAAAAACGGGGCTCCGATGAGGACCCTGGCAAAGGACGGTAAGACCTCCATTGTTTGGCGATCTCACACAGGTGAGCTATACAACCGAAACGGCCTCTGAGCAGAGTCTACAATGACACAAACCCTAGGCCTCAAGGCTCATCGCCTGAATTCAGAAGAGCACGCCCCTCGGAAAAGACTCTTTACTCTTGCTTCAGGACCAAGGCTAAGGGACTTGGTCGTTTGATTTCCTGGTATGGTAGATTGATTTAAAAATGAGTCTATTTCTCCAGCCCTTGAATCTGGTCTGGGCTTGTGACATGCGTTGACCGATAAAAGACAACAGAAGTGCCAGAGTGTCAGTTCCAAGCCTCAAGAGGCTTCGCCTGCTTGTACCCTCTCTCCTGGAATTCTACTATTCCCACGTGAGCAAGGTCAAACTTGCCGGAGGATGAGAGACTATGTGAGGGAGAGTTCAGCATCCCAGCTGAGGTCACGCTAAACCACCTGGAGCCAAGCACATGAGAGAGCCTAGCCAAGAGCACAGAGCTGTCCGTGGCTGCACATGGATACCAGCCCGCGCCCCTGGGAGCCAGCTGGCACATAATCACGCGAACCGTAGCAAATGCCTACTGTTGGAAGCCACTAGGGTTTGAGGTCGCTTATTACTCAGCGATATCTAACAGAAACACCTGGTCTGCCTGCAGACTGTTGACCAGGAACAAGAAAACAAACCAACAATCAAACAGCTAAAAAGCAGAAACACAGACTCGAAGGTTGTAATGGTCTGAGGCTCTTTAGGGAAAGGGAAGAAGTTTGTGGCACTTCATAAGACACTGATCATTGGCAGTTGCAAAGCACAGTATAAAAGTCACCCAGGAAAATTAACTGAAATATAGTCTCCTTTCTTTAAGAAGGCAAGTGCATAAACCATGCCTAAGAAAGATTCTCGTTTGGGGGCACCTGGGTGGTGCAGTCAGTTGGCCATGCAACCCTTGGTTTGTTTGGTTCAGGTAGTGATCTCAGGGTGGTGAGATGGAGGCCTGTGTCGGGCTCCGTGTTCAGCGCAGAGTCTGCTTGGAGCTTCTGTCTCCCTTCCTCTCTGCCCCTCCCCCTTTCTCTCTCTCTCTCTACTAAATAAATCAATCTCAAAAAAAAAAAAAAAAAAGAAAGTAAAGGAAAATATTTTCATTTAAAATACTTAAGGGGCGCCTGGGTGGCTCAGTGGGTTAGGCCTCTGCCTTCGGCTCGGGTCGTGGTCCCAGGGTCCTGGGATCAAGCCCCATATCGGGCTCTCTGCTGAGCGGTAGCCTGCTTCCCCCTCTCTCTCTGCCTGCCTCTCCGCCTACTTGTGATCTCTGTCTGTTAAATAAATAAATAATTAAAAAAAAAAAACTTAAGATAACAGGCTTAAGGTGTTAAACACTGTTTATCTGGGAGATTCATTTATGTGTGCAGGGACCATACTACCTGAAGCAAAAATCGGGGGTGCCTGGGTGGCTCAGTTGGTTAGGTGAATGCCTTCGGCTGAGGTCATGATCCCAGAGTCCCAGGATTGAGTCCTGCATTGGGCTCCCTGCTCAGCAGGAAATCTGCTTCTGCCTCTGACCCTCCCCCCATCATGCTCTCTCTTTCTCTCTCAAATAAATAAATAAATAAATAAAATCTTAAAAAAAAATCAGGTAGCATCTTAGATAGAACTTTTTGTTGCTTCCAGGTGCAAAAGGCAGCGTATGCTGGGAAGTGGAGTTTGGTTGTCATGTTGTTGGCCCTTAGCCACGCATGGTGACAATGGGACAGTGCGGTTGAAACCAAGATGACCCCAGAAGATCTGCACAGAAGAACCAAGCTCTTCCCATATGGCCTTTCCTTCCTCACAGGTGCCAGAATAGCGGTGCCATAGGAGGCTGCCGGGGCAGAAAAACAGATGTGGGCTGCAGGGCCAGCCTTCCTGGGCAGCCTGTGGGCAGCAGATGGGAAAGAGACAGGGAGGAAGAACTGCATTTGCAGAAAGCCGCTGTCTGCAAGACCAGCTTCACTTCATGGCTTGCCCTTTATGGCTTCCTCTGAACACCAAACGCCCAGTTCTTTCTGTTCCACGTACCTGAAGTCTGCTCCTTTCCAAGACACCATTCAGCACCATAGGGTGCTTAATGATAAATAAATCATTAAAAATGATAAAAATAATGGTTCATATTTATTGCCTGTGTAATACATGCCAAGGACTGGATGAACTCATTAACCCTGTAAGTTAGTGCTACTGTTCTCTCTCCTTTAAAGAAACAGAACGGAGGCACAGAAAGATAAAGCAGCTTACCTAAGGTTGCACAGTTAGAAAATGGGCAGAGGCAGGACCCCAGCCCTGACGCCTGGCTCCACACCCATCCCCTGATTCGTCCTGCTGGGCTCCTTCAGTAGGCAAGTGTCCCTATTCCCTTCCCGGCTGGGTGTGCTCACAACCTTTGACCACAGCCCTGACCCAACCCATCACCAGCCCCGGAGCCTCTCCCCAGCATCAGTTCCCAGGGAACTGCATGGCATGCACCTGTTCTCTGGGGGACGAGGTCCTTTGCTTGGCGGCTGATTACCACCCATCACCTGCCGGAGGCCCAGGGAGAGCAGCGCCGGCTCAGGGATGTGTGCGCCCACCTGAGACAACTCAGCTTTCAGCTTCGGTGAGCAGAGCAGTCGCACCCAGGGCCAGCTGCCAGCGCCTCCTCCCCGTCCCCGCCCCCGCCGCTGCAGAGGGCCAGAGGCTCTGGACTGCTTTATCTCCTGCTCACACCCGTCTCCTCTCCCTCCTCCTCTCTATCTGGGAGTTTCCTCGTGGTTCTAATGAAAAACCCTTGTGTCACATTGAAAAGTTGCCAGTTATTGCTGCTGGGAATAAAATCTGGTCTCTGCTGGGCGGAGACTCCGGAAGCTTCGAGCTGGGAGTGAGGACAGGCTGGTTGGAATCATCTCTCCGGTGCCAGTTGAGCAGCCTCAAGCATAATGAGATGCTGCCAGGTGGGGCCCTCCCTGACAGCGCTAAACAAACACACACCAGGCCCTGCCAGGCTCCCCGCCCCACCCAGACCGTCTCCGGGCCCCGCCTCAGCCCCGCACACCTGCCAGGAGTCAGTGGGCTTCCCTCAGGCTGACTGGTTCAGGCTCTTTCCCCACATCCCCCAGAAATCAAAGCAGCGTGCCCCTTCTTCTGTGAGCTCTCAGGTCACACAGCTCCAGGCTGAGCACAGAGCCTCAGGACTACACAGTGGCTTCCCCAAGGAGACCTGGTCAGTGCACCTGCAGATTATTCAAAATGCAGGCTCCTCTGGATCTACCTGGAGTCACTGAATCCAAATCCCCACAGCTAGGGTTTGGGAAACCCCATTCTGAACCCCTCCCTGCCTGGACAGTCCTGCTCAAAACCACTGGACCCGAATGAACTGACCCAAGGGAAGATGCTTCACCCCATCCCCCGAAACCGCCGCCACACACACACATGCTCTCCTAGGACTGCAAAGTCTCATGTGCCCTTTAAAGGCCAGGTGTGACTCGCGCTGATCCTCCCAGCACATGGGGACAGTCATTCCTGCCCCTCTTTCACAGAGATGGAAGCCCAGAGCCCCTTACAGGCTACGGCACCAACGCACGCTATGTCACCCCACCACCTCCCTCATGGCCACTCTCTGGGACAAAGGCAACCACAGTGAGATCAGAAAGCAATTTTAGAAGCTGGTACTTGGGGAGACCCCCAACATGACAGCTGGGGGTGGGCAGTGGCTCTGTGGCTAGCAGAGGCAGCAGCAGACCTGACTCCACAGAAATCCACGTCCAAGTGCAAGCTGAGCTCCAGCCTCCGGCCACCTTGAGGAATGCTTTCTTTGGAGAAAACGGGAATCTCAGTGATTCTCACAAGGGGCGATTCTGCCTCCCTCCTGGCTCTGCCCTGGGAACGTTGGATGATGCCTGAAGAGATTTTTGGTTCTCATGATTGTGAGGTGGGTTTTGGCATCTAGTAAGTAGGCAGAAGTCGGGAAGGGTGCTAATTATCCTAAAATGCAGAGGACCGCCCAGGATGTCAATAGCGACATGATCAGTGAGTCCCGGGATAGATGGAGATGCTGGCTCCAAGCCAGGGATGTTCTTGGTCCCCTGAACACAGGGTGCTCACTTAGCGTTTTGGATTTGGGAGAGGAATTTTTCTTAGCCTCAATTTCTTGTTTTTCATCTAGAAAGGGGAGGGAGATCAACCTGGGGGCCAGCAGAGACAGGCTCATAGGTTGAACACACAGCCAGCCCTCTGTGTGAGCTGGATTTAAAGGATCCACTTTATGCCAATATCCAGTAAATGCTAAGACCCAGCTTAAAACCTTGTTCCCTCAGATACTGGTCATCGCTTAAACAGTAGCATATGGAGGGACAATCGTTCGGTGTGAGACTGTCTGATCAGATTTATTCCATCACGGATTCCCCAGGGGGTCTCTCCTCTTCACCGAGGATTCGAAAAACAGACCATTTAGTTGACAAAATTGAGTTTCCCCTGCGTTAACAGAGTGGGAGTGGAACCAGCTCCGGGTGCAGACTGTAGCACGAACGTTCCTGAGGAAGCCGGGCTGGAGGTGCCAAATATTTTCTTTACGGTTGATTTGAGGCGGTTCTGGGATTGATGGTGTGTGGAGGTGGAACGCCTCCTGATGGCTTGGCCCCCTCCGACGAGCACGGCCAACACCTCAAAGGGCACACATCATTTTCCTCCCCCGTAAAGGAATCTGGGCATTTTATAGCTGAAAAGGGACCAATTCTATTTGAATTAATCAAGAGGCTGAAGGTTAAAGTGCATTACGTAGCTTTTAAGGACATTCTTCCTGGATTGACAAGGTCCCGTGGCCACCCCCTGGAAAGCTTCAACAATGGAATGTTTCTTGACATCACTCAAGGGAGGTCTGCTGTCTTAGCGGTACTTGTGTGGGGTCTGTGTTTTTTCACTCATCAGTTTAAGAGATGACTATGGTCTGCCTCTTGGTGTGGTACATACTTGTTAGCTGTGACCCCGTAACATTTTTCTTTTGTTAAATTAGAGGAAAACAGTAATATTATTGAGGGGAAACATACCTTTCAGCCACTTTGGACATTTTTAAACAATGTCTGTCAATCTGTGCATTCAAAAATGTTATCTGGGGAAAGATAGAACAAAGGTATTAAGATCAAACTTGATTTTTTCCCCCTTCTCCCTATGAACCCAAACCTTGTATTTCCATCCATAACCAAACAGCTCTTCTGGCCAGCCTTTGCCAATGCACCAGCTTTGCATTCCAACAATCATTGGCCCATCTGGAAGTTCCCACCATATTCGGGAATCACACTCCACAATTTAGCCTATGCTAATATTCTGTACTGTGTTGTAGCCTAAGTCTTGACTCCCAAAAGTGATTGCAAGCTTAAAGGCAGTGGTAGACATCCTAGGAAGCTTAGCAGCACTTAGACGCACTGTAAATATCTGGTTGGACTGATTTCCAGTGATTTCCCTCTGCACACCTTTCACAACTACATTACACCCACCATATGCTTGGTGTACTTGACTAGATCATCAAATAGCGACTTCACATATGTTTCCTCTTGCCCACCCCAAATAAACTTGTCAGGGGTGGGCACCTTTGGGTTTCCCCCTCAGAAGCTAGTAAAACATAACATAAAGATCTTGAAGTCACTTCATTGTCAGTGAACCCTAGAAAGGAGTCATGTAATTAGCCATTGTCTGCTGTCCCTGGTTGACCAGTTAGCTTCTCATCATGAAGGAAGGCAACATTGAACCAAATAAAGCTGAAGTGGCACAGAGAGTGGGGCTTTCTTTATTTGTAAACTTGCCTTTTGAATCACAGCAATAAAGTCTGGTGGTTCTGAGCTACCTTACTCTGCAAGTTCATTACAATCTTAAGGACTATGTGACATCTGTCCCCCCCACCCCCATCAGTCTCCACGGCATTCTGTGGGAACCCCAAGAGACTGGGATCACTCCTCTACGTCTGTCTCTAATAACTGCTGGGGGAACTCGGTAGAGATTTTGTCCTCTCGAGCTTCGGTGGGTTGTTCGCACACAGCACTCAGAGGTTCAGGTCATCCACAGCTGGGTTCCACTGTGGTTTCCAGGAACTCAAAGCTCACTCAGCCTTCAGAGGTGAACATTCAAAGGGTTTTCAACCTGGCCACGTCTCCTCCTGGGAGTGCAGTAGTCAATTCATTCACCTGTTTCCGGATGTCCTCTTTTGTAGTTTTCCTGATTGGCTGACTGGGTATGTGTACGGGGCTTTGCGACTGGGACTCTTCTGTCACGCCATACACTGACTAGAGAAGAAGCAAGAAGATAGAATCATGCATCCTCAGAGGAGCAGGGCGCCTTAGGGGTGGGCACTGCAAGAGCTCTTTTGATGCTTCCAATCCCCTCTGTAATGTCCTGACAATAAGTGACCAGCCCCTGCCAATTTCTACAGTGAGGGGACCTCTTCCTCTTCAGGCAGCTTGTCCCATCTTTGGGCTACCACTGTTAGATGATCTTTCCTTTCACTAAGCAGCAACCATCTCTTGACTATCAGTGTGTCTCCAAATATGGCCCTAGACCATCTGCAAAGAATCATCTGGGGGTTCTTGGTAAAGGTGCACATTGCTGAGCTCCAACCCCAGACCTACTGAGTCTTTGTGGGCAGGGTGTGGGAGCCTACACTTTTATCAACTGGCCCAGGTGATTTTGAGGCACAAGAAAGTTCAAGAACAACTGTTGAAAGTTATGCATGGAGGAGCTTCTCTAGACTTTCTGTTCCCTGGTAGATGACATGCTCCTCTGGTAGAGACTGGTGAGTGTCGGGTTTCAGACTCTTTCCTTTTCAGCCAAACAGCTTATGGCCTCAGTTTCTCCCTATGCTATGCTTATTAAGCAGTTTCCTTGTGCTGGAGACAGAGGAAAGATAATCTTTGCTCTGGGTATGAAATGAAACCCCAAAGGCTATGCAATGTATAGCTGAAATTTATAAAATCAAGAAGGGGTCAGATAGAGAGGATGTGAGGTCCATGAAATTCTGGAAGATTAAAACTAGGGGGCCCTTAACGATTAAATGAGGATGTTTTAAAACTAATATCATAAGGTCTAAAACCTACAAGGGCATAACTCATCTCAGTAAAGAATAAAATATGTAAGTGGATTCAAGAAGTTGAAATATATGTCATGTCTTATGTGAGTGTGTGTGTGTGTGTGTGTGTCTGAGAAAATGAGAGGATTGGCCATCACAAGAAACAGCAATGCCTTGGGGTACAACTCTAGCTTCTTGAAATTAACATCATGGGGGACAGATATGTCCTCCAACAATATGGCCCTTGGTGCCATGGTGAAGTTGGGGTATACCAGTTGTGGGGCAGGTTGAGGGGGGCAGCCTCGAGTATGTCATGGCCACTGCCACTTCCAGGAGAGTGAAACACGGATAAATGATGGTTGGCCCATTCACAGCTGGGCACAATGGTGATTTGAATTTGGACGATCTAGCTACATAAAAGACTTTCAAAGTACTAAGCTCACCTTCACCTGTGGGACTTGGATAATTTTTGTTCCTTTAGTTTCTTTTCCTTCCCAGAGCCAATTGCTACTCACCTTCCACACCTCAGCACACTTGAGCCTACTTTGGAAGCCCTCAGGGAGCCCCGGGTCTGGTGTCCCCTCCCGGCTCCCTGGCACCATCCAGCATGTCCCTGCCACAGCTCTCTGGACTGCCTTGGGGTTCACCCCCTGCCCCCGCACCCTCTCTCCCAGGCTGTGGGTTTTGTGACAACTTGTGTCACCGTATTTCAGCAGCAAGAAGGGCGCCAAGTACACACCAGCCACTCCACAAATATTTGTAGAATGAATGAATGAAATGGTTTCAAAGGACAAAATGGGGTAGAATTAACAAATAGCAAACGACTGTTTGAACAGTACTAGAAACAGAAGGGCTATTTGCATCAAGAATTTTTAATTTAGCTAAACTAGCGAACCTTTTTAACCTTTTGTGGGTTCTTCAGACGTCGGCATTTCCTGATATCCATTTCTGTTGTGTTCACACAGCCTGGCTGAGAAAAAAAAAATCATATAAATTACCAAGTGAAAATCACATCTTCCATTGTGACCCTAGCAACACCATGAGACCCAGTCTCTGTCTTTCCCATTACAGGTATTACATGATTAACTCCACTTGGCTGTTCACCGTTCCTTTTACAAAGACGTTTCGTCTTCAGCATGTGTTCCTGCACAGAGCCTACCCCTCACTATCTAGGGGTAACAATGCAGAGGGTAGAGTGAAGAGTTTATAAGCAGAAAAGTCCTTTTTTTTTTTTTTTTTTTTTAAAGATTTTTATTTTTTTGCCAGAGAGACAGAGAGTGAGAGAGGGAGTACAAGTCGGGGGAAGAGGAGAAAGAGAAGCAGGCTCCCCGATGAGCAAAGAGCCCGATGCAGGACTTGATCCCAGGACTCTGGGATCATGACCTGAGCTGAAGGCAGATGCTTAACCCACTGAGTCACTCAGGTGTCCCCAGAGTAAACTTCTTATTCAGAGTGGCCAGATCGTTTCAACCACAGCCTTTGTTACTAAACATTATCTGACCATCTACAACAATCCAATATCATGATGGGGAAATAGTTTGTGGTTTGCTTTTAACCAGCTTTTAGACATAGTTTGAGGACATAGTTTCCTCATTCCAGTTCCATTTCATGAGGAAAATGCAAGATTTGTCTTAATCATAGGAAATTAGAAATCCAATCGCACCTCATTATGCATGGAATTTGTCTTTGTGAGTTCACCTACGAGCTAAACTTTATTCATAACCCCCGAGTCCCTCTTTGTGCTGCTTCGTGATCACTTGTGGATACAGACAGAGCAGCAAAGGCTGTGCGGAGCCCAATGTGTGTGTTCCCGGTGAGGCAAAGGTGAGGCTCTGCCTTTCTGTTTCATCTCTTACTGTGAACAAATGTTCTTTTGACGATCTATTTAGGACCACCTTTTCCACATTTCTGTGCTTTTTGTTGGTGATTTTGCTGTTTAACACAGCCCCGGAGCACAGTGTGATGTGACCTCTTGTGTTCCTACTCGCAAGAGGGCCGTGGGGTGTGTGACAGGGAACACAGGTGTGTCAGTTAGAGAACACTGGTGGTCCCGAATTCAGTATTCATGAATCAACAACATACATTAAATAAGACGTCTTTAAACAGAAGCAGGCTGTGGACATGGTTACCTACCGATCAACTGAAGAAAAGATTGGGACCAGAGGAACCAAGCCCTGCATGTCTCCTGGGATAGTGGCTCAGCCCTGACTAATTCAGCGTGCACAGTTACTTTGCAGAATGTAACTACCGTGAATACTGACAATGGACCACATTTGAGGAAGATTATTCTAAGATATAGAGTTGAGTGACAGCAGAAATGGAAACTGCTTGTTCAAAGCGAGGGGAGGGAGAAACATCTATCATGCAAATGGATGTCAAAAGAAAGCTGGAGCTAGCTGTGCTTATATCAGACTTAAAAACCAAAGACAAACGAGAGGAGAAGGGCACTGTATCATAATAAGGGGACAATCCAACAAGAAGTTCTAACAACTGTAACTACTGATGCACCCAATTTGGGAGCACCCAAATATACTAAAAAAAACCCTCCAAAAACAAAAAAACAAAAAAACTCAGAAACTGCTTATTTTGGGGCTGTAAACTTCTGGGGCCCAGAGGTCCCAGGGAAGCCCCTACAGTTCTCCTGTTCCAAGTCTGTATTTCATGGATGAATAACTCTTAAAAGCTGAAACTGTCATACATTCCAGACAACCCACCCACATTATATTGACGGAATGGCAAAACCAGTTTCACAAAGTTCAGCAATGCTCTTTAATTTTAAGAATGAGACACGTGGTGGCTAAAGAGAGTCTTTTCTTTCAAGTAAAGGAAGAGGGAGACAAAACAAAAACACAGAGAAGCAAGGGGAGCTTTCTCACCACTGGCCGGTGCACATCCCAAAAGGCCCGTTCTTGACTATCCAAAATTTTCCTTTCCGTCTTGTCCTTTTTCCGATCTATCCTGGAAGAGCGAAGGAAGGACATCAGAGGCTCCTGTTTCTAGGGGCTTAGTGCACACGGGGCTCTTGGCATCTGTGCGGTCCCTGCTCTCTGCAGGGCTGTGACATAGGGGCGGACCCTTCCCTCAAAGGAACCTACAGAAGTCCACACGTGGGATGAGTATTTTTCTTAGGCTGGACTGCAAGTCATCACAGATGTGGACTGAATGTGGTGGGCCTAAGGAGAGAACCAGAATCCAACTGTCCAAGTGAATGATTAAGATTGAGATTATTCAGTATTGAATTATCCCTGGACACACCCCCACCCCCCATCAAAGTGGATACTGCGTATTCAAATTATAGGAAAGAATGTAACAATAGGCCTGCCGTGTTTCATCCTCAAGTTTGAGAATTTGCTTTAGATTCAGAGTCAATAGAAATGTCTTCAAAATACTGCAATTGCATGTTTTAAAAGTCACTTAAAGCCTCTAGCTTTCTAAAAGCAGAGTAATAGCCCTAGCACGTGACAAGAACCAGAAGGCAAATATGGCTGGCTTCAGCTGGGGGAGGCACAAATTGCAGAAGGGAAATTACAGGTGACAAAGACAGATTCATTATGTTCTGATCAGTAAATAGATAAGAGTTTTTTTTTTCTTTTAAGCCTGTATTACATCATATTACCTCTCTAAGTAAAAAGTAACAGATTAATTGTGTAACTTCTGGTTCTTGGCTCTCTTGGGAGCACTTTAGTTTACAGCCCTGAAATAAACCATAATCACCCTGAGATTTCTGTGATAATTACTGTGTACTTCAACGGCCCACAATTATAATATAATCACAGACTTAATCAAAAAAGTTAATTGAGAAATACTGTGTATGTACAAAGTAACAATTTCCCCGCCTTTTTCAACATACGATGCTGGGTGATCCTTAATGTGAAAATTAGCTCTCCTCTTTGCTTCGCAGCGGCTTCTGAGTACACAGGTTGGATTCTGCCTCCTCCTCCCCTCTCAACCCTGCTCCCACTTTCTCTTTCCTCGGGGCCCACAGCTCCTCCAGCTCAGCTCAGCTTCCAGTGCCCACCTCACTCCTGGCTACTGGCAACACCAGGTAGGCTCTGCATGTGGAATTGTGGGCTGAGGGGAAAGTAGAGACTGCAGAGGGAGGGGGAGGGCCATTGTACTACATCAGCCACTGGACCCGAAGTCCTTGGGTCATTTCCATCAATGACCACACACCTGTGAGAGATGCCCAACCGTATGGCCTGAGACCCAGCCCTGGGTGACAGGCTGCAAAGCTGCCCAAAGAGTGCAGAGGGGCCCTGCTCCGGGACAAGTGGCATCCAGAGAAAAGATGCTTGCCTTTGCCTAGCTCAGCGTCCTTTTCTGACGCCCTCCTCTGCCCCATTTCTTCTGTGAACACTTCTGATTAAATCAGAGATCGTTGCTGGGGAGGGCGAAAGAGACCCCAAGCCGAGCTAGTTCTTTTCCTAGAACTGAAAGGACCTGGTTGACAACTGTGCTTGTGGACAGGGGGCCACAAGCCTCCTGTCCACAGGGAGGTAGGAATTTCCAGTATACCCCCCTGGGGAGGGAAAATTATGGGGGAAACATTCCAGCTAGTCTTTTATCTCTTAGACTCCGGGGGAGAAAAAGGGCCTTTACTTGGTTGGTGGCTCTGAAAGAAGGAATTGAGAAAGCTCAGGTCCATCCTTTCTGGGTCCCGTGCATGGGCCAGCCTATTCTTGGGACACCTGCCCTCTACATGCAGTGAACTTACAGGGCTCACATGTGCCCTGGGCTATGAGCTTCTCAGATATTTAGGTCTGCTCAGCATGGGCAAGTTGAATTCCAGGGTAAAGATCTGTGGTCACAGATCCAAAGTAATGCCCTAGAACCTGGATTTTTTCAGCAATAATCATAACACACTGGACTCCAACGTCCGACTTCTGTGCCTTATTTCTGATGTTCTCAGCCCCTCCTCTGGGGGCAAAGGGAGAGGGACTGGCCTCCCTAAAGCTCCAGCATGTTTTTCTATGCAGAGAGAATCTCCAGAAAAGTGGGTCTGATGTTTTTTTCAGCCCCTGAGCCCAGAAGAATACTTGGAAATCTCTTTAGGAAATAGAAACTTCTTCTAACCAGATTTCTACGTTGGGGAGCAAGCCCATTGCCTGCTAAGACACATGCTTTTGAAGTTATTTCAGAGTGCCATTGATTACAAAGATGAAACTTCTCCATCTTGACCTTGATTTCTACTCTGCTGCTCTCGTGCAAGACGACAGCATTTGACCAGCCGTGGCCGGCCGGCCGTGGAAGGAAACCACTCTCACACCACCTCCACTTTCCCGACAGTCTTTCTCTCTTTTCCAGGGTCTCTGTCAAGTTCACCTACTTCACTTGAGCTTCTGCTTGCATAAAGATGAATTCCCACTTCCTTGCAAAGGCCCTCTGGAGTCTTGCTAAGTTTTCCTAATGAGAAATCAAAATCAACGAGAAGGCATTAATCCTTGTAAGTCTGCACATTGACACCTATGCTTATTACAAAGCGGTCATCTATTTTGGTTACTCCCAGCGGAATAGCGGCGCCCCACTTTAAATCCACTGGATATGAACCCAGTGTGATTCGGCCCCAGACCCTGCTGTACAGAGCAGAACTATTAATATTCATTTACACGCCCATTAAATCTGAAATCTCTGTGGTTCACCTGATTCCTCTTTTCTCGTGTGTTTTACACGAATGCAACTCACATGGCACTTTCCATCACTACCACGCAAAAAAGGAAGAAGGGTTTGTGGCTATTCATGTGGGATTTGGGGAAGGGACGGGGGCTGGGGCGCTTTTTGCCACCTATTGGACATCCCCGAGAGCAAAAGCAAGAAGGGATTTCTCAAGATGCATCTTCCAGCAAGCTGGGACCCGGGAGGGCGGCAGGAAAGAGAAACACAGATGACCTAGCATTCGTGCCTTTGAAAGTTTGGATTCAAAAGCAGGAGAAAAGGGAAAGTCTATATTTGTGATGTTCATGAAAGGAAAACCCAAAAACAGAAAGAAAGAAAGGGCATCCAGGGTTGCCTTTAGAGAAAGAGGGCAGAAGCTTTTCTCTAAGTCTGTAGTCTTACCTGATGGCGCAAGGGGACAGCGAAGGGGGTGTTTGACAGGTCCCCTAATGATCCACCTAATTCTGATGGAATGCAAGGACAGAGCCCACATTATGCTATGTATTTTCATAGAGCTCATGCCAGCACTAATTGATTACCCTCATTAGGGGATTATTAATATAAAAGGAGCTTCAGTTGAAGATCAACCCACATAAACTCAGTTATTATCAAGGCTCAGTGTATGAGTACCTCAAAAAAAAAAAAAAAACAAAAAAAAAAAACAAAAACCTATTCCTTTCATTCTTCTACTGTTCATGGGAAGCAGAGTTGGTGATGCTTACGTATCAGTCAATTAGGGAGCAGTTACATAAATTATGAACAGACATGCCATGGAATACTAGGCAGCCATCAAAACCAATAATGTGGATTATTATTACTGACAAGGAAAGATTCTCAATATGCTTACAGCATATGATCAGGGAAAGAATCAGCTTACAAAGTAATGTTCAGGCTATGATTCAAGGTTTTTTTGTTTTGTTTTGTTTTGTTTTTGTAAAGGAAAAAAATGTATGTACAGAAGAAATGTTAAGGGAGAAGGACTGCAGGCTTTCTCCTTTCTTTGCTGTTTGAATTTAAAAAAAATTATTTTTATTTTTTTATAAACATATAATTTATTATTAGCCCCAGGGGTACAGGTCTGTCAATTGCCAGGTTGAATTTTTTTTTTTACAAAGAGATTATGTCATCAGAAAAAAATTAATAAAATCACTGAATTTTGAAAACAAAATACTTTTTAAATTTTCTAACCTACTTTTAGGCAGAGGTCAACTTCAAAGAACATCTTGAAGCCGTATTCTTTACAAATACCAAAGCAGAACAGTATAGGGCAAGAGAGAAGAAAATGGAATAAAATCTATCTGGAGTTGATGCTATCTTTTCTAAAAGACAGGACCTTTTCTAAAACATGGAAAATGTGGGGAAGAGAGACACAGTGGGGACAGGCCACCTGCTTCTGCAGGCTGGGTCTTTCGGATGGGTCACACTAGGGGAGGGATGCAGCACCTTGTACGGGGTACACAGAGGTAGGAGAATGGATTCTGAATGAGGGGCAATGGCTGGTAAGTGAGGGCTGATGGGGACAGGAACTAGGTGTCCAGATACTCAAATTCACAGAACAGCCATGCTAGGGTTTGCTTGGGAAGATCATAGTATTCCAATATATTTATGTGTAATGGCTCCCATTGATAAGCACACTTTGGCCAGGTCCTGAGGCCCTGGGTCAAAGGTACCATGTCCTCCAGAACTGTTTCCCCACTGGCTTGTGCCCAGGTTCCCAAGAGCAAAGAAGTCTGATGCAATGGGCCTCACACTTATTGTGGGAAACTGGGGCAGCATGAGAGGGAGATTTGGAAGGAAGGAGCCGGAAGTCCTGTTAATGTTGTTGGTTGACGGGGGAAGGGCTCCTCGCTGCCCCCAGGGCTGCCCCTCCCCCTCGCTGCCAGCCTTTCAGTCGTTTCTTGGCTCAGCAGCTTCTGTGCCTTCTGGAGGGTGTGTGACAATTTGGTCAGTTTCCCAGATTCTCTTTGACCCATATAAAGTTTGGTTTAGGGGAAAGAATCTGCAACCATAAATCTGAAATATTTCAAAAATTATCTGAGCTTCAAGTCCTCTGTGCCATGGCTCTGTTAAACGGGAATGGGTCTGAGTGTGGTGGGACCTCCAAGTTTTGCAGGAACCCCCTTTTTGAAAGAAGGTGGTGCAGGGGGAGAAGTGGGCATGTCTGTTCATCGGACACATATCTTCTGGATTGAATTTGGTCCTTAGATTCGACTGCCAAGAATGGGGGAGTTGGCTTAAAAAATGCAATTAAAAACTATCATAGAATAAGTTTAAAAAATTCTCATATTGTCTCCGTTTTCTCCTTTTGGTGCAGCCGTATGCACTGAAACACAGGTATCAATTAGATTCCTGGAACGACCACCACAATCAGGATACAGAATAGTTCCATCATTCCCAAAAAACTCCCTGTGCTGTCTCTTTACAGCCAAATCATGCTCTGACCTGTAACTCCCAGCAACCAGTGATCTGTTCTCCCTCATGACGGTTTTGTATTTACGAGAGTGTCATGGAAATGGAATCACACAGCGTGTCATCTTTGGAGACTGGCTTCTTTCATTTCATGTAACCTCTGGAGTACTCATCTAAGTGCTTGTGTGGAACAACAGTTTACTCCTTCTCAACCACAGAGGAGAGTTTATTTCCCTGAATGGACATACCAATGTTTATTTCACCCTTCACCTCCTAAAGCACATCAGGGTCGTTTCAGCTTTTGCTTATCACAAGCAGAGCTGTTATACCCAGGTTTTTGTGTGAACAGGAGTTCTGATTTCTTGGGGGTGTGTACACAGGAGCGGGACTGCTCAGTTAGATGGGAAGTATATGCTTAACTTTGTAAGAAACTGCCCGTCCATTTTCCAGAGTGGTTCTGCCATTTCGCATTCCCACTAGGCATTCCCAGGACTCTTTACTTTGGCCACTCTGATAGGTCTGCGGTGGCATCTCACCCTGGATTTAATCTTAATTTCCCTAACGGCTGCTGTTGTTGAACATCTCTTAATGGGTTTATTTGTCATCCGTAATGTCCTCTCCGGTGAAGAGTCTGTTCAAGTCCTTTGCCCATTTTTGAGCGATTTGTTTTTTTACTGCTGAGTTTGGAGCGCTCTTGTATAAAGATGCAATTTTATTGGGTGTTAAGAAGACTTGAGAACAAAGGAGCCCAGATAAAAGGGACTAGGGAGAGAAAAAAGGAAAAACCGAAGCAGAACCAGAGCCAAAGATACGGTTTTACTCTCCTCCCACACTTAAGCCGAGAAAGAACCGCACTTACCGCTTCATAATCTGCCAGTTCCAGTCTTGCTTTGTTCTGCATTGTCCTCTTACAGAGATAGATGGCTGAGGGAAGAAGAGGAATTACATGTGCAAAACCGGCCGTGCGGTGGCGTCACAAATCTGTCCACCCGTCTGTCCGTCTGCTCATGCAGCCAGCCCTCCCTGTGTCCAGGGCTGCGCGGTGCAGAAGATGCTTCCGCGATTCCTAACCTCCAGGAATCGTCCTGATGCTCAGGATCGGAAGAGGACTCCATTGCCCACGTCTTGACTGCTCCCTTTAGTTCTCCTCACTCTGTTTCACCACAAGCATCCCCGGCCAGGATCATCTTTGACATACATGATCATGTTCTCTTCCTGCCTCCACTCCCTGCCCTGCTTCCTCAGTGACCTCAGAGCACGGTGGGGCTCCTTAGGGTGGCATGCTTGGTTCTTTAAGACCCAGTCTGCTTGGCTTGTCAACCTCTTCCTTCCCTGCCTCACTGGCATGAGAGGTTCCCAAACCCCTTTCAGCTCCACGCTTCTGCCTATGTGTCTCTGCACAGGTCTTTCCACTTCCCTCTTCTTTTCCTCTCTCTGGCAACCTCCTCCTAACCTTGAAAGACCCAGCTCTGTGTTCCAGATAGCATCTCCCTACCCTCACCCATGAAACTTGATTCCAGTGCACCATAATTATGGGTTTATTAGACTGTCCCCAGCTCTAGGCTGAGGGCTCTTCAGGGGCAGAGGTTGTGTCCTACAAATCTTGAATCCCTACACCTAGCACCAGCACCGGCCACCAGTGGAGTGGATGAACAGTGGAAAGGGTGGACAGCTTGGGTCTCTCTTCCCAGGGTAAGGAAGGGTTACTGGCCCTCAGTTCCAGAGGATTCTTTCCAAAGCCTGCTTTTATCACTTCTTCTCCCTGCCTCTGCTTCTTCAGTATCTCCCTCCTTCTCCAGGGTCAAGTCAAATGATCCAAGGATGATAGATGAGCGGTACAAATGACCTATAGGATGAACAGGAGAGAAGGTCGGAGAGGACCTGTGGCTGACCTGTGGTTTGGCAACTTAGTTAAACTAGGAGATCTAGTCAGCTCCTTGCTGGATCAACCAGCCTCCTCCATGCGATCTGAGAAACGTGCTCATGGCAGCTTACGATACGCTGGGAGATCGTGACTGGCAGCCTACTCTGGTGTGCTCATGCCCGTTGAGCTGTATGTGAGAGTGAGTCAGTTGCGTGTGCTCTCAGATCTGTTGATGTCAGGCATACCTGTTATTTTCATAATGCAAGTTCCCTCAATATGACATTTCACTGATGAAATTAATGTGAAAAGAGAGAGTTGTGGTTTCCAGGAAGACCCAGGTGAATGGTTCAGGACAACTTGGGGAAGAAGAGTTGGCCGACACAATTGTTCATGAGTTTGGTAGAAGTGAAATAACTGAGAAAATGGGGAGAAACAATAAAAATCTGAGAGAAGTCAACATGCAGGTTGTTTCAAAAGTATGTTTGAATTCTTGATGCACTTTAAAGATGCCCACACTGGATGGTTTATCTTCAGCGTTTAGTTAAGAAAGAAACTCCAATGATTGGGGCTTTTAATCTAAGAGAGTCTTTGGTCCTATCTCAAAATGCTGTCAAATGATTGTTCCTTTGTATAGCTTATGTTGATACAAAGTGATTACGGTACGAATGTATCTCTTCTGCATAATCCTCCACTTACCAGCTTTTCCAGAGAACCAGGTAGCCATAGCTCTCCATAATGTATGCCAAAGAGGCATCTGCTTTATTACAAGGTACCTTCTTCACTCTTTTGGACCACCATTTAGGCAGCCTATGGAATTGGGGGCCACTAAAGAGAAGCCTGTCACCAGCTCTGCTATGCTGTTCTCATTGACCCAGGGGCAGAGCCGCTCAGTGGAGGTGGAAGCTACTTGGCCAATGCTGTCCCAAGCAGTACTTTGTACTGGATAAATGGAAAATGCAGGAAAGTCCAACCCAAGTTGGGCTCTGGACTTTACTTAAGCAGAATCATCCTGAGAAATTTTTAACCCATCTGGGTCAGAATGGGCTAGCTGGGTTAGAAAGTAAAATACCATGTCCAGAATGCAAAGTGGGCACCATTCCTGGTGGCCATGAGCTACTTGGTCACGTGCTTTCAGCTTGCTTTCCCTGTGGCTAATGTCACATGTGAGGGAGCCTGCTCACTACAACCAGGGAGGTAGGGTGTGGCTGTTGAATCGACCTTTTCTTGATATAGATTTTGGGGCTTGTCTCTGCCACTGTAGTACTTTCAATGGTGGTTGCTCTAATACCTAACCAATCAAATGGCCATTGGCAATGGCAGCCAGCCCTATTACAAGGCATCTGGGGGATGTGCTATAAGCTCAGAGGTTGGTTTTTCTTCGATATTTAAGTTCTTATTGTTAAATCTTTGTCTCCTTGCCCTCACACCTGCCCTCTTACCTCCTGGCATCTCACTGGGATGAATCACTACCATCTCAAGCTTACCACATCTCACCACGATAAAATAAGAAAACATTAAAAACCTTATGAAGTGAACTGACTCATATGCTACACGTGCGATTAAAAGATAAGAAACTATTGCCCTCGTCCTATTTCGATATACTTGAAGAACAGATTCCCTTCCCCAACTTTGTCTTCATGAGTGACATATTTACCTCAATCTCTTAAATCAGGAACCCTGTATAACATGTATTTCTCTGTGTTCCTCATACCCTCAGATCACTTTGTAGTACAATGGGCTTTTAGCATTGGAAGTAACCTTGGTGACCATCAAACACAGGCCCCTCGTTGCCAGATGGGAAAACCAAAGGCCCAGAGAGGTGACGGAATTTACCCACAAGTCAATTGGTGCTGGAGGGGGAATTAGAACTGATGGCTGCTTCGGAGTTTTTTTCATAATGACATTCGCCGCTCATTCATTTATTCATTCATCCACCCATTTAAATATTTAGCAAGGGCCTCTTGTGTGCCAAGCACTGTTGTTATGGTCTTGAGGCATCACCATAATAACCTCTACCGCCTGTACGAAGCTCACTGATATCAGATGCTGTTCTAGAGACTTTCCAAATGTTCACTTATGTCCCCAGAATAACCTATGAAGTGGGTTCTGTGATTATCTTCATTTTACAGCCGAGGGATGTTTTTCAGGTCATTCCCCATTGTTGACAGTCACTAGAGCTGCTACCTCCATTCTAAATGTCTCTCCTTGACGCTGATGGCTTTTTGATAAACGTGCCCCTCCCAAATGATTTGACCTTCTCAGTCATTCTTCATGGACATGAAACCTCTGAATACTCAGGTTGGCCTCCTTACCACCCTCTTCCTCCCCATCAGGCTGCCTCCCCCAGCCTGGAATGTTTGGATGGTAAGGCTGTGATTTATTCAAATCTGTGCCCTAGCAACTGACACAGAGTAGGTGATCAGTAAAGGTTTGTTGAATGAGCGAAAGTTTTTGGGTTCTTCATCAGTCCGAATCACACCTATTCTGATTTCTCACTTTGCTTTCACCTCCTCTCTGCAAGAGGGCCACCACGGGACGCACACTGTCGAACACGACCTTAGTCATAAGAATACTAACAACCACTAGGGTTTCCACTGAATCCTTGCTATAGGTCACACACCAAACCTTACAAGCACTGCATTTCATCGTAACAAAACAACACTAGAAAACAAGGGAAATTATTATTATTCTGATCTGCACATGAAGTTTTTGAGGCACAGAGAAGTTAAGTAACTTGCCAAGATCACACAGCCAGTGGAGTCAGTTGATCTTGGAGCCGCTGCCCTAACTTCTCTTTTGGTAAATACTTTGATTTTTGGACTGAACTGCTTTGGAAGTGCTGGTGAGTACTTTGGATCCGTACCTTGACTTCTCCACCTGATTTGCCCAAGTCAAGGCATAGGAAGTCAAAATAATTTTGTTTTAATGAGAGCCTGATATAAATTGTTATTTCTAGCCTTGTTCATGCTGTGCATAAAATCATGTTGTGGAGAAGCTCTGTAGGGACGGGGGACTAATGGCCTGGTGTATGCAGTACCCAACAGCTGAAGCTTGTGGGTCCATATTTAGGTGGGTATTCTCATCTCACTAGGGTCTAGTTATCTGGTCCTGCCATGTTCTCCCCCGCCCCTTCACTGCCTGTAAGGATATTGGTTTTTAGATTCACCAGGGCACACGGCTGCTGCATGAATCTGAGCTACAATGACTCAAATTTCCAATTGGGCTTTCACGAGCAGTATTCCAGCCCTGGAAGGACTTGTTTTTTGATGAGCCAAATGTAGCTCTGATTTTCAGTTGGAAGCCTTGCCTCTCCACTTATCACATCACTTAGAGCACAGCCCAGTTCCAGAGGGACCCAGAGTGGTGCCTGCAGACAGCTGTGAGGTCCATCAGAAGGCCTCCCCCACCCCCCCATGTAAGGACCATCCTTCAGACCTGAAAACAAAAGAACTGTGCGATTGGTGGGCAATGACTTGTCCGCACCCCACCCTCAAATTTGCTCCCACATGCTGGCTGGGGTTGGGAGGGAGCCAGTCTAGTGCACTGCCAGGTCTCCTGGACAGGCTTCCCTGAACACTGCCCAGCTGCACAGCTCCCCCTAGTCTCTGCAGATGCCTCTGCCTTCCTGAGCAAGCCATCCTGCAAAGAACCTAGAGAGAAGCTTTGGGTCTCACCAAGTACTCCAGTCCCAAGGAGAGTCACTGCAGCCAAGTCAGTGACAAGGACGCTGTATAAAGGGACAGACCATGAAAGAAGCATTGGCCTGGAAGGCTTTTGGATCTGAGTTCCAATTTTGATGCTTGTACTGAGTGTCTGTGAATCACCTTTAATAAAGAATCAGGACTATCTGCAACTATTTACTGAGTTCCAACCATGCCTCAACCCTGCACGGGGCACTGGGGAACATGAGAGTGAACAGGTAGGACCAGTCCCTGAGCTTATGACTGAGCATCTAGATAAAGAGAATGCAAGGTGAAAAGTGTGAGGGTGTGGCCTCTCTGAGGCTCAGGTTTTTCATCTGGAGTATGGGGATAATATAGCTTCTTCAGAGGAAGTCTCATAGAGAGGATATGGCCAGAGTCTAACAGATCCCTGCCTACTCCCTTCTTGCCAAGCTCCCAACTTCATCCACTCTTATTTTCCTCGACCAGGGTACCTTCGGTACATTCCTCCCTGGTCTGTCTCCCTTTCCCACTAACGTCTAACTATCAAAACCACCAATGAATTATTAATAAGTCTTGACAAGATGGTGAGAATGGAAAGAACTAGGGGGAGGTGGCCCCTGGAACCAGCCCTCCCTGAAACCCTGCTCCAGAAAGGACTGGTCAGCAGCTGTTGTCTTGGCTCTCCATGACTCCACAGCTTGATAGAACTTTTCTTCCCTTCCCCCATTCTCTTCCAAAGGCTGCACCTTTCAGTGTGCTCTGCCTTTCTTCATTATGTGGAACAGGGAGCTTATTACATGTCAATGGTATGAAAAAGATTAAGCAGGAAAACGACCCCTCCTCCCTGCATGGCTGTCACCCAGACACCAGGCATTTGTCTTCCACACTCCCAAGAGTGACACTTCTTTACTGCTCACCGTAGTCGGTGTTTTCAGGCTCCCAGCAGTTGGAAGGCCAAAAGTACGGGGCCTGCAAAAGAGCACAGGTGTCAGGACTCAGAGGAATGCTGGCACCTGCTCTCCTCTGCCCGGAGGCAGGGTCCACCTTCTCTAGCACCCAGTGACGACCCTCCTGGGGACATGCTCTGCCCTGTCTCTTTTGTGCCGATACCACATCCCCAACTTTCTCCTGTTCTTAATTCAGTTGAGGCTGTCAACATTTTAACCCAGGTATTGAGAAATGAAAGCCAAGGTGAGTAAAATAAATGCAAAAATGAGAAACTTAGTTTAGAGGACAAACATATCTTCTCCCAAGACAAGAGAAGTCAGACCCACACAGTTTACTGGGCAAGCAAGCTCCAAGTTCCTTTTATCCCTTTGAATTGTGTGCCCCTAAAACTGATATGTGGAAGCCCTAGCCTGGAGGGTGGCTGTATTTGGAGTAAGGAAGTAATTAAAGTTAAAAGAGGTCACAAGGGTGGGGCCCTGATCCCATAGGATTAGTGTCCTTATTGGAGGAACTGCCAGGGAGCTTGCTTTCTCTCTGTCTCTGCTATATGAGGAGGATAGTGAGAAGCGGCTGTCGGAAAGCCTGAATGACAGCTCTCACCACAGACTTCACCTGCTGGAAATTTGACCCTGGGCATCTGGCCTGCAGAACGGCGGGAAATAAATTTCTGTTGTTTAAGCCCCCCAGTCTGTGCTATTTTGCTATAGTAGCCAGAGCAGACTGAGATACCCTTTGACTCTGAAAAACTCCACTCCAAACCCCTTGGTGTTGACCTTGAAACAGCCCCTTATCATCTGCCCCGTTTCCCTCTAGGACAGGATCTGAGAAAAGGAGAGGAAAATGGATGGGAGGGGTTAGGCTGTGGATAGAAACTTCACACCAGGAAGGCAGCAAGACAGAGCAGAAAGATCAAGGACTTTGCCCTGAGGCTGACCCACGCTCAAATCAAGGCCACCTCCCAGATCTACTAAACCTCAGAGCGCCTCAGTATTCTCATCTGTCAAATGAGTAATATTTACCTCCCCAAGTTTGTTCTTCAGAATGAATGGGGAAATATGTGGAAACCCCACTCCCTCAACAACAAATGGCCCAAATAAAAGCTTGTTTGGCCTTCCCAGTGCTAGGGGGAGGTCAGGGTTACTCCCTTAAATGACCTTGGTTTTGCAGGTCATTCTAAACTGAGATCGGATGATAGGAGACAGTTCTTCAGAGCAAGGGGCTGGCAGGCCTACCTGGAAACGGTAAAAGGTGCCATCATCCTTCATGGTGAGAACGTGGTCTGAGATCGGAAAGACGTAGCCCTGGGCAGCTATAAGGCTTCCCAAGTGTATTGCTTCAACTGCTTGGACAGGACGGGAGAGAGAGAGAGAGAGAGAGAGAGAGAGGAGTATTTAGCAAGCCGTCAGAGTGCAGGACTCCTTACGTGGAATGTAAGTCAGGAGGGTAGAAGGGCAACTGGAAGTCAACTGTCCTCACCCTCAGATAACTGCATGATTCATTGATTGATAACTTTTGATATCAATGCACTGGTCTGGATGGGGTGGGTGTCAGGGTTGGAAAAGGCCAACATGGGTCTGGGTCTCATCTGGATGCCAGCTCTGAGACACTGACATTGCTTGACTTCCCCCAAGACCTCCAGAAGAAAGTAGCTTCATGGTGAAGAGCAGGGCTCCAGCACATAGACACCTGTCCTCCATCAAGGGGGATGTTTCAGGTAAGTGCTTAGCAGGGCCTGGAGCTCAGTAGGTGCGGGGAGCCCAGATTCATGCTGCTACTTTCATCATTTTTATCATCCCCAGCAGTGAGCATGCAGCCTCATTGCCTAGAGAGACTCTGGACTCCCGTGGCATTCCCTGATATGACAGTCCCACTGGAGAACAGGAGAGCGTTTCCGTTCTCTTGTGGACGCAGAGTAAAACCTCACTTTCTTAAGAGCACTGCAGTGGGGAGTGGCAAAGGGAGGCCGACCTGACAGAAATATGCCCATTTTTGCCACAATCAACCCATTGTTTTGTGACTTAGTGCCAGCCCTAAGTAGATCCACGTAGTTAAGAATTTATATTTATTCTGAGGAGAGCTAAGGAAAAAAATAACAAATCTAAATGGTTCTACCATGCATGATAATCTTCCACAAATATAAAAGCACGCTTACTGGTAGAAACTTAATTTTTGGATGTGGAAATTACGGCTATGCCTAAGGACGCTAAAGAATTATTAATTTTGTAAGCGCTGAATTTTTTAAAGCAACTTGTTTTGTCTTTACTCACAAACTTCTCAAGAGGTTGGATATAATCCAAGTGTTTTGCTTATTTAGAATCAACTATCCTTTGGAAATAACTGGTGGAGTCAGAACAAAGTTGTATCTTATTTGCTTAGTGATGCCCAGTATGCTTTTTAAAGTCTGCATGCTTCAAGAATCATGGGTCCAGCAAAAAAGAAGGATTTCGTCCCTGGCAGCTGCTCCTTCCCCAGGGAAGAGAGAACAACATCCAGTAAGAAGGTGATTTCCATGTTGCCAATGTAGGAGCAAGAACTCACCATCCTCTGTGGTTTTGCTTAGATATATGGCCGATGGGGAGTAAGACGGGAGGGAGGGGCAGATATTGGATGAACCTGGCTTCCCAGGGCCTTGATTTGCCTCATTTCCACTCTTCTATTCCCAGCTGGTGAATTATTAACTCCTCTTTATCCGTTTCTCAGAAGCCCAAACAGTTCCCAATACCTTGACGTCCTCCCAAGGCCATTCGAGTATAAGAGACCTTCACAGATATGAGCCTTATTATTCACGACCTTTCAGGGAAGCTTCTCAGAAGAGGGCGGGAGGCCTCCTGAAGCCTATTCCCCTGCCCCTAGCTGGCTCCGGGCTCTCGCAATACTGCCACTGATACTAATAATCATAATAAAGTATGTGTCAGAAATACAAGGGTTATTGTGGAAAGGGAAAAGAGACTGTTGCTGGAAGAGAAGCACCGTGAAGAAAGGTGGTCCTTGGGCTTAGCATTGTAAATGCTAAATGCAAAGAAACATTGTCTTTAAATACATGGAACTAAACCGGTAGAAATGTATTGCATCCAGTGGACAATGGCAAAGCCAGGCTGCATGAGGGAAACATGGGTCATAGTTAATTTGAGTTCTTTCCTGAAAAGGATTTGAATTCAGTTTCCCCCTATGGATTAAGAGCTTGACTAGAATTAAGAATTTTCACTAGTCATGGAAGTGGCCATTAATCCTGATGGTGAAAAAGGCTAGTGTCACTTCCATCAGTGATCTGCTTTTGTGGCATTCAGATTTCTGGCAACTATATTTCATTGAACTCCATGTAAATTGTATTGTTTCATAACCAATAGTATATTAAGGGTATCAGATTAAAATAGAGGAATTCCGAAGGTAACACAGTGACTGCCGGCAAGGAATCACAGACATCTATAAAGGGCATTAAAAAAAAAATCTTTAGAAAGCTTAGCCATTGGAAGCCATTTAATTTGGGACAGAGAGGTCTAATCCCCAAGAACACAAGAATATATTAATGGATATTTATAAATATGACCTTTGGGCATTGAGGATACTCAGTTAAAACAGGAAGTAGATAATAAATTCTGAAAAGTATTAACTGACACATGGATAGTAAGTTTCACTTATCTGCAATTTTCATTTTTCTGAAACTCCTCATTTTCTAATTATGCTGTGAAAATAAATTTTGCTACTTATTTTCTGGTGGGAGGACAGATTTGGAAACTGTTTTATTGGCCAGAGTTTTGTTGTTGTTTTTCTGGTAAGATTTTCTTAACTGCACAATTAAGGTTGAAAAAAAGAATCATTCTTTCACTTCTTGAGGAAGCAGAAAACAGAAGGAGTCTCAGCAAATAATTAAACATCTTAATTGTGGATCAGGCAATCTAATTTTAAGAGCTGGTTCTAGAAGGCTGTTTCATGATAGCTCTACAACTTATCTTTAATTGCTGTGGCTAACGAGAATTCATCTCATTTCACACGTTATTGTATTGGGCTCTTTGGCACTCTAAATAATTGCTCATTTCCTCAAAGGGTGATTTAGATTTAAAGATAGATATTCAGTTGAGAAAATAAATTAATTTTATTTGCAAATAGAGTGATTCCAACTTGGGATTCACATTTATAAACCCAGCTCTCTGGAGGCTAGCAAATCTGGTCTGGAACTTGTTTATGGGATGTTTCTCAGTGCCATGGAGGATAAAGTCAGGGTCAAGTACCTGGGTCCTCGATGGAAAGGTTCTTCATAAGCCACTGTACAATGTCAGTACCTGAAACGATAAAGAAATTTGAACTGAAGACATATGGATGCTTGCCCTGTGGTGGAGAAACATGTTTATCTAAGGAAGTCCTAATTCCAACTAGCACACACCCAGAGAGCTGGGTAATATTGACAATTTTCCATCCTAACTAAACACTTCTATCCATTAGGACACTTGCATAGTTATAGTCCTATTTGTTTCCAAAAAAAAAAAAAAAAAAAAATCCTCTTCCAATGACTCAGGATGATCTTGCGTCCACACTTCTGGGTAATATCTACAGGAGACTTCCCCGAGACAGGCTTGGTGAAGTTTTACCACACCTGGCTCCCAGGACATTTCCTGAGGGAGGAGGCCTCTTCAGCTCCCTACCCTGACAAGGCCTGACCAACACAGCTGCTCTTACATGTTCCTAAAACAACAACAACAACAACAACAACAACAACAAACAAAAAAACTCTTTTTTTTTTTTTTTCCCTGGCATGGACCCATTTTAAAAGAAAATGCCCCTGTTTCTGGGGAGAAACTTCTTTGTGTTCACCCAAACCTATTTCCCCTATTTTTTGGATCACTAGATTACATTTCGAGACTCGTCTGCCATTGGGTATAGATTGAGTTCTTACAATGGAATATGGCTAGAAGTGATGTATACCACTTCGAGGCTTGGACCATAAAAACTCCCATGTGACCCTACACAGCTTTCATTCCCTATCTGCTGGCTGAATGGAGAGAACCCCAAGAACCCAAAGGAGGGCAGAGCTGCAAGGCGGAAGGAGCCTGGGATCCTGAACAACCATGAAAATTGATGCCCATTTTGGGCTCTGATTTGATTGAAAAATAAACTCTGTTGTGTTACGCCCCAGAAGTTGGGATTTATCTGTTTTGATATTGAGTACTACCTTAACTAATATAAAATTATAAGAGTTGGAAAGGACTTTTAAAGCTTATCTACTCCAACCCTAGCCCATACTGGAACCACATCTCTAATCCCTGGATAGGAAGTACCATAATCCTACTGGGAAAAACCCTAGTACTTGGGAATCACAGATTCTCCCCTAGGCAGCGTGGCCTAGTTAAATCATCTTTGATTTCTCTGAACAGAAATTTGACCCTTTCTGAATTCCTCTCTTTGGACTAAGTTTTGCCCTCTGATGACAGAAAAAGAAATCCAGACCTTCTTGCTCTGGAGAAAGTCCATCCTATATACTATCAACATTCTTCCTGAGTTTTCCTCCCTTGAGATGAAACACGCCTGGGTCCCTCAGCTATTTCCTCCCATGACATGACTTAGAGCCCCTCCCATTTTGGTCATAGGTCTCTGAATATGTTTCCTTTTGTTTGCCTCCCTTTGAAGATGTCACACCTGGAGCCAATGGGGGAGTAGAGGAGTTCAAACTTCTGGAAAGTTCTGTACTTCCGGTTAATTCGCCTTTGTCTCTCAACAATTGCACTTGGAACTAGTGCAGATCTTCAAATGTGGCTTTGTCACCTCAGGATGGAATGTCTGATGGAAAGCAGCCTGAAAAGGGCAACCTTTCTAGATGTCTGAATCCTGTCATGTGTGGGTCTGAGGGTTGGTGTGAGAGACAAGGTCTCCCCATAGCTTTCCCAGAACAGAGTCCTAACTGAAAACCTTTAGTGAGCTTGCCCTTTTTCCCAGAAATAAAGTTTCCCAGACACTTGAATGGTTTCCAGAGGTGAGAGCAGCACAGGCCTGTTTCTCTCCAGCTCTCTGGAGGGGGAATGAGCTTTGTGCAGTAGACAACCAGGGCCCCATCCTGTGTGACCAGCCGCCATTGACACAGCCCTGCAAGATCCCCCCATTTCAACCTCTGAAGCAGAACCTGTAAGCTTTTCCCCACTCTTGCTCCCAGGTACCATCTATGAGCTAAACTTTGGATCAAAACCCCTCCTAGTCATTCACATTCTTTGAGCGAAAGGAGAGTATGTCTGTGTGTGCTGGTGTGTGTGTGTGTGTGTGTCCATCTCCTCCGAATTATACAAGTTCAACATTTGTCCTAGGAAATGAAGAACAAAGCAGAAATCAAATAAGAACTGTAATCCCAAGTTGGGGGTGGGGGAGAGACTCTAACCTGTTTTTTCCTCAAAAGAAAAATAGTTCTTTTTTGTGGGTTGCCTGGAAACGGATAGGTTTCCAGCATCAGCAACAGCTCTCCCCCGGGCAGGCGGATTATCTTTCTGCTGAGCTTGCTGAACCATTATTTATCACCTGCCAAGATTGATTACTCACCCTGGGACAATGACAGCCCTTCCTTTCCCCTGTTAATTACTGTCATCATTAATATCCATGTCACTAATTAGTATTCATTCACATTGAAACTCCTTCCTTGCTATCATATCCGTTCCCCCCTCCACTCCACCCGAGACTTCAGCACCATTGTCTAGATTTCTACCCCCTTTTGGTTTTTTTTGCACTCCGTGTTTGGCCTAATTGCTCTCCCCAGTCCACTAGGCCCTGGTTTGCATTCACAGAGCTGAAGCATCACATTTAAGACCTCCTCCTGCTACCTCTTTTTTTTTTTTGGTCAAGAAGGGAAAGTCACAAAAGCCTCTTGCCTTTTTACCTAGTGACGTGGGGACCACAGACCTGGATTTCTTGTCCCTGATGCGACCACTGCAACACTCAGCGTTTTTGTCTGGGGACAGGTGTGAGTGTCCTCGAGCCCCAGTGAGGGCCGAGCCAGATGCCCTGGCCGTCCTGGGTCACGGCCCTCAGTCTGCAGCCGTCACCACCTCGCCGCTGTTCCTCACCCACCGTGGCCCTGCAGGGTGGGTGTCAGCAAACACAACAACGCCTCTCGTGGCGGACATTCTTGTTCTCCTGGGTGTGGGGTATTTCAGGCTTAACCCAGGAGCGGCCAGCCTCCAGCCCCGTGGCAGGAAGTCAATGTTGCATGTTCAACCCCGGGAACAAGTAAGGGAGGGAAATCTGTCATAATATTATGTCCTTTAAAAGACCTACAATTATTACTGCCAAATCAGGAGAGAATAGTGCAGCCGACGGCCGGCAGAAAGCATGTTTCTTCTTTTTTCTCTTTCCTTTCTTCCTTTTCCCCCCCTCTGGCCCCCAATCATTCCTTCCCGCCTATTCTAAAAAGAATTTGAAGCAGATTATTTTTCTGTTCTCTCTCAAATGAACTGTTGTTGCCCTTTGTTACCACTGTTGGATTCCGTTCTTATCGGAGTCAAGCTGCCCTGCTCAGGACTTAAAATCAGTATAGAAGCATTGGGGGCATTATGGACATTGCGGAGAATATGTGCTATGGTGAGCACTGTGAATTGTGCAAAACTGACGATTCACAGACCTGTACCCATATCATATAATATGATACATTATACGTTACTAAAAAATGAAAAGAAAAGCAAAGAAAAGAAAAGAAAGAAACACGAGGGACAAATGCAGAATAGCTACCCTTTATCCCCAGAGGTTCTAAAGACACTTGGCTGAAAGTTTTCTTTTTGAGGCTAACACATCCACATCTACTCCAGGGATATCCATGAACTATACCAGAGGGCGCCTGAAACTCCTCCCAAGAACACATGGTTTGTTATACATTAAAGGTGCACTTTCTGTTTCCGTATGTGTTGTATGTACGTATTCCCATTGTGTCTCTTACATGTAAGTGTGTCTCTGGGCAGGTTGTTCAGACACAACTCAGAAGTTCTCAAGTAGGGGACTGAATAATTAATTATGGCTCATCGATACAATATGTGTAAATATTTAAATATATATATACATATATATAATGCCTACTGTATTAAATGAAAAAGTAGATCAAGCACAGCGTGTATTGTAAAATGACATTTAAAAAATTTTAAGTGACCTTTTTACAGTAGGAAACACGTATTTACTTTTGTATCGCATTAAATACGTATGTGTAGGTATGTACAGGTACTGGGAAGAAAAGTTTTGGAAGAATATTTAAACTGTTGAAGTGATCTTGGAGAGGTAGGAGGGTCAAAATATGGGAAGTTTCTATTCTTTCCATGCCCTTATTATTTGGAGCTCAAGAACATTAATATGTTGTTCTTGAGAACACATGCTGTATTTGAGAAAAACACTTTTCACTTTTAAGAACAGAGAGGGGTGCCCAGGCCTCTGAGACTGCTGTGGACAGGCTGTGGGGAGCCAGGTTGCAGACACACAGTGGAGAGAGTGAGGGGAACCCTTGGCTGCTGGTCCTAGGCCCTGGGCATGTCCTGCTCCCCAGGGAAAGAGCAGAGAAGAATGAAGGCATGACTCCCAAAGCTGCCTTTTCCCTGAGGAGTAAAGAGTGGGAGACTCACTCCTAAGCCTCAAGTTGTCACTCTCTCTGGCCATTGGGCCAGCTCTAGAGCCTTGTGTAGACATTAACGGGGCTGCTCACCGTAGTCCTGGACTAAGGGTGACTATCTGCATCCCTTGGTATAAACTGGATTTGAGTAAGCTGGTAAGATCTTCTCATACTTTAGGGAGTTCTCTTTCTGGTTTGGGGGAGACCCTTACTATCTTGTCCTCGGGTGTTTTAAGTACCCCCCCCCCTCAAAGATTAAGGGATACCTGGAACTTCCAGGTACAAATAAGTTACAACCTAAGGGCCTCCTCCCCTGAAATACTTTCCCCATTGTCTCCAAAGTATTATATCAACCTGAGCCAAAATCTGATTATGTAAACTTGAGAAAAGACCGGTTGGAGGCCCCTATAAATTTCAAGTCATGTGCAACTTGGTAGCTTATAAATCAGAGTTCTGGTAATTGAAGCAATGGAGAATTTACTTGTCAATCCTCACCACTGGGGAAAGACACCTTCACTTGAGTGAACTCTTTCTGGAGCCCAACAAAACTCAAGATTGTTCCTGCCATGAGTGACTTTCTGGTACTCCTCAGTCAAGGTTATGATCCAGGCCACCCTGGGCTTCTCACATATCTGCCAAGGTCTCTGCTATACCTGTGGGTGAAGAGGGCAGCTCTGTGTCACTTATCACATGGGTGCCTGTGCAGGCCAGTACTCGTGAAGGAGGGAGTCATTCCCATATGCCCACTGGGTACTAGGCCAGAGTCAGGCACCTGACACCGAAATCGCATATCGTCTCGACAATAATTGTGCGAAATATAATAACTAGCATAGTCATTTTACAGATGGTGCCCAGAAAGGCCTGAGGCCACATACCTGTAAGAGCCAAGTCTGGAATCCAGGAAAAACTCATACCAGATAGCATGTCCACTACACGTTTTACCTCTCTTATTCTCAGTAACTTCCAAACAGTACTCAGAACAATAATTAGAAAAGGGATGCTCTGTACTCATTTTCTTTCCTGAAGCAGAGACATTCATTTAGTGGTAATAATAATTACTACTAATATTAGCTATTGAGCTAATGATTCATTAAGCACTTTCTGTATTCCGGGCTTTGAAATGACCCTACTATAGTAATCCCATGATGTAAATACATTATTACCATCTCCACTTTGCAGGTGAAGGGAAGGACATGTTAGAGTTTTAAACCTTTACTTTTATGCCTTAGTTAAAGCACACACACACACACACACACACACACACACACACACACACAGAGGTGCCTGGGTGGCTCAGTCAGTTAAGTGTCCAACTCTTGATTTCAGCTCAGGTCATGATCTCAGGGTCCTGAAATCGAGCCCTGTGTCAGGTTTCATGCTCAGGTTTCATGTCAGGTCTGCTTGAGGTTCTCTCTTTCCCTCTCCTTCTGTCCCTCCCCCTTCAAATAAATAAATAAATACATAAATAAATACGTAAATCTTTAAAACACACACACATACACACAACGCAACAGCCAGCCAGCAGGGAAAGCTGAACTTACATCAGAGATGTTAAACTGTAGGACTGCGGGCATGGTGTATGGCCGGCACAAAGACAGGAGAGTCACGAGGCAGAACCCTGTGCCATGACAAGTCTAGTGGCATTCTGAAGAGTAGCGTTTGGTCAAGGCGCTTGAGTTTCTCCAAGGGAAAGCGTGATAAACGTCACAGACATGCTTGTTTCCCGAGCATATGAAGCAATAAAGCACGGTATTTATAAAGTCAGACTTGAGTTCAATGCATGCTGCGTCGCTTACGGACTGTGTGACTCTGGGCTGGTCCCTGAACCACGTGCCACCCCAACCTCCATTTCTTCATGGGTTGATTGGGGGGGCGGGTTCCGCCTCCTTCAAGGGCACAGTGAGATCATGAATTCAAGGAAGTGCTGTATGGGCCATGCGGGGTAAGCATTAGTACACATCGGCTATAGACAGGGTCTGTGTCTTCAGGATCTTGTCTTGGAGCCAAGTGTCCAATCAAGTCATCGCATGCCCCTGGGAAAGCAGCAGCCGCTGGGAACTTGAGAGGGTGAAGGCAGAGCGCGTGCCCTTACCCCATGGCAATTCAGTCCAAAATAATGAACTGAGCTCATTCTTGTTCTGGGTGCACTGGTCCCGCACACATCCCCCCACTGGCACCCTCTGCCTTCTCTCCTCTTCTGCCGCACCGACCGCCTTTCCATTCCCAGAATGCGCCATGACCTGCGGCAGGGCCTTTGCCTCAGCGGTTCCCTGGGCCGGTCACGTGCTCCCCTTTCTCCACCTCTGCCCTTAGCTGACTCCTGCCCTGACTGGCTCAGGAAGCCTTCACCGCTCTTCACACCAGGCCAAGCCCTTAGGCTTTCACTTGCAGACAATGGGATTCCTTCTCCATCTGGAAGTAGACATCCGCGCTGTGATTACGTGATCCACACCTGCCTTCCCCTCCCCATGAGCTTTCTGGGGCTTCTGTAAGACAGTACCAGCAACCAAGCGGCCCAAACAGCAGAAATGGGTTGGTTCACCGTTCTGGAGGCCAGACCCTGCAATCGGGGTGTTGACTGGGTTGGCTCCTCTGAGGGTGGAGAGGGAGAATCTGCTCTGTTCCAGGCCTTTCTCCTTGCTTCTCTGGGTTTGCTGGCAGTCCTGGTGTCGGCTGGCTGGCCCGCACATCACCCTGATCTCTGTCTTCCTCTTCTCATGGGCCTCTCCCTGCGGTGTGCCTCGGGTCCAACTTTTCCTTTTAGGGGGGCATCAGTCGCAAGGGACCAGGGCCCACCCTCACTAGCTCATGTTAACTCATTTCATCTGAAATAACCCTCTGGCCAAATGAGGTCACGCTCTGAGATAATGGAGGTTAGGACTTCATGTGAACTTTTGGGACGACACCATTCAACTCCAGCCCTCGCTGAAACTCTCACTCTGAGACAGCAGGACTCGGTCATACTGTCCTCTCTTTGGCGTGGAGCTGGGGTTTCCTCTATGCTCACTGAGCAACAGTTATCTTCCAATAGACATCACACAACCTGTGTTCATTACAAATCAATGCACATATTCATTACATTTAAAAAATTTCTCTCAATTTTCATGACCCCTGAAAACCTCCTCCCAAACCAGTACCAACTGCGGATTGGTGTTTTGTGACCGCTGCTTTCAAGGACAGTTTCGGGGGTTTTCTGTTAAAATTCACCTCTTTCCTCGTATAAAGAAAGCTTCACAAATGAACGCTTGAAAAAATACGAAGCAGCAAGCCCAAGCCTCCTTCTTTTCTTTGTGCAACCCTGGCTGTCACCTGAAGAGGACGGTGAGCACAGGAAAGGCGGTCTTCGACTCTCTCCTTTGGGGCTGACAGCCACCGTCGCCCTCCTGCCTCTTCGCCTGTCCCTCTGCTCACTCCACCGGCTTCTAGACTGCAGAGTTCAAACTGCCTTTGACTGGCTTTGATCCACTGTGTGATTTTCCCTTCTTCACAGGCTTCCGCAGAGTCTGACTTGGTTTTGAACAGGTTGGAGGAATGAAATCCAGACACGCCAAATATAATTTTGAACCCAGTGGGACCCATGCATCACCACTGCATCCACTCCTAAACCGGGGCCTGGCAGGGCCGCTTCCCTGGGGTTTTCTTCCAGGTCCCGAAAACGGGCTTGCCGGCCTCCATGGGCATGTGGCCACTGCGCCCCTCAGCGACCCAGGGCCCACACCCCGGGAAGGAGGGCCGGCTGCCAGGGACCCCCTAGTGGGCCTCTCCCCAAGTCCAGCCTCCCCGGCTCAGATCCTGCGTTTCCCCATTCTCTGAAATTTAAAGCTTCCCTGTGCATTATGAAAAATAATAGGGGGCAGGAGACCAGGCGAGGTTATTACCAACTAATAAATCAACCAGGAGGCTCTGAGGGTTGCAGCGAGGTGTCTGAGACGGGCCCCCCGGTTTGTTATCTCACCCAAGCCCCCACGATTGATTCATAACCTCATAACCCTCCTGCGTCCCAATCCCAGGCCTTCTATCTAATTGTCAGCAGCCGAGTACATGATTTGCAAGAGGATGGGGTGGCGGCAGGCGTGGGGGCAGAGGAGAGATTAGTTTTGTCAATCATTAGCTTCTGGGGAGGCTGGGGAGCACTCAGGATTTAGCTTCGCAATCAGCTTATTAAAGAGAAGGCTGAGCACCGTTATGCTGATTGGGCCTTGGTGCAGGGGGACAGAGGACTCGGCCCCAGGGGGCGTGGCCTCTGTTCCCAGAGGGTGGTGGCCACGAAGGCCCGCCTTCGGCTCAATCCAAAGGCAGGAATGATGGGCTAGCAGACTGGGGGCTCCTGGGGAGAAGGGAGCTAATGCCAGGTCTCCAGCAGCACCCATCAGAGAGCATTAATAATGTTCTGAGGGCGGCTAAGCGATCTGGGGAGGTTCCGGGGAGGCCCGGAGGGGACTCTGTCAGGGGCGGGCATCAGGGCTACATTGCCTCCCAGTATTGTCTAATGGCCATCTCCTTTGTGAAAATTCTGCATCTGAAACATGGTTCATGAGCACAGGCATGTACACTGAAGTTAATCTGTCGGGCTAAGGCTTTCTTGAGGGGAGCAGGAGGGAAGAGCCTTTATGATACCCAGGTCTGTGGGCTGTGGTCCCTTCTCTGGAACGTGACGCATCCGTCTGCACTAGCACGCGGTTATACTCATCCAGTTCCACCGCACGCTTTAATGCTTCAAGACTGCCAAGTGCGCCGGACATCTGCCACCAGCGTGGGATGGGCGAGGCTTGCCCAGCAGGACGTGTGAGCAAGCCAGGGTTCAAGCAGAGTCTGGCACACCCAGGTTCGTGAGCAAAGATTTGATTGGTTTTGCACTGATTCCAGCTCCAGTCCCCGGGAGCCTGCCTCTGGGCTTTGTCAGGAACAGCTCCAGCGTGATGCCGCGAATTTTGGCCATCAGACAGACCAGGGTTCAAGGCCTGGCTCTGCTCCTTGCCAGAGCATCCCCTTGGATGAGTTCCTCCGCCACACAGAGCCCCAGCTGACCTACCTGCGAAGTGGGGTCCATCACAGAAGCTCCCTCGCATTCTGTTATGATTGCTAGAAATGAGGTTAGAGACATGACCTAAGTCTACTTTCCACCTACACCCCGTGTGGACCCCTGCATCTGTCCGAACTGGAATCTGGAGCTGCTCTCCCAGGGAAAGGCCCCCCACCTGGAATCCAGCTTCTCTCTCCACTCCTGTCCAGGCCCATGCCACAGGCCTTCCGGGGAGCTCACTGCCATTCTGATGCGGCTCTTCCCAGCTTCTCTGTTTCCTTCTGTTCCGATGGATAAGTTCATCATTTTTTTTAAAGAATATTTATTTATTTATAAATAGACACATTGGCAACTTCATAAATGTCTGCATGGTCATCTGGACGCCGTGTCAGTGAGGTCCTGGAGGGGAGCAGGGAGCCCCCCATAAACACCACAGTTGGGGACCACAGACAGAGCTGTGGTCTGGTTAAGGGATGATGAAGCCATCTAGAGCTGGAGCATCAGCGAGAGACGTTTCTAGCACTAGGTCCAACAGGATCAGATGCTGTGACCTCTCCTTTACACTGACGTCCTGCTGGTGTCATTCGGGCCTGGATCTGCTACAAGTAGCCAGGGAGCAAGGGGACCTGTTAGGGCAGCCCACAGTGGGAACCTCTGAGCATGCAGAGCGGGGTGGGAATGATGGAGGGGGCTCTGGAGGGACACAGGGAGAGGATCCAGCTCAGAAGGGGAGGGGAGAAAGCATTTATTATAAGGCCTATCCTTAAATCGTGGTTCAGGCGTGCTAATTCTGTAGCACGCTTTACTTCAGCAGAACGCAGGGCTGGAGGATTTTGCTCTGATGTCCTGGTTCTCTTGAGAAAGAAACTTTACAGTTCTAAGGGGTTGTAGGGCTTAAAGGGGCTGCACACATGCCAGCGCTAAGTCATCGTCCTAATACCCCTGAGCCTTTACCAGGTGCTCCCACTTTACAGCTGGGGAAACGGAGGCTCAGAGCCTAATGGCGTCTTCATTCGTTCATTTGGTTGAGCTCCTGCTCTGCCCCCTGCTGTTCCTCATCTGGAGGTGTGATGGCCTCTCCAAGCTCACGACTTCATGGACAAGTCTGGCAATTAGGGAGCAAGCCACACAAAGACAACAACAGCAGCCAGCCAGCGCAACAGTGAGAATGGGGTGACAGGAGAGCGGGAGACTGCGGACTGCAGAGGCTGGGAGGTGAGCGGATGGCATTTCCCCGCGGGCCTGAGCAGTAGGAAGGACGGGTTGTGTGATATTTGGAGGAAGAGCAGGGGATGCAAAGATCCCCAGTGGGACTGGGGATGCAGGCCAGGCTGGCTGAGACTGAAGAGGGAGGGGCCACAGCACCCAAGGAAGCGTCTGGAGGGCTCTGAGAAGGGGAGGGGTCTGGGGTGGGCTTTCATTCCTTTTATGGATTTATTTTAAAGTTTTTATCTGAGTGTAGTTGATACACAATGCAAGGTTAGTTTCAGGCATACAACACAGTGATTGCACAAGTCCATATGTGACACTGGGCTCATCCCAAGTGTAGCCATTACTGCCACCATCCAATACCATTGACTGTATTCCTTACGCTGTGCCTTACGACCCTGTGTCCTCTTCCTTCCATAACTGTAAGCTGGACCTTCCACAAACCGTATAGCGCTTCTTCAAAAAATTATAAATAGAAATACCCTGTGATCCGATAATTCTACTGTTGAGTACTTACCCAACGAAAATGAAAACACTAATTTGGAAAGATACACACACGCTATATATTTATCGCAGTGTTATTTACAACAGCCAAGACATGGGAGTGTCTGTCCATAAACAGATAAGGAAGCTGTAGTATGTACACAAAATGGACTCTTATGCAGCTGAAAAAAGGAATGAGCTCTTGCCATGGGGCATGGTTTTCAAAGATGGCTTTGGCTACGAGGAGAACAGATTGTAAAAGAATGGGAGCAGAAGACGGGAAACCATGCAGCTGTTATTTTCAGTGGGTTGGGGGAATCTGATGCTGGTTGGGGTCCATGGTGGTGGTGGATTGAGAGAAGCAGGTGGGGTCCAGGCTACCTTGGAGTCAGGGCTCCTGGTCCTATCTAATGGACGCAACATGGTCTCAGAACAAGAGAAGTCAGGATTAACTCCCAGGTTTCTAGCTTAACTAATCACATGCCTGGGGGAACTTCAACTAACTGAGCAACAGAAGCAGGTTGGAGGGGAAGCCTGGGTTCCTTTGTTGGCCACGCCTTCTCTGAGATTTATACATAGTAGTCATCAGAGTGGAGGTGTCAAGTTGGCCATTGGACAAATGAGTGTGGGGTTTTTGGGGGAGAGCAGGTTGGCGATGCTATTTGGGAGTGACTAATGTGTAGGAATGAACACAAGCAGGGGCACTGGTTGAGGTCAGCCATGGAGAAAATGTAGATGAGAAGACAACTGTTATGGAAGGAAGGTTTGGCATGGGGACACAAGGTTGTCCTTCCTCAGTCTGAAATGCCTTCCATTATTCTGAATGCCTGGGCTTCTCTCTTCTGTGATTTCTCCTGTGATCGTGGTAATCCAGCATGAGAAATGAAGCTTCCACACTGGATCTTCTCTGCCAGACTCCACCAGAACCAGACATTAGAGCTGTTAGAGCTCTTGCTCAGGTCTCCACTGGGGGGAGAAATCCATACTACCACCATTTATGGCCCCTGACAGCGCCGCCCAGTGACCCAGCCAAAGAGACAGTTAGGATTTTGGTATTTTCTTCTGATTTATGATAAGTTAAAACATGTTTGCTGGCCTTCCTAACGCTAAAAGATAGCCGACTCCCTGAAAGCATCTTGTGCGACTCTGGAGCCGTCCTGTCACCTGGCACGGCTGTGTGAACGCTGGACACAGTCACGCAGCCTGGGAGGTGACTTCAAGCTCCAGATCCCACCCGTGTTAGAAGACTTTGGGGTGGAAAGGTGTCAGGAGACAGGCATCATTCTGATGTGCGAGCCTCATTTCATACCAATCAAGACAGAGAGAAGCTGGCTTTTGTTTAGGGAAGATGCTGAGAATATTCTCAAATGAAGAAACCTTTGATAACTAGGAAAGAGTAAGTATAAAACCCAACATGAGTTTATTCTTTCCGGCCTCATTGTCTCATCACCACTCCTGTCCCAAGTGCTAGATACTTCCAAAATGGAATAGGGTTATGGTGGTGAATAATTAAGGATATTGTTAGAATTAATAAAGAGAATACAATAGGATCCAAATGACAAATGAGAAGAGCTATGTGAGGAACCCCAAGTCAAGGCGAGCTGCTGTAAGTGATCACATAATTTAGTTTAAGATCCATGGAAATAATAAAATAATAAAGTCAATTGCACTCATTTCTTGGTCTGTCTTCTCCACTGGGTCCCTAAGGGGAGTGACCCCCACCTTCCAAGCTCTACCTCCCTGACTCATTGCACAGAGAGCATCACGGATTTTCAATAAACATCTGATGAATATATTACAGAGTGTGGGCCAAAGTCAATGATTTGCATTTTGGAGTAGCTAAGAACTATGCCATATTTTTCTTCCAGATGCTGGTTTCGATAGGATTGGTTACTCCTTAGGGCCACTACTGAATCTCGATAGAAAGACAGCCCAGGTCTTTGGTATGGAAAGTTACCTCGCTATTAGCCAATGCAGTTTATTTGTGTGTATGTTAAAGGGTGGGGGGCAGCCCAAGGTCTTATTTTAAGTTATTTAGGACTAGCCCATGCTTGCCCACCCTGATTCTCCTGGTGCTATTATAGTAAAATATGGTTGAAGCTCTGAAAGAATTGTTAAAGCCAAAATTAATTTTGAGGTTGCACAGCTCAGCCTACAGGCAGAACTAAAGGCTGGTGTCTGATCAATATGTGATTAAAAACCCTGCCCATTTTTCTAAAGCTTTTTCTCAGTAGTCGTCAGACCCATGCTGGTAGAGGGCAGTGGATCAAGAGAGCCAGGCTTGGAGTTTATTAAGTAGGGACTTGTGTATCGTTTTGAGGGATTGAGGTGAGGTTCCGCTGAGACATTCCACAAAAACAAAACAAACCAAAACACACTAACAAAAACCAACAAAAAACCCACACGAAATGACAGTGACTTAACCAAGACAGAACTATATTTGGTAAAGGAAGTCTAGAGGTGGTGGTTCCATAGGTCCTCAGGAATCCATGCCTTGATGTTTCTCTTCCACCCTCCTGGTGCTTGGCTTCTACCCCCAAGGTCACTTGTTGGCTCAAAAAGTCTGCCAAAGCATCAGGCACCACCTCCCAGCTTCAGGGAGGAGGAAGAAGGAAAGGCACAAGAGCTAAATGCCTTTCCCAGTTGACATACTTTCCTTCAGGTACATTTTCCTGGAGTTCCTGACTCCATTTACACACCGTGAAACACAGAATAATGCTTCCCCAAAGATGCCCATGTTCTAATTCCTGGAACTGTGATGTCTACCCTACATGGCAAGAAGGATTTTGTAGATACGATTAAGGCATTGAAGATGGAGAGATTCCTGGACTATCCAGGTGGATCCAATGTAATGGCAAGGATCTTTATAAGAGAGGTAAGGTGTGTCAGAGAGAAGAGATATGATGACAGAGCAGAAGAGTGTGTGTGGGTGAGAGAGAAAGAGAGAGAAGGAGAGAACGAGAGGGCATAAGAGTAAGTGAGGAGAGAGATGAGGGAGGGAAGGAGAGGCAGAGAGAGAGGGAGCAATGGAAGCTAGCTGCCGACTTTGAGGACAGAGGAAGCTTATGGACAAAGGAATGCAGGCAGCCCCTGGAAACTGGGAAAGACAAGGAAACACACTTTCCCTCAGAGCTTCCAGAAGGGATGCAGTTTTGCCAATAGCTGGGTTTTAGCTCTCGAAGACCCATGTCAGACTCCTACCCTCCAGAACGGTAAGATAACACATCTGTATTGTATTAAACCACTGAATTTGCAGTGATTTGTTACAGCTGCAATAGGAATCCATACATGTCTTTGGCCAGAACTCAGTCACTGACCACATCTCCCTGCAAGGCAAGCCGGAAAATAGTCTTCTACCATGGGCAACACTGTGCTCAGCCAAAAATGAGGCTTTCTTACTAAAGAGGGAAGGAGAAAGAGGTGCTGGGGTCAGTCCCATCAGACTTCCAGGTGGGGCTTTCACGCAAACAAAAAGGTTTCTATATTTATGAGGGAAGAAAAGCATTTTTCTCGAAATAGAACTGTCAGCACTTTGAATCTACATTGAGGAAATATACCTAAGAAGGCAGCATAAAAACTTGAGAAGTATTGTGGCAACTGATTAAAAAAGGGGGTTTGGGGAGGGTATGTGCTTTGGTGAGTGCTGTGAAGTGTGTAAACCTGGTGATTCACAGACCTGTACCCCTGGGGATAAAAATATATGTTTATAAAAAATAAAAAATTTAAAAAAAGGGGGGGTTTGAGTAGTTCTTTTGGCAGAATATTTTCTATTATGCCTGTTTATTTTTATTTTTTTACTTTTACTTTAATTTTATTTTTTCAGTGTTCCAAGATTCATTGTTTATGTACAACACCCAGTGCTCCATGCAATACGTGCCCTCCTTAATACCCACCCCCAGGCTCACCCATCCACCACCCTCCACCGCCCTCCCCTCCAAAACCCTCAGTTTGTTTCTCGGGGTCCACAGTCTCTCAAGCTTTGTCTCCCCCTCCAATTTACCCCAATTCACTTTTCCTTTCCTTCTGCTAATGTCCTCCATGTTATTCCTTATGCTTCACAGGTAAGTTAAACCATATGATCATTGACTTGCTCTGCCTGACTTATTTCACTCAGCATAATCTCCTCCAGTCCCATCCATGTTGATACAAAAGTTGGATATTCACCCTTTCTGATGACTGTGTAATATTCCATTGTATATATGGACCATATCTTTCTTATCCATTCACCTGTTGAAGGGCATCTTGGTTCTTTCCATAGTTTGGCAATTGTGGCCATTGCTGCTATGAACATTATGGTACAGATGGACCTTCCTTTCACTACATCTGTATCTCTGGGGTAAATACCCAGTAGTGCAATTGCAGGGTCATTGAGAAGTTCTATTTTTAATTTCTTAAGGAATCTCCACACTGTTTTCCAAAGTTGCTGCACCAACTTGCATTCCCATCAACAATGCAAGAGGGTTCCCCTTTCTCCACATCCTTTCTAACACTTGTTTCTTGTCTTGTTAATTTTGGCCATTCTAACTGGTGTAAGGTGGTGTCTCAGTGTGGTTTTGATTTGAATCTCCCTGATGGCTAGTGATGATGAACATTTTTTCATGTGTCTGATAGCCATTTGTATGTTTTCTTTGGAGAAGTGTCTGTTCATGTCTTCTGCCCTTTTTTGACATGATTATCTGTTTTGGGGGTATTGAGTTTGAGGAGTTCTTTATAGATCTTGGATATCAGCCCTTTGTCTGTAGTGTCATTGGTGAATATCTTCTCACATTCCTTGGGTTGCCTCTCTGTTCCATTGAGTGTTTTAGCTGAAATAATCCAATACACTGTGTCCTGCAGCCTTGTCTGAGCCCAGCTGGGAAGTCTGGAGCTTACAACAGGGCTTTGAATTTGAGAGAAATAACTCACTCAGTTATCTGTAAGACTTCTGGTCTCCAAAATTTCTCTTTTTAAAGTCAGGCTATGAGTAACTATAGCTCAAAATCTACTTCCTCTCTTGTCCCAGCTAGCTGCAAGGGCTGACACAGAAATTATAGGTAGATCATCCAAAAGTACATGGAAAATATAGTTGGTACATCACAGATGCTCAGTAATTTCTTCTTTGAATAGATGAAGGAGTAAGTGAGCAGGTGAACAAACGTATTAACTTAATGGATTTCAGGATGGTTTCATCCTCTCCGTCAACAGGAGAATCTCTTATGTCTTAGGATTGCATTAACTGCTGTGTTCAAAGCCTGCTGAGATGCTGTTCCTATGCTCAAGGGGTCACAATCCCAGAGCGATGATGGGCAAGTAAACAAATGATGTTCTTCAACACATTGAGTGCAGTGACAGCTATATTTGCAGGATGCTAAGAACACAAAAAGGACATTTACAGCAGCCCTGGCTACCAGGAGTACTTTGCTGGAGGAGGTGATGCTTGAGTTGAATCTTAAAGAATGAATTGGAATTAACTAATAGGGGGATGACATCCCAGCACGAGAAAGCAACATGTGCAAAGCCACAGAATCAGCAAACATTGATAAAGTGCTCACCATATGTCAGGCCCTGTTCCAAACACTTCACACAAATTAACTCATTTACATGCACAGAAACCCAATGAAGCAGGTACTGTCATTATCCCCATTTTACAGGTGGAGAAAGAGAGGCAGAGCAAGGTTAGGTACCTTACCTGAGGTCACATGGTCTGTGAAGCTGGGATTTGAACCTAGGCATGTTGGCTCCAGGATCCAGGCTCGGAGTCATTCATTTTCATGGCTCCAGGGAAGGGTGGCAGGGTAGTGGAGGGTGTGAGTAAGGAAGCAAGCAAAGCCAGAGCTCAGAAAGCTATAGACACCATTAAGGATGAGTTCCTTCTAAATCCTACCGCAGAAGCAGGGGTCCTTTAACTGGGGTGAGATCAATTATTCTGTTCTGCCCAGGTGGAGAAGGGGGGGGAAGGGGCAGGAGCAAGGACCAGGTGGGATCCTCAGGGATGTGTGCTAAAGCTATGGCACTGAGGGGGGAATAGTGATTTCTGATATAGACTGAAGAATATAAGTAGATTTGGTTAAGACAATGATGCCAGGTCTCTCCCAGGACCTTTATTCTTGGATGTCTTATCTTCTCCATGAACTTTTCTCTTATGTGTTGCAGTCAGGAAGCTAGCTCACAGGGCCCATTGCTTGTGACATGTCTTTACTCCCCAAAGGGGAGAGACAAAGGCAGAGGCTTCCCCTCTCTCTTTAAACAACACCTCTCACTCCCTCGGACCATATAGTTGCCAGAAGAGAACCTGCCATTGATGAACTAGGAAACCAAACTTGAGACAGGAACAGTGGATAATGTCTACCAGGATTACTAAGGCCAAGTTCAAAGGCAAACCCGAGGCAGGCAGAACAGATAATCCCAAACCACAGATGATCCACGGTCCACTCTGAGGATTCTGGCTGCTGAAAACTCAGGCACCTTCTCTACGTAAAAGATCCTTGTTTCCATGCTTTCCAACTAGACTGCAAAATCTTAACACATATGGACTTTCCCCTCTAATTCCTATCTATAGTACCCTGGTAGCAATGTATCACATGAGTACTTAAAAATGTTGGCCACATGCATGATCCAACACTTGCATATACATCATTCAGACTGTCATAGAGCTTCTGAACCCCTTGCCTCTGATCAGATGAAAGAGGACAACCAGCAGGGCAAGAATTAAGTGGAGCAGAACAAAGGAATGTGTCTCTTGATTAAATACTATCTTCTGGGACCTGCAGACCACCGACAGTAGGTGTTGTAGGGGTTTAAAGTGTTGGTTCCAACACTCAGAAGGCATAACCATGAGGAACCAGCATGTGAGAGACAAAACAAAGGACATAGAAGACCACAAAGGAAGTTATTGTATATGACATGCCAAACTGTACACTGAGCCCTGGTCAGGGGAGAAGAAGATTCTAGCCTTCAGAGTAATTTGAGAAATTACTCTATAATTTGAGAAATAGTGAGGGAGGTTTTGGAGGTGCCAGATGCAGGCTGGGGCTCTTGGAGGGGACCAGGTGGTTCAGAGAAGATGGCAGTAAGGTTGAAAGCATCTCAGCTGGAGACCTGGTTTGGGGGGGAAAAGCCAAGATCTGTGCAGAAAACCCAAGTGAGAGCATGCCTTTCCCAAACTTCTGCCTCGCCTGCTTGCCCAAAACGATTCTAGTTTGACCCCTCTGTCTCCCTGCCCAACCCCACCCTCTGCCTTGATCCTCAAAGGAGGGTCCTTGTAAACCTGGGTTTTAGCCACTACGCGGGGGAAGGAAGTGGGAGGGAGACCCAAGGAGGCCAAGTTCACTAATACTGGAAGGCTTTCCTGTTTGGCTCTGTTTAGGGTGGAGGTGATGGAGAAGAAACAGCATGGAAAGGCTCCAGTGGGTGAGAGAAACAGAAAGGAGAAAAGAGAGGGCTCTTTGAAAGAGATGTTATCTGGGTCCATGGAGCCCCTTCCTGAAGTTTGGGAATGACACATACTTTGCATTTCCTTTAGGTTATGTGGACGATTGCCTTTTAACACTGCCCTAATCTGTTTTATTTCGTATTATGTGCTGTGTTATCTGAATATGACAGGCCCTCCCCAGGCTACCTCGGCCTTGTGTTGCAGTACAAGCCTGGAGGTCTGGAGCCCCCTGTCCTACCTTCCCTAAAAACACGTATCCAAGTGCTGCATGATAGGCGATGTTTCCCCTCCGAGTCCCATGCCTCCCCATCCCGAATTTCTCTCTTTCAGGGCCAGCTTCAGCCTGTCTTTCTTTCTTTCTTTGACAGGCAGAGATCACAAGGAGGCAGAGAAGCAGGCAGAGAGAGAGGAGGAAGCAGGTTCCCTGCTGAGCAGAGAGCCTGATGGGGGGCTTGATCCCAGGACCCTGGGATCATGACCTGAGCCGAAGGCAGAGGCCTCAACCCACTGAGCCACCCAGGTGCCCCTCAGCCTGTCATTCTGTCTTTCTAGTACTCTCCTTCACAGACTTCTCCAAATCCCCCAGCTGGCAATTGGCACCACTCTCAAAAGCCAGACAGCAACCTCAACAGAAGGCAGGAATTGGTTAACCCATCACTGCCTCCCTTTTATTTCTCAAGGACACACCTGGTGCCTTCCACATCTACTTACCTGTCCCACTCAGTGTCATCCTGCACACGTAAGAATCCCCACCTTCAACTAACCACGCAGGAGGTGTTTCTCAACGTGTGGTCCCAGCATGAGTCTCACCTGGGAGCTTGTTAGAAATGCACATTCTCGGGACCATGGCTATCTTCTGGAATTATAATCTCCAGCTATTGGTGTTTAAATAAGCCCTCATCAAGCTGACAACCCCTGATCTTGGAAAAAGTTGGACAAGAGTGGACTCCTTTTTACAAATACCTTTACTATCCTATTTCTAAAGGGTTGAAAGTGGTAGATGTCATGCCCACTGGGTTTTCTGCTTCTGAGTCAGAGACGAGGTCTTGCTGCAGCAAGAGGGGGGCCCTTCAATGGTCACATGCTGTTTAATGAGAGGGTCCAGGACCCATCACAGGTGGGCAATGAGAGGTACCTGGCCAGAGAGAGAGAGAAGACCTGCAGGCCTCAGTAAGAGACTGGTCCTGAGAGAGCCAAGAATGCTCAGGGGGCCTCCCCTTCACCATCCATTGCTTCCAATATGAGGGGAGGGCTGGGAGCTAACGAATCCTCCTAGGGTTCTCTCAGAAAGAGCATCATTTCAAGTGAGGCTGACTCTTCCAGAGAGAAATAAAACTTCCTATCTGTCTGTCTGTCTGTCCATCCATCCATCGCAACCACCCACCCATCCATCTACCTATCAATTCATCCATCCATCCATCCATCCATCCATCTACCTATCCATCCATCCACCCATTTACCCTTTTATCCAGATAACCCACAAATATGTATATGATGAGACCTTAACTTGAGCTAGAAATGTTGGGAGCAGGTACTTCTCCTCCATCCTTAGTGAATAAAACCCAAATGCCTCTGATTCCCCATTACTTCTGTCCCATTTTTTGTTGCTTTGAGCTTCTTCCCTTAGTCAGCCTCTTTGCCCTTCGCCATGCACACATCTGGAACCCCTGTTCTCCAGCTCCATTGGTGTAAAAGCCCTCAGCTAAGCACAGAAGGACCCCCAACCTCCTGGTCTTCACTGCTCACTCCCCTAGAGTTGTTTCCAGGGCCTTTTTTGTTTGTTTGTTTGTTTGTTTTTTAGAGGGAGGGAGGGAGGGAGAAGGAGAGAGAGGACAATGGGGAGGCACAGGGAGAGAAGGAGAGACTCTTAAGCGGATTCCTGGATGAGCTCAGAGCCTGATGTGGGTCTTGATCTCACCACCCTGAGATCATGACTTGAGCCGAAACCAGGAGTCAGAGGCTTACTTCTTCACTGACTGACTGAGCCCCTAGGCACCCCTCCCCGACCCCACCACCTCAACTGGGGTGAGGAGGGGAAAGTAGGCATCTTCCTTGCCCTCTGATGCCCTTCAGGACATTTCTTCTTTTTCTTGTGTAAAAATTCCTGAGGACTTGAGGCTTCTCTCAACTCCTCCTGTGGCCTCTCATCTCTACTTTTTTTCATCCTTCCTCATACGTGAAAGACTTGACACGATTTTATTCTCCACCCCAAATCCTGCTGTTGTGCTTGGTGATCACGCTGTCCATGTCGAGGACCCATTGAATACGTTGGCTTGACAGTTCTCTGCTCTTCACTCCAGGGACCGTCAACGGCAAACTGTATCCCTCTTCCTGACTGTAGATCCCGTGGAGATTCTGGAGTCGGAAGGGAGTAAGAGTGACCAGGGTTCTGGTCCAGAGCACCAGAATTTAGAAAGCACCACAGAATGATTTTCAAAGGTTATGCAAACACTTAAACATTCTGGATCTCCAAACACATTGCAGCTCTCCAGCCGTGTCCTGTTTTGAATGGTAAAGTTCAGGTCTCTCAGCAGGTTGTTGAAAGGAGAAAGGCAGGTTGTAGAAAGTCCATCCCCTAGCCTCTCCCTGCTTACTCCCTGGGTCTTTTGTATGTGCTATTCCTTCGCTCATCACACCTGGCCTATCACCAAGTCTCCTTCAGGGGCCCTTTCCCGTCTCCAGACGCCACGTGCTCCCACAGCCCACACCCCTGCATCTCCATCCAGCTGCTGACTGGACACCATCTCCTCCTGGGTCCCTCACTGCTCTCCCTGCGGTCACCCTTCCTTCCTGTGGCTGCGTCCCCACGTGGCAGAAAGAGCCGCCACACGTGCCTGTCAGGTCAGATCTGCTCAGAACCCTGAAGTGGCCAACGTCCTTACAAGGCCCCATGAGACTCTCCGTCTTCGAAGCACACTCCCTACTCAGCTGCTTCCCCAGAACCCACGGGCCAAACCCTCCGTCACCCTCTCACCGAGGCTTCTCTGACCACACAAGGAGCGCAGTGTACGTCCCCATGCTGTGCTCCCGACTCCTTCCCCGTTCTACTTGTTAACCTTTTAGAAGCATTTATCCCCTTTCACCTACTAGATGCCTTTTTTTTTTTTTAAGATTATTTATTTGTCAGAAAGAGAGAGAGAGAGAGAGAGAGTTCGCACAAGCAGGGGGAGCGAGTGGCAGGCAGAAGGAGAGGGTGAAGCAGGCTCCCCGCTAAGCAGGGGCTGATGAGCGATGCGGGGCACCATCCCAGGACCCTGGGATCATGACGTGAGCCGAAAGCAGACACTTAACTGACTGAGCCACCCGGGCTTCCCAACTAGATGGTTTACTTACTACCTAGCGTCTGTGCCCCTGGCTGAACTACAAGCTTCTTCACGGCAAGGACCTTATCGATTCTGTTTGCGGACACATCCCAAGCCCCTGGGAACATGTCTGGCCCATAGTAGGTACTTCGCCAAATGAATATGATTTTCATGCAGACTTATTTTTAAAAGAATGATGAGATTCCCAGATGTGTCAGCTACGGTTGCTGCAGAAACAAAACAAAACAAAACAAGAAGCCCCCCCCAGCTCCACCCCCCCAGAAAAAACCTGCCCCCAAACAACATTGTTTATCTTGCTCAGCAATCTGCCATCCAGGCAGAGCCAGATGGGCTCACCTCACTTGGACCTGTACAGTCTCAGCTGAGGTGGGTCCCCTGGGGACAGGAGGCTCTCCTTTCCAGATGCTCCCCGGGGCCCGCAAGTTAGCTATGGCTGGTGGTCGGGAGCTCAGCTGGGGTAGGGGCCAGGGCCTCTCTGTGGGCTGCCTGGGCTTCAGCACGGCTTGGAGGTGGGATTCCGAGAGCAAGCATCCCAAGAGAGCAAGGCAGAAGGGCACGGAATATTTATGACTTCGCCTCGGCTACCATGAAGTAACCTAAGTTATAAAGCCTTCCTTGGGCAGTACTGCATTGGCACCACCTCTGGGGCGGGAAGGGTGACAGACTTCTAGAAGAGCACGCAGGACAGGAGATAGCATTCCACATGTCTCCTGAAATACAATTTGCCATGCAGGGTTAGCGCCCAAGTCTTGTGAACGGGGTCAGCCATGTTGAAAGGGCACTTAGGAAGGACTTCTGCAAATGATAAACCTCTGACAGGGAAAATTAGGAGGTATTGATCAAGTGACTATCATGTCATACTGAAGTAGACCAAGCAGGGAATTCGGACTAAAAGTGTGTTTAAACAAACCCCAATTTTACTTACTGTGCAACCTTGAAAAAGTCACTTAAGGTCTCTGAGCCTTAGCGTCCCTGCTTATAAAATGGGAATAACAAATTTATCTTGACTGCTTGACCCTAATAATCTAATAGGACCCTGCCTGGATAAGTGTTCCCCAAACCATGGAACAGTTTGCTCTGTACCCTTGCAGGCCAATCATGGTCTAACGGTCGTCTGGATTTTTATTCTGAAGCCACAGGCCACAGGGAAAGGAACACCTACTGAGCTGTGGGGCTGATGCCCCCAGACTTTACGACCAGGCTTGCTACTGATTAACTGTGAGATGCTGAACATGTCATCACCTTTCCTGAGCTTCAGTTTTTGTCACAACGTGGAGGGATAATGCCACCTCCCTGCTTAACTCAGAATTACGGTAAGGACTTGATATAGATGAACTCAGGGGCATACAGTAAAGACTTAAGACTATGAGAGAGGCCACTTAGTAATAATTATCTTATTACCTAAGCACCCATGATTTTCTATTCCTGAAGAATGAATTTTTCGTTAATACCAAAGTAAGAGATTTTATTTTAATAAAAATAAAATAAAATTCAGAAAAATACATGAAGCAAAAAGGAGACATTCAAAATCACACCTGGTGCAGCCACTCTGGAAAACAGTATGGGAGTTCCTCAAGAAGCTAAAAAGGGAACTATCCTATGACCCAGCAATTGCACTACTAGGTATTTGTCCAAAGGTTATAAAAATAGTGATCTAAAGGGCACGTGCACTCCAATGTTTACTGTCTAGCAATGTCCACAATAGCCAAACTATGGAAGAAGCCCAAACCTTCATCAACAGATGCATGGATAAAGAAGACGTGGTGTGTACATGTACGTAAGTACACACACGTATATATATACTTACACGTAACCACATACATGATGCGACAGTACTCAGCCATCAAAGGAACGAAATCTCGCCATTTTCAACGCCATGGATGGAACTAAAGGTATTATGCTTTCCGTCAAAGAAAGCCAAATATCATATGATTTCACTCATATGTGGAACTTAAGAAACAAAACAGAGGAACGTAAGGGAAGGAAAAATAAAATAAGATGAAAACAGAGGGAGGCAAACTATAAGAGATTCTTAAGTCCAGCAAAGAAACCGAGGGTTGCTGGAAGGAAGGCGGGTGGGGGATGGGGTAACCGGTGACGGGCAGTAAGGAGAGTCCTCGATCTTACGAGCACTGGGTGTGACATGCGCAGATGAATCACTGACCTCTACCTCTGAAACTAATGAGACACTCTATGTTAACTAATTTGAATTTAGATTTTTTTTTTTAAATCACATAATTTCCCCCCTGAGATTCTCCCTCTTTCTCCTCTTTTTATGAAAACAAATACTTATATTTTTATATGTAGCTCCCTGCAGTTAAAAAACAGTTTTCCACTTTGTTTTTGCAACGATACTACAGCAATCAACAGGTTTTTTTTTTTTTTCTATCTTCTATAATTTCCTTCAGATAAAACTCTGTCAGTGCGATTTCTGGCTTACTTCCAAGGCTTCTGAACCTGCTACACCGACTTCTCCTTCATTTGCTCATGCTTGTCTCCTCGTGTCCAACACAGCACTAGAAATCGGCATTCTTGGTTATCATTGTCAATCTGATGGGGAGAAAATGGTCCCCCATTTCAGAAAATAACTCTGTTTTTATTTATTTATTTATTTTTAAAGATTTTATTTATTTATCAGAGGGAGAGAGGAGGAGAGAGCAAGCACAGGCAGACAGAATGGCAGGCAGAGGCAGAGGGAGAAGCAGGCTCCCTGCTGAGCAAGGAGCCCGATGTGGGACTCGATCCCAGGACACTGGGATCACGACCTGAGCCGAAGGCATCTGCTTAACCAACTGAGCCACCCAGGCATCCCTAACTCTGTTTTTATCAGTGAGATGCCAGTATTTCTGATACACTTCTGGGCTATTTGTATTTCTACTACTGGGGTACCTATCTTTGTATATTGATTAATAGGGACTAATGAAGTATTAAGGGTAAAGTACTTTATCTGAAATTTGTGCTAATGCTCCCCTTCAATTTGTTATTTATAAGATGCCTTTGGAGATAGGGTTTTTAAATATTTTATGTTCCAATCCATCAACTCTTTCTTCTATGGTTTCCGCCTTTGTTGCTGGGCCTACGATATTGTCAAGGCTTTTTAAGGGACAAGCCCTTATGAGTTTTTGTTGAATTCATGTATTCATTCATTCAACAAATACTTCCTGCATGCCTGGTCCTATTCTTAGCACCGGAGTATTATCTAAAGCACAGAACTGAGCTCAGAATGAGAACGTTTATTCCCGAAGGGTTTAGAAACTGAACTGAGCACAGACCCCAAGCACATTCCAGTCTGTTGAAGGACCAGCGGCACAGAAGACTTCAGCCCCTGGTGGGCATTCTAGCGATGCCGTTCAGAACTCAGATTCTGGGATCTTGGGGCATTTGACAATGACTCAGATCTATACGGGCATGACAATACTCCAGAAGGGGCAACAGGAACCACCATGAACGGGAAGGCCTGAAATGATGCTGAAGAAAGTAGTTAATATTCATTCCATGTTAGCCCAAAGGGAGTCGCCATCAATGACATAACGTTTCATTTCGCTAGTCAGTTAAAGGCAGATATTATTGAGCCCTTACGACTCCTTCTAGAATCCTTCTGAATCACAGGATTTCAGCAAGGGAAGAACGACCTCTCCTTTAAGGGTTTTACACTGAGAAAAGCCAATGGGCGAGGAAAGAGCATCTTGGGGTTATTGTCCCTTGGCTGGACCTCATCGACTCGAGGGAAATTGCAGTGTCTTCTGGTTTCCAACCCCAACCTAGACAAACCTCTGCTTATTTCTCTGTTATACTTTTTAATCCCACATTTTTCTTTTGAAGTGAAACAATAAATCCCCAGAAAACTCCCCCGCCAATGAAGTGTTCCACGAGAGGCACAGAAGCCCAGCCCATAACACAGAGGACATTCTAGCAAAGACTGGAACAGGGCAGGATATGTGGCCTGCTCTCCTTACCTTGGAAGAGGAGACACGGGTCCATGCGGAGCACCAGGCCTTACCAAGAAAAGCCCCAAGCAGGTGGCCGCCCCAGGAAACCCTCCCTTCTCCGTTTACTGGAACCAACTTGAGCCTGAAGTACCACCTGTATGACTTCACCACCCGAGTAAATGTCCCCAGGAGACTGGAAGCCACACGAGGAGAGGAATACATCTGCTTTTGTTGATCATAACCGTAGCCTAGCACTGAAGGCATGCGTGGGACGGTGGGCGGGCTCCCTGACTTAGGACTTGTATGTGATACATGAGTTTATGATGGGTACCTTGCTAGTAGTTAGTTCCATCTCATCTTACATCTTAGAATTAGGTGCCCGCTGTTTGATTTTTGAGGGGAACAAGCCAGCCTGAGGCTGTCCAGGGTGTGAAGGAGGGACAGATAGAGATACATGGAGGAAATACGGGTGGAAAAAAAAAAAGGCCCCATCCGTGGGACCCATTTCTGATTATTTCATGATCTTGACTACAGCCAGCTCTGACACAGATGGTTCCTAAATGAATCTGTCCAAAGTTGTGTTCTTGATTGAACACCTTATTAATGGACCATCTTCTGAAGGCCAGAAGTTCAAAATCAACATGTCAGCAGAGTTGGTCAGCAAAGCTGAGGCTCTGAGAAGCTGCCTGGTGCCTCTCTCCTGGCTTCTGGTGACTCCTGCCTCTCCTTGGCTGGGAGACCCATCATTCCAATATTCCAATATCCACCTATTGAATGTTAATTTCCTCCACATGTGACACAACCTTATTTGTTCATTTCTCTCTCTGACTCAGCTCCAGCCAGGGTCACCTCTCCATCTCAGACTTCCCATTTCTCTTGATTTGGTTTCCACAAGGACGTAGACACTAATAAGAATGACTAAGCTACCTCAGCCCTTTATTATAATAAATAAGGATGCTGTGCATACCCACATAGATGATTCTAGATTGATTTATGTTCTCTTGCAGAGATAAAGCTGCATGTTATAGTCACGGTGATTCAAGAATTCCATCCGCACATCCAGTGTAACCCCCAGACAGGTCCGTGAGGTCGGCAGGTGGCATTACTGCCACTGGTCAGATGAGGACCCTGGCGTCCCTGCCGCATGCCGCAGGTCAAGGGTGCAGCGGCCGCCAGGAAAGGAGGTGGTGGGAGCTGCAGGCGGGGTGGGGGCACCAGGGGTGTGCCGTCCATAGAGAACTGAAAAACCACCAAAGGCATCGGTGATGAAAACACTCCCCCACTCAACACCCCACGGACAGAGGTCAGGGCCTGGTGGTTCCCGAGGCTCCTGGAGGGGGCGCATCCTAGACACTGGGCTCACAGTTAGGAGAAACTAGATCCTTCTTTCTCAAGAGAGCACGGAGGGTCAGGGAGGCAGCCACTGAAGGCATGATGTCATAGCTAGGAATTCTGAATTTGGGTGATACCAATTTACATCTCTGTTCCGTGTGCAAGACACGTCTATGCAGCATTTGGTTTTGTTGAAAACACAAGCTATTCCATTTCCCATCATTTTTATTTTTATTTTTTTTAAACATTTAATTTATTTATTTGACCGAGAGAGACAGCCAGAGAGGGAACACAAACAGGGGGAGTGGGAGAGGGAGAAGCAGGCTTCCTGCCGAGCAGGGAGCCCGATGTGGGGCTCGATCCCAAGACCCCGGGATCATGACTTGAGCTGAAGGCAGACGCTTAGCGACTGAGCTACCCAGGCACCGCCCCGCCCCGCCCCGCATCATTTTTATTAACTGACAAATCTTAGCCTACCTCCCTCGACTCCCTGGCTCGCAGCCCTTCCAGCCACTCTTCCTCCCTCCTGATCTTCACTCCGTCTCTCCAGTCCCACGCTTTCCCTTTCCCCTCCGCACACTTTCAAACCCTGGAAATGCTTCAACAAACCCATGCTGCGGGCTCTCCTTTTCCTTGTTTCACAGAGAACAAGAGATCCTTGGTAAATTTTAGGACAGAAACCAGTACAATAAAACTGAACTGTGCTCATCTTTTTGGCAGAAACAGCCTGTTAGTTTCAAGCGGAAATTATTTTGGGGTGAATGAATGTCCCAGCCTGAGGCCGGGATTCCTTCCAGGCTGGAGTTTCCAAGCTCTCCTGGAGGGCAATGCACAGGATCACCACACGGGAGCGCTGTTGCACCTGAAAGCCACAACGCTTTCCGCGAGCAGCATCTCCAGTTAGGAAAAGAATGCCAGGATGCAGGATTGTGATATCGATTGATTTCTTCTAAATGTATAAGCATGGGTACTCTGAAATGATTGCTTAATTTCTTAGTTCTAGAGGTGGTATCTGAAGTCTGTCTGATGCCATGGCATTTTCCAGAGACAGATAATAAAGGCTAAGGGAACAGTGCTTCCTGCTAAAGTTACTTATGAAAGTTGTTCCCGAGTTTAATAAAAGTGTTCTGGGCTCCCAGGTTATACGGATCAGATGAACGTGTGAACTGCAGCGGTCCAGGAGATAGAAGGGGAGCAAATGAGTAGGCGGTCAAGAAGAGGTTTAGATTTCTCTAAGGATGGTGGAGCGGAGGCAGAGCGGGGTCGAGTTAGCCTTGTAAATTGCACAGTGGCGTTGGCTGCTTGTGGCTGCTTGTGACACGACTGTCCTTAAGACCTGCGTCCAGAATTTAGGAGACTATGGATTGGAGCCCTCACTTCTCCCAGGTGTCTGCAGCCACCTTGGTTCCTCAAATCCCGAGTTTCTCCTGGCTTAGAGAGCGTGCTGAGCCTTGCCTACAGACAGGGGCAGTCTTGAGCTGATGATGCTCACTCCAAAGCAGGCTCTGTATTTGGAGAACCTCACAGAGAACAGGGGATTAAAAAGTGAAGGTTTTCTGGCACTGTGAACCCTTGACACGCACCCGTTTGCACCTGGGGAGGAGTAGAAAGGAAGCTGGGACAAGCCCTAGGTCTGAAACATGGTTCTGTCATGAATTAACGATTGCACGGTGCCGGTTACTTAATCCAAAGATCTTGGGTCTGTAATCTGTAAAGTGAGGGGCTTGGCCAAGCTGCCTTGTAAGTCCTTGTGTCCTTGTAAGACACATACTTTTCCTCCCCCTACCCTGCTCACTGGTAACAGCTTTCCTGGTCCTTCAGGACATCTCACTCTCTCACACCCTCTGGCAAATTGAATTATTTACCGCACCCTAAACCAACCTCTTTTTCCTATTTGTCCTTCCTACCTTCCGCTCCATTCTCACGTTTTACTCCTATTTCAAGCCCTAACACAAAGGCCGTCTCCTCTGAGAAGCCTTCCATGACTCCACAGGTGCAGAGAGTATCCCTGTCCTTTATGAATTTGCTATGCTTTGTCTATACTTCCCTTCTAGCATCTACCATTTTCCTCTTGTGTTATAGTGATTTTTGGAAACTTTTTGTACCCACTGGGTCTTGAGGGCCAGAGTTTGCATCGGATTCGTTGACCCCACAGGATCCAGCCCAGGGTCTGGCACACACAAGGACCTGGGAGTTGGCCGAAGGAATTACTAATCACGTGCCCACACACATTGTACTTTGTGTAATGGACCTGAGTTTGACTTAAATACTCTGATGTTCACTGGACAGGATGTGGCCGCTGGTGCCCTCACACCATCTCTCTCCTGCAGCATAGGCAGGCTTGCCGGTGGTCAGGGCTGGGACCCTGGGGCCAGACTGCCCAAGTTCCTAGCCCAACTCTGCCACTGGCAAGATGCGTGAACGCAGGCAAGCTATAAGGTTTCTCTGGGCATCTGTTGCCCCACCTATATGGTGAAGGTCATGAGAGCAGCCACTTCCCACGGGGGCTAAGAGGATAAAAATGCCTTGTGACTTAAACTCAGGTCAGGGAAAATCCACGGCACCACTTCTGGGTTCTAATGCGAGAAGGCATTTCCCTGTGGGAGCCTTATTTCCAGCTTCCCAAACCCACCAGATAACGGAGCCCCTAGTAAGCTCTCATGGGCTGCCCTTCATAACATAACACTGTAATGACTCCCAGCCCTGGCCTCCTGCCCTATCCCTCCCCAGTAACCCAAACTGATGGATCCCCTGATCCCCACCTGGGTCACCCAACTTCTTGTGTTGATCTCTATGCCTGTTCACGTCTCTGGTTAGTTTCCCTGGCATCCTTTGCGGCGAGCTGGGAAAAGCCACCTAAGACAGCCTGCTCCCTGGGTGGGTTCCAGCCTTGCATCTTCAGAGTGCAGCAAAACAGAGTAACTGGCTCTCACCCCAGCCTGCCACTGGCCACTTGCTAAATTGCACAATTTGATAATGGTGAGTATCCCGTGTCCCCCTCCTAGGCCCGCCCAGGCGCCAGTCTCGCTTCTTATCTCCAGGGTGTTATGGCTGTAATTCACCTGACCACTCGGGACTTGCAGCCTCTCAGCGTATTTGAGCTTTTATCTGCTGGGCTTCGAGGGGAGAGGAAGACAGGACAGGGGATAAAGAGAGCTGAGAAAGGACAGGGCAGCAGAATAAATGTGCTTCGAGTCACCTTCGTGAGGGGAGGTCTGGAACATTTTCTTGGGCCTAGAGCTCAGCCCTGGGTGTGCCTCCCTATCCGCAGGTCCACTCTGTCGGCTGCACCATAATTTCAAAAAAAGACAAAAGCAAAATGCAAAAACCAAAAACCCTACAAAAAACAAAAACCCAAACACCTTTTCCTATCTTCATGATCCTGTTCTAATTTTTTTCTACCTACTTCCAATTCCATCGCCTGGCATGGAATTGCCATGGTTATTTGGGACATAGACCCCGGCAATCGATGAGGAGGTCTGGTTGCCACTTTGACTTCTCGCACACTGCCTGGATTCAGTGACCGGGCGCCGTGGCTCCTGCGTGGACGTGCAGGCTGTGGTGGGGTGTGGAGGCAGGGAGGAAGAGTAGTGGAAACAGGCACAGCCCAACCCGTGCTCCTGCCTCCAAGGTCCCGCACATCCCCTGAGCTTCACTATAAACCACTGCCCCGTGAAGCCAAAAGCACAGTCTTGGACCTGCCCATCAAAACCCCGAGTACGGAAGGATGTGATGTCACACGGTCCAATTTCTTCTCGTCTCAGATGCAGAAACTACAGCCCAAAGAGGCAGGCAGCAAGGCTGACCATCCACAGAGACCTGAGAAGGTGCCGGGTGCTGTTCCAAGTGTCTTACTTCTGTGCTGTTCTGTTTTATGTCTATTTCTTGTCTATTTTGTGGGTGAGCCAATGAGACACAGATCTGCTAAGTAATTTATCTGAGATCATCCAGCCAGGGGATGGCAGCAGCAGGATCACCCCCAGAACCAGCCCCGGCGTCTGTGTTGTATCTCCCCTGCACGATCACTGTTATTTATAGCCGCACTGTTAATCTCAAGTGCCACAGGGTCTAGAAGTGCTTCTTGTCTCCAAACACAGGTTCCCCGTTGTCTGGGGCAAACACACACACACAGACACACACCTAAGATCTTAAGCCTGGGTTTCTCCCTCTTGCCAGCTTACTGCCAAAACACCTTTTCCACTTAGCGGCCACCTTTTCCCCAATGCACTGGCTCCTGCCAACTGCTGGCCGCGGGAAGGCATAGATGCGCGAGAAGACATGAAGCACCGAACCCTCCCCGGATGGCATCACCAATGTCTCAGTAGATCTCTCCAGGTCTTCCCGGGCCTGGTGCTGATCACGCCACTTCACTGGCGGGGAGCATTCCTGAGACCAGAACCCTGGCTGCCCACAATCCACGTCTTGTCTGTATGCAGATGTCACGGTCAGGGCGCCACACTGCCATCCCCGAAGGATCAGGTCCCTGGGCCTTCCCTGGAGGCAGCAGTAGTAACAACAGTATCTGCAGAAGAAAGAACGCTGGCGGCTGACATTTCTTGGATGCCTAGCAAGGGCCAGGCACGGTTCTGGGCATTTCCTCTGTCCCCTTTAAGCTGTCTGACCCTCACACCGCCACCACGCGGGTCCTTACACTAGTATCAGACCCATTTTGTGGTGGAAGGACTGAGAAATTAAACATCCACATAGCTGATGTCAGGGGTGGGATTTGAACCTAGGTGGTCTGCTATCAAAGTTCCTACTTACCAGCACACTCTAGCCGGCTCAGAAAGCTCAACGAGAGAAATGTTTGTTTCCTCCTGAGCCTGGGCTGGAGGATCAGCTTCCTGTGAGCGGCAGGGAGCTACTGACTTGGGTTTTGCTGGTGTGGAGCCGAAGGTCAGGTGTCAAATGCTACCTACTTCCAGCATGCACGGAGCTCCACCAAAAGGCCTGAACAGAATGACTCCGCTTGAATTTCTTTTTTGGGGGGAGGGATGGGAGTGTCCCTTTATATATTAGGACTAACTTGAGCTGGAAACACTTTGGGGAATTTAAGTTAAGAGAACTCAGTTACAAATCTTTATGAGTTTAAGGCTTAATATGCAGTTTGGGAATATTTGCAAAATATTCTTATTCAGAGCTGAGAGCAGGTACTCAGAAGAGATGAAAACCAGCCTGCATGTCTGTGGCCAGGGTTTAGGGTTTGCCAGGGATAGGGACATTCACACCAACGTTTCTTGAAAGTGAGGAATGATACAGACCTCTGCTAAAAAACATGTTTTCGTAGTGTTCCAGTGTTTACATTCTTTCTATTTCAATGTTATAAACATCAAGTGAGGAATAAACTCTTCATGCTTTTAGTTCTTACGTAAGTCATACAGCCAATGAATGTACAATAAATACAGAGATACAGTAGAGTAAGACTCAAATTCAGAAGCATTAATCCTTGTGATGGGTGTCGCTTTGCTGACCCAGAATTGCCACTCTTCGGTCAAACAATACGCACTCACCATTTTTGTAGGTCAGGAATACCAGTGGAAAAAAAAAAAAAAAAATTTACATGTTGCGTTTTTTGTTAACTTCAGTCTTTGGATGATGAAGAAGGCGGACCCCCTCACTGGAGTCTCTGTTTTTATTCTTGTCATCATTACTATTTTTAAAATAATGTACTTTCTTTTACAGAATCAGCCCAAGTGTACCCTGAGATACATGACTTCAAAACTTGAAAAAAACCGCAAAACTTAGTGCCATCGAAATCAGAGTTATTTTGTATTTTCCACTGAGTTGTTTGAACCAAGAAAGGAACCAAGGAAAAGTCTGCGACCACAGTACACCAGGGGCGATGCGACAGGGCGGGACCCCGTGATGACTCTATGCGACCACAGTACACCAGGGGCGATGCGACAGGGCGGGACCCCGTGATGACTCTATTCTACCATCATTTTTTATCTTTCCAAATTACTGTGAAACCTCTGTTTGTACAGACTGCCACAACTTTATTTAGCAGAAATGTATCAATTACCTAATACGCCCTCTCTGTCCTTTATCATTAGACTGTGGCACTTCAAGTAATGTGTGACTCTGATGTACTATGCCACTTCTGTGATGCCAAATCGATTTATTAACAACCCCAAGAAACTAAAATCCCGGTCTAGAAAAATGTCATTCCACTGTGAACCCTCATGACAAAAGAGAAGTTTTGCTTTTGGATCTGATGATAGATTTCAACACAGCACAAAATGAGTACAACAGACATTGTCGACCAAATGACAGCCCGTTATGCCTTGCAAACATTTAAAAATTAAATGATGGTATTTACAGGTACTGGTAACAGGCACTGCTATCTCGAGGCAGTTGTTAATCAAATGGTGATCGTTTAACATGATATATACGTATAACTATCATCAGCATTGAAAAGGTGACCACAAACATTGAAAGCAGTGCTCATTTAAAAAATCAAATGACAAAATCAGAAACAGTGGGAGAATCTGCAAATTCTCAGGTCATCTGAGAACCATTAGGAGTCTACAGATCTTGGTGCAAAGCCAGTCTTGTGTTGGCACAAAGAAAAGGACCCTCAGCCTTTCCTTTAAGGAGTAAGAGTTATTCATGCAGTAATAAACATGAGTCCGCTTGTTACAACTTGATTAAAATCCAGCTTTTTGGGGAGCATGTCTTCTGCAGAAAGAAAGAGCAAAGTATTCCAATACTCTGCTTGGCGTGGAGTAGAGAGGAAGACTGCCTGAGAGCAGAAGGCAAGGCAAACCCTGAGATTTAATCTCTGGCTGGGCTTTCGAGAGGGTAGGGCTCCTTCTCTTATTACACCGGTCACTTTCCCCATGCCATGCAGATCACAACAAACATGATAAAAGTAGAGCACAGGGGCACCTGGGTGGCTCAGTCGGTGAAGCACCCGACTCTTGGTTTCGGCTCAGGTCCTGCTCTCAGGGTCCTGGGACCCAGCCCTCTGTCATGCTTCTGTGCTCAGTGGGGAGTCCACCTAAGATTCCCCCTCTCCCTCTAGCCCTCTCCCTACTTGCTCACTTGTTCACTCTCTAAATAAATAAATAAATGAAATCTTTACAAAAAAAAAAAAAAGAATAAAGGACGACTTAAGAAAACAAGATGGTCATGGTGTTCTTGATCAGTTAGGAGGCCAAGGGATGGTCCCTCCATCGCAGCAATGAGCCTTTTCCCCAGAGCCTCGACAACAGGACGACGGCGGGATTTTACTATCATTGCATCAGAAAGGTCATGGGATCTGGGTTTCACCCAAGGTCAGATTCTAAAAGGAAGAAATGTTTCCTGAACAAAGGGACTGTAAAAAGGGGCTGTTCCCAGCTCACTGCCTGGGCTAGCACTGACCTTGCTGGGGTGAAAGTGTCAGCGAAGGAAGACAGCATGTATCTGAGGGACAGGGAACAGCAGTACCAGAGAGTCCTGGAGGGAAGCAATGCTTTCCGTAGAATCAGCCAATACAGACTCATTACTGCAAGATGGGGCTCTGAACAAGTACACAAGCAAAGGCTCAGGGTTTTGGAGGGGAAAAAACATTGGCACCCTAACACAGGCATCTTGGGGTGATGCTGCATGGGATGTACAGGAGAGAACCCAGAGCCTTCTGGAATGATCTAGGCTCTGCCACAGGAGTTATAGGTGGTTACGGTTTTGTTTTTGATTTTTTTTTTTAAGATTTTATTTTTAAGTAATCTTTACACCCAAGGTGGGGCTTGAACTCACAATCCAGAGATTGAAAGTCACATGCTCTACTAACTGAGTCAACCAGGTGCCCCATAAGGGTTATCAGTTTTCAAGAGAGGAGGACCTTGGGGCTTGGCATTAGATTGCACAATATAATATCACATGATACAGGGATGCCTGGGTGGCTTAGTCAGTTAAGTGGCTGCCTTTGCTCGAGTCATTATCCTAGGGTCCTGGGTTTGAGCCCCGCAAGGGGATCCTTGCCCAGCAGGAAGTCTGCTTCTCCCTCTCCCTCTGACACTCTGCCTGCTTGTGCTCTCTCTCTGACAAATAAATAAAATCTTTTAAAAAAATGACATGATACAATACAAATCAATATAATTAATTATGAACAGTAGGTAAAATGTCAAGGTAACTAAAGAAAATTGTGCTGTTGGACCTTGAACAACATAGGTTTGTACTTCTCTGGTCCACTTACATGTAGATTTCTTTCAATAAATACAATTCTGTACTGTAAATATATTTTCTCAACATTTTCTTTTCTCTAGCTTACTTTATTCTAAAATACAGTATGTAATACATATGATGTACAAAATAGGCATTGACTCTTAAGATTCTTATTTATTTATTTGTGTGTGTGTGAGAGAGAGAGAGCACGTAAGCACAAGCGTGGGGAGCAGCCGGGAGAAGGAGAAAACAGCTTTCTCCTGAGCAAGAAGCCTGATGTGGGACTCGATCCCAAGACCCTGGGATCATGACCTGAGCTGAAGGCAGAGGCTTAAACATCTGAGCCACCCAGGCGTCCGTAGGTGTTGACTCTATATTCTCAGTAAGGCTTCCAGTCAACAGTAGGCTATTAAGTTTTGGGGGATTCAAGGGTATATGCAGATTTTCAAGTGCGCAGGGATGAAGGGTAGGGGGGTTGGTGCCCCCACCCCTGCATGGTTCAAGGGTCAAGTATATGTCATTTTCATCACCAAATGTGGCCTTAGGCATTCTCATGAGTTACATTCATAAAGTCTGAGTTAACGCTACATGCAATACTTTAACAGCGTGTACCAACTCAACTATAAAATCAAGCCTGGATGCCCACAGTGAGCAAAACCAAAAGCCCACAGCAGGCTGAGGCCCTCCCTCCACCCTTCTTACCAAACACAGCCTTCAGGAGGCCGGGTTCCCTGCGTCTATTACCTGTAACTATCCTTGACGGAATGGTTGCCTCATCAGTCTGGGCTCTGAACTCCCCAGGCGGACACACCTGCCTACGTGCACCGTAACTGCAGACATTGCCAAGCACAAAGACGATACCAGACCAGAGCTTGTCACTACGGATGGGCTTCTCTCATCTCTGGGATAAGTCTGAGAGCCCGTGATGGAAATTAGCACTTCCTTCCGCCGCCCAGCCTGTACTCCCCTCCCGCACACTTGACAGGCTCTGTGACTTCCCCAGGGCCGTCACCTCTGCCCGCACACGGCTGCCTCTACCTTCCATTCACAGCATTCCTCATGCAGATGGCACGAGTGCTTGGGGGATGTTTTGCTAAGTAGCATTTTCCTTTATAGTTGAGAACCACCTGGCCAGGCTCTTGGGTGACATTTAAACACCCTCTTACATTCCCTCCCATTTATTGTCTACAGTAACATCAACGTCTGGATTCGGACATCCCCAGCAGCCCGAGGACGCCTTGCAAAGGAGAGGGCCACGTTCCATACAGAAAACAGCAGCCCCGAGAAGCTGAAGCGGCATTCTGATTTTCCAAAGAAGGCAGGGACCACAGTTGCTGATTACCGTTCAGGAAGCGGAAGATGACATCCCGGTCACCAGAGGAAGTCCCCGGCAGTGGCTCCTTCAGCTGAGAGGGGGCAAGCCCAGGGAGGGATCCTGGGGCAGGGGTGACCCACGGAGACCCAGTCCTAGACTCTGACTTCCGGGCACCACGTGACAGATGTGGTGATGGGAGGCTGCGGGGGTGACAAGTGGCAGCCGCTCGCACACATACACACATTTGTGCGCGTGCCAGTATAAACACCATCTACGCCATCATGTCTAAGCTTCCCACAAGAAGCTTGGGTGGGCAGCAGAGCTTTACTGGGAAGGTAGTTGAGGCTCAGGGGACTACTCAGCCGTCTCCTCACCTTCTTGCTTGAGGGTCCCCGTCTCAAAATGTGGCTGATTCCGTTTGAAACACCTCTGACTGTCAAGGAATTTCCCCCCAGTTACACCGATCTTTAAATCAGTTTCCTGCAACTTCCTCTCACCCAGTTCTGCCTTCTGTAACTTCTTTGGCATCCCTTTGAGTTTTTTCTCTTCTCCGGGGTCCCTACTCCCTTGCGCAGTCCTTCCTGCTGATGGATTTTCCAGCCTCATCACCCTGCGGGTCACCGTCCGAGTGAGAAACTGAGATTTGTCATCGCTCCCTTAAAATGGGTGCTGCACCATGTAGCTGGCACTTCTGGGGTTGTCGTGCTATGCCACGCCTCTTAATGCAGACACTCTAATTCCACCGGTGGCAGCAACAGCAGTAGTGGGCCTGTCACTCAGCCTTTGTTTTGGCCCGTCTTCAGTATATGACAAATCCCATTATAGAACATTTCATTTCATTTGTTCCATCAGTTGAGATCCTTTAAAATACTGTCCTTCAGCCTATTCGTCACGCTGGCTCTGTGGGGTCACACACAAGGCATGCAGATTCTCTGCGTTCCTGGGGACAGCTCACACAGCGTGCTGGTTGGCCGTGGAAGGGCTGGTGACAGGAATTCCCCTGAGGGGCGAGGGAGAAGAGAAAGACAGTGGGGTCAGCTCACCCCTGCGTGATTCCCTGGGTTGGCTGGCGGCGTCCAGGGCTGGGAGCCTTCTGTCCTGTGAGCCTTCCCGAAGAATCACTCTCCTCGTGTCCTGACTGGCTTCATCTCTTGTTACTTTCTGTTCTCTTCCCCCACGTGTCAAAGTCTTATTAGAATATCTGCAAATGCTATCGGAGAGTCATCTGCTTCCTCTGAGACCTTCCCTCATCCTACTTGTGACTCCGAACCTCTCTTTCTGTTGTTGTGGTTGACCTCTGAAAGTTTCACAAGACTGCAACCTTTCTCAGTGTTAGCCTATTTGAATAGGATTCGTTCAGCTTGGGATAATTTATGTTTTTCTCCTCCGCTTTCTTGCTTTGGTACATGTATCCTTTTATAACCTAAGCCCTACAGAAAGCCTCCTATGTTGCTTTTAAAATTTTATTTAGATCCTTCCTTTTCCTCACTCATTCAGAGTCACTGGGAAATCCCAAACTGCCACAGAATTGCAAAGTTGGAAGGGACCCCGGAGGTCCCGCCGTCCGAGCCTCCCCATTGAACATCCCTCACTTGAGCAACATCTCACAGATCTGAAACCATTTGTGAATTCTGCTCTTTATTTCTAGTAACAAAGCAGTTGTGATGCCTCACAAGTCATGGAATGTGTTGCAACAGTGAATCTTGTGAGCCCAGCCAATTGTCGGAGATTCTCCCATCTGCTTTGAAGCCCTTCAGGGGAATAAGCCAGGGCTGGGAAGGCTTAAAAGAGACAGAGTAGAAATTATTCTTTAGGAACTGATCCAACCCGAGGAGGCAGACGAGGATAATCCAGTTAACATACCTCTCTACCCCTACTCCAGGAAACACATGGTGGTTTGATTTCCTATCAGGGATTCGTGTTCATAATGGTACTTTCAAGTAAAGAAGATAAGATGGCAAATTCTGATCGTGACCTTTTTCTAACTTAGGGATACTCAATAAAACGAACGATTATAGCATCGAAATAGTGAAAAACAAATAAAAATGTTATCAGCGGCGACCAAAAAAGGCAAAGAGACCTAATAACCTAACACCACTCACATGCAAAAACTGTAGTCAAGGAAATTCTGGAGAGAATCAGGGGAGGAAGGCTCAGCGTGTCACTACCGCTCTTCCCTGAGTCCAGGCTCCCCAAAATCAAACCCAGGAGGAAGCAGAATGGGGAGACTTTGCCTAGGAATCTGGCCAGGAGAGAACTCTTCCTTCTCTTAAAGAGGCGGAGTGGTGAGGGATGTGAGGACAAATGAAGGTAAGAAGGTAAGTGGAGGCTGGGCTGACTTTCAGTGATGGAGGGCAAGTTCAAACATCCTCCCGTTTTCAATAAGTGTGTCTGGCTCTCTCTCTAGTCTGCCAGACCTCTACTTAGACATACGCATGGAACAAATTCCATTAAAGAAACAACACTGAAGAGTGGTGAGGCTTAGTCAACAGAACCAGCACAATGGTTATTTATTTATTTATTTATTTATCTGTTAAAATATGAGAACCCTGACAGGTGAGAATTTCATATGTTCTGCCTACAGCCTTGTAGCATTGGGCCCAGGGTGTTGGAAGTGCCTTGCACAAACTTGACCTTCGGTTAACATTTGTTGAGTGAAAGAAGCAGAATGAACTGCTAAAATGGGGAGGTGGAGGAAAGAGAAATGGGAAGAAGTTTTAATATATATTTTTCACAGCAGGGAGTGGATTGATCTAAAACAGAACCATGTGGTCGATACAAATATTATGACTCCAATCTCTTTTATAGCCTTTTTTTTTTTTCAGACATCTTTAAGGAAACAATGTAGTTGCATAGTAAACATTTACATGGGGTTCAGAATTCCTCTAGTGTTTCTTCAGTATCTTTTACTTCTGTATATAAGTAAAATTCACTGAAATATATGTTTTTTAGTAAAAAAAAAAAAAGGCCTAGGGTATGATCTTCATTTTACAGTTTATCTAGTCAGACTTTGAAAGAATCTAAAGTGATGTCTACCTGATACTCAACATTGTTATTTTAGGATGGTGCAATCTGGAAGATTATTTTACTTTTTTCCCTTGTATTTGCCCACAACTCTTCAATTCTTTGAAATGAGAGTGTATGATTTTCATAGAAACAATATTGCAATTTTTCCTTCAAGATTTTATAAAAATAGTCACCATCTGTCACCATGCAACATATCGTGGTGAGCACTGAATAACGTATAGACTTGTCAAATCACTGTGTTTTTACACCTGAAACTGATGAAATGATGGCGTGTCAATTATACTTGAACTGAAAAAGAAACTGCAGATGTTTACATCATACATGTGAATGGCATAAATATTCCCCACCACTGGATATTCGGCTATAACATTAACATGTGATTGATATTTAAAATTTTTTAAATAAAGTAAGAAGATAGTAACAGTAGATATTGGTATATTACGTGATCGCCACAGATTGAAAATGTCTGATTATTCGATTTCGTTTCTATTAAGAAATAATTCATGATATGGTTTGTCTCCCTGGGGGGAGGGGGGTTGGGAGAAGGGGGTGGGATTATGGACATTGGGGAGGGTATGTGCTTTGGTGAGTGCTGTGAAGTGTGTAAACCTGGTGATTCACAGACCCGTACCCCTGGGGATAAAAATATATGTTTATAAAAAATAAAAAATTAAAAAAAAAGAAATAATTCATGATAATTATGAGTAGAGACTGTAGGTTGGTGTTGCCTTGCTCATTTACAAAAGTCTTCTTAATCCAGCTCACCAGTTCCTTCTCTCTATTGTTTTTCTTTATAAAGCCGACTATCTCAGGGGCTCCTGGCTCTATGACTGAGCATATGACCATAAGCTAGTTAAGAAGGTTCCATTTGTAGGAAGCCTTATTATTGCCTATTAAGCTCTCCAGTCATTTCTAGAATCATTCTAAAGTGCCTTCCATGGAACGATACATTCTTAGACTCACCTACTTTGTTTTCTCTTTCTCGTGCTATGGACAAGATAACCCAAGGCAGACTGCTGGGAAGCATGGAAACTGCAGGGTGGCATGTGTTTGTCTACATGCTTCAGGAGTTTGAGTGAATGACTGAGTTGTCAGCCATGAGGCTGTCTTCTATAAATAACGTTTTTCTACTCAGAATACATGAGCTCTAATTTATGTTTCTTCATTTCAGCAGGAGATGTTGTAGGATACACAATGGGAAGTGCCCCAGTTTAAGAGTGAGGACACTGGGATCCCATTCCTTGTAGGCACTGCTGGGCAACACAGTAGTGTTGCTTCATTATGGCTTTGCTTCATCCCCTAGAAACAAGAGGGTTAGACTGGATTTCTGGTTCTCAACCATGGTTCCACATCAGAGTTAATCTTGGGACCTTTATGAACTAGTGATGTCTTATCCTCACCCCAAGCTGTGGGGGGACTTGGAGTTGGACAGACTATAAAGCTCTGCAGGTGATTCTAAGGTATAGCCAATTTGAAGGACCACTGAGCTACTTGATCACCCAACTACCCTTTTTCTCAAATCCTATCTTACATCACAGACTGTCTCATGACAGGCATGGTTCTGGTCCCCCAGCACTGAGAAAAGTGGTGGTCAAACTGGGTCGGACCCTGTTGTGTAAGGCTCAGAGATCCTCAGGTAGGAGGAGACAGAAAAGCACCTTATCTATCTAAGCAGACATACCAAAGATGTGATGACCTCAGACTCTTTGTTCCACGGACATGTCATACTGGGTTCAGCATTATCTTCAGAAGCTTGCCACTCTTTATTTCATTTGGCCATTAAGAGAGCTTCTTTTTCCTCCAATTGTCCGACTCGTGATGGTGGACATTTGTATCACTGCCAAATGGACTTATAATGTTATTAGCTGCTGCTTCTCTACCTTTGTCTGTTGGTAGCTCATCTGGGAATTCCAAATCTTTCCCCAGAACAACTTCTTGTTCAGTGGAGTGACTATGTCCTTGAAAGGGCACATTGACCCAGGAGACTAATGTGGGAGCATCCAGAGAGGCATATGTACACCCACTGTGTCCAGACTGCCTGGGTATCTTTGTAAAGCACCAGGCTAGGCTGAACCACCTTCTCCAGGTTCCCTTTCCCCAGTGTTTCCAGTTACGGTGGGCCACGAGAGACATTCCTGTGGGAATGGAGAGCAGAAGTGAACACAACTCACACCCTGTCCCTTATCAGGTGGGCTCACCTCCTTGGGGAGGGACAGCACCAGCCTTGCAACTGCCCCACCTTCCCCTGGATTTTCCTTTAGCTTCCTTTAGCATGTGCTGCAGGACAATGACATCATCAAGGGAGGCAATGAGAACTGACGTGGCTTTCAGTCAGTCTTTAGGGGTTCCAATGTGAGCCCCAGCTTGTCCGTGTGCTCCCTGCTTTACATCCATCTTCCCTGGCTGACTGCCTGTCCCCTGGACTCTGAGCTCCAACATCAGAGGACCCAAGGTGAAGATAGCAGCCTTACAGAGACTGTACAACAACCACAACTGCATAACATCCAATCCCTGTAACAAATACATACACTCATATCTATACTTGTAATGACATTCAACGCTACCTCTCAGTGGTTCTGCTTCTCTGACTGGACTGAACGACCTTTTCAATCTTCATATCCAGTGCTACCTCTATTTGATAGCTTTAGAGGCTCCCACTCCTCTGGAGACCAAAGTCCCTGTCTGCCCTTCCAGCCTCACAACACTCCATGCTCCTCAGCCTTCTCTCTGCTCCTGCCACCATGATCATTTTCCTGTACTTGATGTGCTCTGACCCATGACAGGGATTTTGCACATGGCTGTTCCCTCTGCCCACTTGTCTCTTTTTAGCCATCTCTACCTGGCTCCCACCAACCTGTCTGTCATACTTGATGTCAGCCTACTCAGATTCTGTGTTCATTTCCTACATCACGCTGTACCTCTCCTCTGAGTGTTCTCACTCACGCTTGTTCATTTATTTGTGGCATGTCTTGCTTAACATTTAAGTCCCCCCTTGAATTCTAAGCTCTGGGAGGGCAAAGAGGACTGTCTATTTTTGCTTTCCATTGTATTTTCCCTATATACCTAGTACCTTGCTTGGCACACAATGAACTTTTCTTCCTGGCACAAAAAATATCAGTGGAATAAATGAATAAATAAAAGATGCTGGACAAGTGAAGGAGACGGAGGAGGAGCAGCATGAAAACACCAAGGGGATGAGGTGTGGGGGCAGCCATGGCTTGGAGCCCCGCCAGGCTTGGGGGTCCGTCGGGACCAGCCACTGGGGCGTGGTGGGGGATGCTGATTCTGGCGGCACACAGTTAGGTGTTGTGTTTCTCTCCAACAAGAGATTAGGAATTACTTAATTGCATAAGATGAATGCTTGTTGCGAACTAGACAGATTTCCCTTTTCCATGGCCAATTTTTGCTAACAATTCTTCAAAGTCATGACAGCTGATATTCTTATCTATTGAAGCAATCACAATACAGTGTTTAACGTTTTTTTTCCCCTTGAAGTTTGAATTTCTTTAAAGTAAAAGTACAATTTGGAAAAGTATCATTCCCTTCAGAATAAATTAGTGAGTGTCTGCAGAAGAAAGAAAACAATTAATACATTCATGGGTTATGGGTAAGCTTTTACCGTTCTTTCCAACAGTAATTTATAGAAGAAAAGCTTTCTGCCCTGATTTTCATTGATTTATCCCTGTGCTTGCATTTGCCAATGAGTGTGAATTTCATAATTTCTGCTTCCAGCCTAGCACAACACCCTCCTTAACTCTGGACACAACGTTGGAACATGAAGTCTGAATGGAAGGTTCTAGAAGATCAGTACTTATCTGTGGCCCAAAAGAGGAAGTAGCCAGGAACCTGGATGGTCATGTCTCTAGATTTCAGACCCTGAATAAGAGCCAGGAAACGTGATTTTCGTTTTGGATTCCACCACTAACTAGCCATGAGAGAGCTCACTTAACCGGCATCTCTCTCTACCTCCTTGCCTGTAAAATGAGTCAGTTGGACCAGCAAATCACAAAGGACCTTTAAACTCTCGGATATTAGGATTCTAAGGTTTACCCTTTCTGACAGAAATTGTGGTAAATGGCTCTTATGAGACAGATACAATGATACAATAACTTTTGGGGAGATTGCATAATAGCAAAATTTATGAAATAGCTTAATTGTGAGCTTTGTTCTGTTTTCCCCTTAAAACATTTTACCTCTGAACGTTTCTCACATAAACATTTAAAATCTAAGTACAGCGTATTTTTGCATGAAACGTACCCCATTATTTTATTTCACGTGAAAATATTGGTTTATGATTAAAATTTTTCACAACTGTCCCAATGTTTTCCTGTTTCTTCCTCTATTAGACCTTCTCTAGCATTAGTTAGGAATTTTCCAGGCTACCACAATAGCTGATGTGAAAGGTTTCACTTTTAACTAAAACTATGACTCTTTAACACTCTTCTCTTTTATTTGGCTTTCAGCTATTTTAAGGACCCATTTATTTTTTTGAAGATTTTTTTTTTTGCAGTTTTCCTACATTTTGCTGTTCCTACCATCTGTTGTTGAGTCTTTAACTACACGAGTCTGTTTATTTAGCATGTGCTCTCCTTGGACTTTAACTTTAAATTCTAGTTTGACTTTTATTGTTAACTTGAGGATGTGCAATGGAATCAGAAAAATCTATGAAAATTAATTCAATAGTCTCATTTAATTAGTGTGATCCCAAGACTTTTATTCACATGGGATAGACTTCAACTTTACTAATTTACACTAAGTATTCAAACTTGAATATAAGCTATCCAAACAGTTTTATTGTGGGATTCTTTTTCTTCCTCTGAGTCTTCAAAAACAGCTTGTGTCTGAATGATGTGAAAACAAACTAACCAGCCATAGTTATTGGTGGCTCTTGGGAAGTAAACAATTATACCACTGGGGATGTTCTTGCTTATGACAATTAGTTTCCAAATATTTCCCAGGCCATGCATCAGGCCCTGGGGACTGTGATGGGACAGGTGGGTGACACAATCTCATTCTCAGATGTTGGAGGGGCCTTTCTAAAGTTTCTCTGGCATTGTTGGGGGATACTTCGGTAAGTTAATTTAAGTGATTTCCCTCCACCACACTTCCATCACCCACTTGTGTCCTGTTTTTTTGCCCCAGGCAGCAACCAGGGGGATCTCCCTGTCTTGGGAGGGAGTGATCAGGCAGACCAGGAGTTAGTCCTCTGCATGTGAGTCCAAAAAGCCCATTTAAGCTTTTAGGGCCTTCCAGGAAAAGCAGTGTATGGGATGAATAGTGTTAAAGGAGAAAAGGAAAGGAAGCTGAGGGTCCAGGCACCCCTGAGAGGCATGGGTACTCGGTTGCACAGTTGATACAGCAAAGATTTGGGCATCTGGGATACAGATGATCTGCACCCCTCCACGTCCCAAGGGAAACTGAGGGAGTCTGCAAGGTCCTACACCTTTGCACCTCAGCCCCACAGCTGGTATCTGATATTCCCAGCATGATGCAGGAGCAGAAATAATGTGTCTAGCAGGTGGGCCTGAGATGCCCAGCAGAATTTCCCACAGCTAAGAGGGGTAAATTGAGTATTTTATGTGTTTCCAAAAAAAGCACTGATGAAGCACATGAAAGACAAGGACACTACAACTAATACTACTGCTAAGAAACATACCAGCCCTTTCTCTGTAATGTCCTTTGCAAATATCTTCTCCCATTCTGCGGGTTGCCTCTTAGTTTTGTGGACTGTTTCTTTTGCTGTGCAGAAGCTTTTTTATCTTGATGAAGTCCCAAAAGTTCATTTTTGCTTTTGTTTCCCTTGTCTTTGTTTCCCTTGTCTTGAAATAAGTTGCTGTGGCCAATATCAAAGAGGTTACTGCCTTTCTTCTAGGTTACTGCCTTTCTTCTAGGATTTTGATGATTCCTGTCTCACATTTAGGTCTTTCATACATTTTGAATTTATTTTTGTGTATGGTGTAAGAGAATGGTTCAGTTTCATTCTTCTGCATGTAGCTGTCCACTATTCCCAGAACCATTTACTCAAGAGATTGTCTCTTTTCCATTGGGTATTTTTTCCTGATTTGTTGAAGATTAGTTGACCATACAGTTGAGGGTCCATTTCTGGGATCTCTATTCTGTTCCATTGATCTATGTGTCTGTTTTGTGCCAGTACCATGCTGTCTTAATTATCACAGCTTTGTAATAGAGCTTGAAATCAGGCAATGTGATGCTCCTAGCTTTGGTTTTCTTTTTTGACATTCCAATCGTGATTCAAGGTCTTTCTGGTTCCATACAGATTTACGATTGTTTGTTCCAGCTCTGTGAAAAATGCCAGTGGTATTTGGGTAGGGATAGCATTGAAAATGTAGATTGTTCTGGGCAGCATAGAGATTTTAACAATGTTTATTCTTCCAGTCTATGAGCATGGAATATTTTTCTACCTCTTTGTGTCTTCCTCAATTTTTTTCATAAGTGTTCTGTAGTTTTTAGAGTATAGATCCTTTACCTCTTTTATTTGGTTTATTACCAAGTACCTTATGGTCTTTGGTGCTATTATAAATGGGATTGACTCTTTAATTTTTCTTTCTTCAGTTACACTGTTAGTGTACAGAAATATAGCAGATTACTGTGCATTGGTTTTGTATCCTGCCATGTTGCTGAATTGCTGTATGAGTTCTAATAATTTGGGGGTGGAGTCTTTTGGACTTTTGAATCAGTGTTTCACTTCATTGTTTGGAGTATTAAATAAGAAAACATGTATGAAGTACTTGATTAACCAGGAGCAAACAAACTTACAAAAGCACAGCTCCTTACTATGTGACTTAAGGAATGCATCCCCAATTGCCTGAACCTTTCCTTTTAAGAATTCTGAGGAAGCAACACAGGACTCTTGCTGCTGCCTGCTGAAACCCCCCCGTGCACCCTGCCTGCTAATACTATTGCACAGCATAGTCTTCAGACACTTTTCTTCTTCATGTTATCCCCAAAAGAATACTGAAAACCTAGGAACCCTCTTACATATTTTAACATAACATCTAAACATTTAAGAGGATGTTAAAATGGCTGCAAGGATGTAATTTCAAGTGCAATGTCTATGATACCCATGCTTTAAATATATTTTTTACAAAACCTCAGAGACTCGAATCATACAGTTTATGAAAAAGGACTGCCACAGTACCAAAATGGCAGGCAAGGCCCGTTCTCCAACAGACCAAGTTTATGGAAGTATGTGGAAGTCGTCCAAAGCATGTCCTCTCCAGTGAAAAGACTCCTTTTCTGCTTGCCCTTAGCTCAGGATTTCCCACTGACCCCCTGGAGGAACTGACAGGAAAAGAGGATTCCAGGGTGCACCTATGTATCTGACACCTGGGACACCCTCTCCTTACTGGCAATAACCAACAAGTGAACTTGAATAAAACAGAAATATCTGCAAAAAGCACAATTTAGGTAACTACTAACTCATACTGCTGAGTAACATATCACTTTCTTGATTTTTTCTTACTTTTAAATTCCCAAAATGACCAAAAGAATAAATTTCACTTTTAAAGCAATTTATAAAATTCAGTCAATATTTCATGCTCAGACCAAAACTTATGCTTACCACACAAAAATATTACCCCTTGCATTTTCACGGCTTTCAATTTCAAATACAAAATTTAAATTCAAGTATAAACTCCAAGTGGTTACATAGAATGACAGAATTGAAATAGCTTATGTTTCATTGTGCTATCAATGTTTATTTTAATCTATTGAGACTATTTAAATAGTGCCATAGAGATTTGAGACATGAACTGTACCTAATTCAAACTGTTATGCACTTGGTCTCAAAATGAGTGCATGTCCTGTTAATTGTATTGGGAGTCCTTGGTAACTATTGGTTCTCTGAGTTAGCTTCCATGTAGAATAGGAGGTTATTAAGGCTAGGTAATTACAATGTGCTAAGTTGAAACATACATATATAACATTATATCTCAATAGTAACTGTAGCAATTAAGAACCCTTAGGCCAACAAAATAATTTTAGGGGGAGGAATAATTTTTAAAAAGATTTCATTCATTCATTCATTAATATATTCATTCATTTTAGAGATAGAGTGCAAGTGGGGGAGGGGAAGCAGAGAGAGAGGGAGAATCTGAAGCAGACTCCACACTCAATGCAGAGCCCGACATGAGGCTTGATCTCACAACCCTGAGATCACCACCTGAGCAGAAACCAAGAGTTAGATGCTCAACCAACTGAGCTACCCAGGCACCCCAGGGAGTGGAATATGTTAATACCGATATTATTTAGACTTGTATGGTGGTAACATGAAGAATGGCTTTCATTTCCTTTTATTATTATGCTAAAATTTTCTATAGATAATGTCTCCCCTTAAGGTCTGCATTTGGAGTGGAGGCTCCCATAGCCTTGCTCTGGGGTCTCCCCTGGAGGACAGGTGAGCATCTTCAGGAAAGAGTAAACAGAAGGAATTAGGGTAGAGAACACTGCGCTGAAGATGAAGTTCTCTGCTTTTTCCCTTCACAATTTTGAAAAGAACTGGGCATGTGATCCATCAAGGGAGGGTGTCAGCTCCATGTAGGAATATCGCCTGCTTGGGGCTGTTACTAAGCAGAATGGTGATAACTGGATAATAACTGGGGAGCAGTCAGATGGATCATGTTGCAGATTTGTTTATAGAAACTTGACAGTGTGGGTTAAACACACAACACCCAAAGTAACACAGCCTGTTTGAAAATACCCAAGCTGAATTGTTTTCAATGGTCTTCTGTCTGCTAAAAGCCTGAAGTCAATTTATGAGGATGGGTATAATCCAAAAGCACAGCAATGTCAAGTTCATCTTCTAAAAGTAAATGTGTTTGTTTATTTCCACCCTATGATATTGTTTTATTCTATGTTCCTTTAAAATCTCAGCCTCAATCTTTCTTACCCATCCACACATACCAGTATATATGTAGATATGATTTTTGCATGGTGTAATTGTAGTGTATATACATATACAGTTGTAAACTCCTAAAAAGTACATCAACAATATATACATAAAATAAACATCAACTGATGGATGAATGAATAAAGATATGGTAGATATACACAATGGAATATTATTTGGCCATAAAAAAGGAGGAAATAATTTCATTTGCAACAACATGAGTGGACCTAGAGGACATTATATTAAGTCAAATAAGTAAAACAGAGAATGACGAATACCATATGATCTCTCTTACAGGTGGATTCTGAAAAGCAAGAAAGTAAGCAAACAAACAAAATTGAACTCATAGATACAGACAATAGATTGGTAGTTGCCAGAGGTGGTGGGTAGGGGGTTGGTAGGGGGTCAAAAGGTATAAATTTCCAGTTATATATATGTAAGTCATGGGGTATCATGTACAGCAAGGTGACTCTAATTATAATATTGTATTATATATTTGAAAAGTTGTTGAGAGAGTAGATCTTCAAAGTTCTCATCACAAGAAAAAAAGGTTGATAATTTTGTGTGGTAATCGACATTAACTAGACTTATTGTGGTCATCATCATTTCACAATATGTGCAAAAATCAAATCATTATGTTGTCCACCTGAAACTAATATAATGTAAATAATTACATCTCAAAATACACACACACACACACACACACACACACACACACACGGTATAAAGTATAGATAGAGTTATAGATTTTACCCTTCTGGAGAAGATATTCACAAATGACACTACAGACAAAAGGCTGATATACAAGATCTATAAAGAACTCCTCAAACTCAACACCCCCAAAATAGATAATCATATCAAAAAATGGGCAGAAGACATGAACAAGACATTTTTCCAAAGAAGACATACAAATGGCTAACAGACACATGAAAAAATATTCATCATCAATAGCCATCAGGGAGATTCAAATCAAAACCACATGGTGATACCACCTTACACCAGTTAGAATGGCCAAAATTAATAAGACAAGAAACAAGTGTTGGAAAGGATGTGGAGAAAGGGGAACCCTTTTGCATTGTTGGTGGAAATGCAAATTTGTGCAGCCACTTTGGAAAACAGTGTGGAGATTCCTTAAGAAATTAAAAATAGAGCTTACCTATGACCCTATAGTTGCACTACTGGGTATTTACCCCAAAGATAAGATGTAGTGAAAAGAAGGGCCATCTGTACCACAATGTTCATAGCAGCAATGGCCACAATTGCCAAACTGTGGAAAGAGCTGAGATGCTCTTCAACTGACGAATGGATGAAGAAGATATGGTCCATATATACAATGGAATATTACATAGTCATCAGAAAGGATGAATACCCAACTTTTGTATTAACATGGATGGGACTGGAGGAGATTCTGTTGAGTGAATTAAGTCAAGCAGAGAAAGTCAATGATCATATGGTTTAACTTACCTGTGAAGCATAAGGAATAACATGGAGGACATTAGCAGAAGGAAAGGAAAAGTGAATTGGGATAAATTGGAGGGGGTGATGAAGCATGAGAGACTGTGGACTCCGAGTAACAAACTGAGAGTTTTGGAGGGGGGGGGGGGGGGGGGGGGGTGAGCCTGGTGGTACGTATTAAGGAGAGCATGTATTGCATGGAGCACTGGGTGTTATACGTAAACAATGACTCTTGGAACACTGAAAAAATAAAATAAAAATAAATGTAAGTAAGTAAGTAAATAAATAAATAAATATTTTAGAAATGCATAATGGGGGGGGAAGTATTGAAATGGAGAAACTTTATATTTTTTGCCTGGCGTTTGTTGGTCACATGGAGTTTGGTGAAACACACTAGCAAAAGGAGACTTAGAACCTGGAATTAAGAATTATCTAGGAAGATATTTTTCTCCTTTTTTTCACTCTAACAATAACCCAGGCTAAAATGATTATTCTCATCATGTCCCTTTTTGAGGCTCTTTTTCTCTTCAAGAATCTGTGAAGAGCTTGTCTCCCTATTCAATTTTGCTCCTTGACATCTACATGCATAGCTCTTAAAATCCAGATTCTGGAATACCCAGTATTAACAGATGTCTTCTAAAAAAAAAAAAAAAAAGGCTAACTAAAAACTCATTAACTTGTCTGGATTCCCACTTTCCAGTTTATGTACTCTAAAGATCTCCAGTTCTGTGTTCTGCACCAAAGAGTATTCTTCTGACATAGGTTGAGTGTATGACCAGAGACAGAAGTTTTAGCTTCCTTCTGTTACTCAGTATTACATACAGTTTATTGAACAATATGAACTAAATGAGGTACAAACATCAAATGATTTTGCTTTTCCCTGATTACTGTCCTGAAATATGAAAAGTCAGATTTCCACTTCTTTTGTTCAATAACTTCTTTGTCAGAGTCTTTAGCTTTCTGGTTACTACAATCAATTCTATTTAAAATTTAAATCCCAATTGACTCTCTTCTTTCTTTTCTATGAGCCTTGTCTGGAGGATCTTCTGGAACAGGGTAAGTTCTGCTTCCCTGTTTCTTCTTTGTTATCTCTTCTTCAGTCTCCATGGAGAGCCTTCCTTGAGTCTCCAAGGGTCACAGGAATCCTGAGGGTGAGAATTCCATATTTTTCTCCTTGGCCACCATACCACATTATGATTCCTCTTTGCTTATTGGTGTGATGGGCTGACCCATACAGTGTCCCATATAGCTTCTTAGCTTCAAGAAGCAGACATTCTTGGTTCACATATAGCCACAAACTCAACAAGGTACCTGCCATGCTTCCCATGAACTTTTTCATATTTTTCTTCTTGGTGGCAGAAGCAGGAAAGAACTAGGGGTTCAACAGCTCAGGAAGAATCTAGCCAGAGAGGGAATCCAATGTGTCCCTTCTTGTGGCACTCCTTATCACTACCAGTGATTTTCTTCCTGCCCTCCTCCCTTGGTTTAGAGGAAGGAAATACTTGGATTTAGGAAGTGTTTTTTAGGAAAATCTATAAACAGTGACTCTGTAGAGTCCCCTCTTGGAACTTCCCAACTCATCCTCCACCCCAGCAGTTTGCTCATATGTATCAGGATAAAGGTGGGAGTGTTTTAGACAATACTGATAGTCAACAATGTTAGTTAGCTATGGTGAGCTCAATAAATGTTGCTGTCATTATTAATTCCCAGGAAAATAATGCTCTAGCAGCATATTACCTGAAGAATATATAAGGTAGAACTCTGTAGAAGATCCTGAGCGAATGATATTTTTCTTAGATCTAGAAAATAATGTCTTAGAACCATAAATTAGGTAAAGTATTATAATCTAATTTTATGTAAAAACAACTTCAAATTTCCTTTGGCTGTCACTTAGGGAAGAATTAGGCTTTATTTGTGCAGAACATATTAAATGACCATTAAAAAACATTAAAAAAACATATTATAATGTTTATATAAAATTATATAAAATTTTTATATAAAATTTATATAATTTATATAAAAATTATATAAAATATATAAAAACATATTAAATGACCATTAAATTAATGGTCTCCATGTTCACCATCTTTGCATAGATTTCTTACAAGTAACATGATTTTGCTACTCTTCCTACCAGCAACACATATGGACATCTCAGTGCCTAGAATTCTGTGCTATGACAGTCGATTCAATGAAATCAACAGTCACTGTTGCTAACCCAACACCCTTCACTACACGACACAGTGTCCATGATTCTTTCTTTGGAAAAGAAACTAGTGACCCTGGATCAGTTACAATAAATCTGGACTTATTCTTTTTTTAAGTTCTATCTCACTCTGATATAGAATTTTTAATAGAAGTGTTTAAAACAATTTTTTTTAGTGAACAAATTAAAGGGTTGTGTGGTATAGTTTCACTTTTAATAAATGAGCTGTCTTTTTCTGCTTTCATTTCACTTAGCATTTCTTCTCAAAGGAAAAAAAATCAAACAAGGAAAAATGTGAAAAAGATGAATTAATGTGACATTTAGAGTAAGATTTTAATGGCACAAAAGCCAAGAATACCAGAGTTATGCCTTTTGCTTTCACAATTATAACTTGACAGGATTTCAGGATGTTGTTACTAAAATGAACTTCATCAGAAGAAAGTTAAAATGCATACATTTAAAGAAAATGTGTTAGTAGAGTTATATTTGTTAAGGCAAACACAGTATAGTCAATAAGCATTGTCCTTTTCCGAGTTGGCCTCTCAGAGGCTACCCTCTTATTTCAATCAGTGTTGGCTGCCCTACAGATGTTTTTTGAAATCCTCTTTGGGAAAAACCTCATGAACAAATTTGTAAGGACAACAAGAAAACCAGCTTCATTTATTCAGAGTCATACCTTATTTAAACCCAAATTACATTGGTAATTAGCATTTCCCAGACCTTCCTCACCAAAGTGACTCCAAATTACTTTTTATAATAAAAAAAGGAAAAAAGAAACTATTTTGTATTGTGAAACACTACGCACACAAAACAGTTTACATTTAAAGAAAACATTTATGTTAACATAACTGAGGCTTAAAAATTTTTTTTAGCACTCCAGATGTATTGTCTCAATCACAATACATTTCCTGCCCCTTAGAGATAAATGGTGGTCACTTCCATACTTTTCTTGTCACTTTTACTACCTATTTTATATCCCTCAATACTATCATTCGATAGTTTGTTTCTTTACATTTTATTTAAGTAAAATTGTATAGCATATATCCTTTGGCATCTGCCTTCTTTTGTTCAGTATCTTGTTCATGAGATAAAACTAAGGAAAGCATAGGCAAAGTATAGCCTGACATCTATTTTTGTAAACGTAGTTACATAGGAATACAGGCATGCCTACTCATTTGCATATTATCTATGGCTGCTTTTGCATTACAATGGCAGAATGGAATAATTTCAACAGACTGTAGCTCACTAAGCCTAAAGTATTTGCCACCTGCTGTTTACAGAAAAAGTTTGCCAACCCTGACTTAGATATTTTGCTTGATTTAAATTTGCTAATATTTTGTTTTAAGATCTTGCATTTATTTTCATGAGAAACAATGGACTGTAGTTTTCTTGTAATGTTGTGGTCTATTTTTGGTACCAGAGTAATCTTGGCTTCAGAAAATGATCTGGGACGTGTTCTCATCTTCTCAATGTAGAACTAGCATACCTTCCTTTAAATCTTTAATTCAATTTCCCTAGGAAGTCAAGCGGCCTGAAGTATTACTTGTGGGACATTTTTAACTATGAATTCAATTCTTTTAAACAGGTAATGGCTGTATAATTTTAAGATTCTCCATTTGTCAGTTTTGGTAATTTGTTTGTTAAGGCATTTTTACCTTTTATCTAAGCTGTTAAATTTGTTGGCATAAGGGTAATTTTGCTATATACAGCATTTTATATTGACAATTATTTGCTTTCAGTTTATTGTTTTCCAGCATCAACTATTTCTCAAGAAAAACTAGCTGTTGTTCTAATTATTGTTTTTGAAGTTTTTTCCTCTTGCGTCTTCAGTTTGTATCGTTGTCTTTGGTTTTCTGTAAAATTTTCCTTAATTTATCTAGGTGTATTTTTTTTTTTTTTAATGGTTTATTTGGCTTTCTGAATTTGTGGGCTGGTTTTGATTTTTTTTTTTTTTTTTTGCAGTTTTGGAAAGATTCTCAATTTCTCTTCAAATATTGCTTCTGCCTCATTCTCTCTTCTATATATGAGACTCCATTAAACATGTTTCATTTTCTCACATATTGTATACCTTTTACTCTTTCCTCTCAATTTCTTTTTTAAAGATTTTATTTATTTATTTGAAAGAATAATATAGAGAGGCAGCAGAGAGGAGGAAGCAGTCTCCCCGCTGAGCAGAGAGCCCAATGCCTGGCTGCATCCCAGGACCCTGAGATCATGACCTAAGCTGAAGGCAGAGGCTTTCACCCACTGAGCTACCCAGGTGCCCCTTCCTCTCAATTTTTAATCCTGTTCATTTTCTGTCATCATCCTCTTCTTCTTCCGGAACGACTTTCTAGTCCAATGATTCTCTTTACAGCCATATTTAATAGGCTATTAAACCCACACAACATTCTTAATCCTCGTTATGAAGTTTATCTAGTTCTAGAATTACCATTAACAATGTACTATGAATTTTTTTGTTTGTTTCTCATGGTTTGCAGTTTTTTGCTAAAATTTCCCTTTTTGCTCTCCATCTCCTTGAACACAGTCATGACAATTATTTTAAAGTTAGTGTCTGATAATTTCAGTCTGGAGCTCCTTTGAGTTTATTTCTGTCATCTGCTGTTTCTACTAGCTCTCATTCATGTTAACTTGCCTCCTTATGTGCCTGGTTATCTTTGATTGCATACCAACTTTATATTTGGAAAGTCACTGGTAGAAATAATTGGAGGACTAGAATAAAGTTATCTGCTTCTTCCAAGTGCCAAGGGCCACAACCTGGAACCACTTTTCATCAAGAAGTTTAGATTTTTGTGGTCTGTGTCAATTACTGAGAGCTGGACTTCAGTCCGTGTGGAGACGGCATATTTTTACTTCACTTTTAACCTTTCAGAGTTTCGATTCAAAGCGATGAATTTACCAGGATGCCCATCTTCCGTGGTCTTTTGACTCCAATTTTAGTTATCTTCATCCCATTACTCTCTTAAAAGCACTATGCAGCTTTGCCATTGCCTCTTTGGATTGTCAAATTTCCCCATGAAAAAAATAGTCCCCCAAGACAGGATTCCATCTATAGATTTTCATATTATCATGAATCTTGGCTCAGTAATTCTTCATTCTCTCATTAACTCTCCAGTAACATCAAGTTTATTTTTTTCCCTCAGATTTTAGAGTTGCTCTCAGACAGTTGGTCTGAATAGACCAGTTCCCTATTCCCCAAAGCAGAAAAATGAAACTCTATTTTGAAAATATATATGTACATGTCTTCATATGTATATGGATATGGATTTATGGCTTTGCTTCTGTTGAGGATATTTCAACAAATTCTAGAAGTTTTAAAACCTCTTATAAGAAAGAAATTCTGGAAATAATGCAATGACAGCATTCTTAAAATAAATATGCCACTTCTCAAGGTGACTATATGAAGGAAATAATACATGCATACATATAAATTCTAGCATGCTAATTGAAAATAAGTTATATGTATATACCATTCATTGATTTAATATAATTAATCACAAATGCAGGAATAATAGGACTATTTAGGATATATAAAAGTTATTTACATTGAGACTTGGACAAACAAAATTTGTATTATAGCACTATGAAGTATTTAAGCTAACTACACGTTGAGTAATCATACAATATAGGTTTATGTCAGTGCAATTTGCTTTCAGGATTAATATTATAATGTGTATTTTCCAATACACTTTGAAAGAAAATTATTTATAAACTTGTGACCTTTTTTCCAATTAATAATATCTCTGTCTTCTAAGACATCCTTACTCTGTCATTTTCTTCATGCTACAATGTGTTTAGTGCAATTTTGGCACTGTGTTAGTTCTTTATGGCTGCTATAGCAAACCACCACAAACTTTGCAGACTAAAACAACAGAGATTTATTCTATTATATATGGAGGCCAAAGGTGTGAAACCAGTTTCACTGGGCCAAAACCAAGGGAGTCACACCACCTCTGGAGGTTCTAAGGAACTTTTGGTGGCTGGCCCATGCCTTCACTTTTGGTCACATCACTCCAACCTCTGATTCTGTGGTCATGTGGTCTCCTCTTTTGTCTGTGTCAAATATTTCTCTGACTCTTCTACAAGGATACCTGTGAATGCATTCAGGGCTCAGCCAAATAAATTGAGATAATCTCCCCATCTCAAGACCCTTAACTTAATCACTTACTAAGACCCTTTATCATCATAAGATAAAATTTACAGGATTCAATAATTAGGGCCTGATATTCTTCTTCCTCTCAGTGATATAGGAACAGAAGGAGAGTAAAAAGATCAAGAATGTTGATGAATTTGGGAGGAACTCTCAGTTTTCCTAATCATATTCTCTTACTTTCTCATCTGGAAGTATCACGGTCTAAGAGAAAACTGGAGGTCTAGATTAACCCAGGGGTAGATTCAGTCAGAACATCAAAAGCACTAAGTGGAAAGCAGTAACTTCAGACAGACCTTCATACACATCCAGTGAAGAATCCCAGAAGGGTAGAGCCAACATGGACCACAGATGTTGTTTAATCCAAGCTTATCAATTAACAGGTGAGGAAAATGAGGTCCAAGGAGGGTCAAAGTTCATACATTTAGCAGCTCAAGTCACTGAAGCAGTTTATAGCCCTGGACTCTTACAGCTTCCATGCAAACTGTACCACCAAGAAGTCATCAGGAAAACATTTTAAAACGTTTATGTCAACATAAAGCCGTTAAAAATAAATTTGTGGACTACAAAAAGAGACAGAAATGTATACATGAAGAAATGTGTTGAGATAAGCAGAATAAAATTACGTGTATATACCTAGCATATAATCTGAAAATTATTTATAATAAAAATTCATAAGGAAGAGCTAGCATTCCTCCATTCTTTGATTGTGATAAAGAGGTAAAAATTGGGACTAATGGATTAAAGCTATAGGGAGGTAAGTTTCCATCCATTATAAGGAAGAAGTTTCTAAAGGTTGAAGTTGTCCAAAGATGGAATGAGAGATGATGACATTCATCATTGACAGTTATTAAAGCAGAGACTGGAGAGCATTGGGTAGGAGTGTGGTGGTTGTACTGATTCCCAAATCCAGACAGGTTGTATTAGATGATCTGGGAAGATGATAAAAACAGACCCCAGGCCCCTGGGGACCCTGAGATCTGCATTTTTAAGAAGTTACCAAAGTGATTCTCATATTCGGGGAGAATGCATCAGTCATCTAACTATTCCAATTCAAGAGTCTATAATTTTTTTGCAGGAAGTAATGGAAACAATATTGCAAAGGTAACATGAAATCCCGGTCCTATCTTGGTTCAGTCCCTAACAAGCTGTGTTATTTCTGGGCACATTATATCATGTCTCTGGGACTAAATTTTCCTATCTGCAAGAATAAGTGAGACTAGATGAATCTTACGGCTCTTACATGCTAGGAAATTGTGTTTCTGAGGGTGGACTAGAAGAAACTAACAAAGTCCCTGGAAAATTCCTCATGATATTTAGGTGACAGAGAATTATCCTGGAATGACTGCCTAACGACAGCTGGGGAAGGCCGTGCAATCTGGCTGGTTTCCTGGAGTTGGCTGGCATTCGGCTCAGGATGTGTCTGTCACATGCAGGGCAAGTGAGGAGTAGATAGGACTGGCAGGCTGGAAGTTGGAAACTCAGAAGCCTTACCATATTCGCTCCAACCAGCTTTATTACCTACTTATTATTCAAAAAGGACCCAAGGAGGAGGATCTGCTGTCCTGAAAAGGAAGTGTTTAAGCTCACCATGAGGTGCCCCTTCTGTGTGCACCTTGCTCAGAAATACCAAGCCTCTGGAAGGTGAGATGGGTTGGCATTTATTTTCATTTCTTATGAATAAACCTAGCCCCCCCCCAAACCAAGAGCCTTGGCTTTTGATCTTGGGTTCTCTTTTCTCCTTTCTTCAATATTTTTCTTTCCTATTCTCTATCTGTGTTCCCTGAGGGTCATTTATTTCTAAGCTTCATCTCTTACAGCTCTTAATTTTTCACTTCTTAGTGGGAGGGGATTGTATTCTAATAGCTATACCCTATGTTTACTCTTTTTCTTCTAAACATATTCATTTCTTTTCTCAGGACATTTACCCTCTGGGTTGATCTTCCCAAACTGAAGATTTCTAACCCACAGAGGGGCCTGGTGACTCAGTTGGCTAGGTGTCCAACTTCTGATTTTGGCTCAGGTCATGATCTTGGGGTTGTGAAATCAAACCCTACGTTGGGCATTGTGCACTAAGCATGGAACCTGCTTAAGATTCTCTCTCTCCCTCTGCCCTTCCATTCTCATGCTCTCTTTCTCTTAAAAAAAAAAAAAAAAAAAAAAAAGATGTATAACCCACAGGTGAACCAATGGTCATCCCTTCACTCTCTTCATCCTAGTAACATCTATGAATGTGCCCATGAGTTTTTATCTGAAAGGTAAAGATAATTTTCTCACATCAGCAGGAAAGTTTCAAACTCAAAATCATAGAATATGATGGCGTGTTATCTCAGGCTAGAGAGGAGATAGACCGGTATATAGCTTATACAAATTTTAGGACCTCATCATGTCCCTGAAATCCCCTGTCACTTAGGATCTGATGATTCTTAAATCCATATCTCTTATAGAAAACATTCCCCAGAACTTTATTTCCTCATTTCCAACTGTCTCCTGGATAACACCACCTAAATATTTTTTCAAAACTTCTAACACAACATGACTAAGACTGATCCTGTGTCTTCTCTTTCAAACCTGAAACTTCCTCAAGTCTTTATACTGGGTAAAGTCCAATAGGGTTAGATCAATAAAAGTCTTTTATTTTTGTTAAGTCTATTTATTTTAGAAAGAGAACATCTCAATGTAATAAAGGTCATAAATGGAAAACCCACAGCTAACATCATACCCAACAGTGAAAAAATGAGATATTTTCCCCTAAGAACAGGAACAAAACAAGGATGTCCACTCTCAATATTTTTATTCAACATAGTACTGGAAGTCCTGGCTACACCAAATGGGCAAGAAAAAGTCATAATAGGCATCCAAATTGATAAGGAAGAAGTAAAGCTTCCACTATTTGCAGATGACATGATACTACAAATAGAGAACACCAAAGACTCCACTGAAGAACTATTAGAACTGATAAATGAACTTCTATATATTAATAATGAAGCCACAGAAAGAGAACTCAAAAAAAAAAATACCACCTACAATTGCACCAAACATAATAAAATACCTAGAAATAAAGTTAATCAAGGAGTTGAAATACCTATACTCTGAAAACTATAAAACATTGATGAAAGAAGTGAGAACAACACAAACAAATGGAAAGACATTCCATTCCCGTGGATTGGAAGAACAAGTATTGTCAAAATGTCCACACTACCCAAAGCAATTTACAGATTTAATGCAATCCCTATCAAAATACCAATAACATGTTTCATAGAACTAGGACAAACAATCTTAAAATGGGTATGGAAACACAAGAGACCCCAAAAAGTCAAAGCAATCTTGAAAAAGAAAAAGCTGGAGGTAGAACAATTCCAGATTTCAAGTTATACTACAAAGCTGTAGTAATCAAAACAGTATGGTACTAGCCTAACAATAGACACATAGATAAATAGAACAGAAGAGAGAACCCAGAAATAAATCCACAATTAGATGGTCAATCTTTGACAAAGGAGGCAGGAATATACAATGGGAAAAAGGCAGTCCCTTCAACAAATGGCGTTGGAAAAACTGTGGACAGCTACATGCAAAAGAATGAAACTGGACCAATTTTTTTTTTAAAGATTTTATTTATTTATTTGACAGAGAGAGATCACAAGTAGACAGAGAGGCAGGCAGAGAGAGAGAGAGGGAAGCAGGCTCCCTGCTGAGCAGAGAGCCCGATGCGGGACTCGATCCCAGGACCCTGAGATCATGACCTGAGCTGAAGGCAGCGGCTTAACCCACTGAGCCACCCAGGCGCCCCTGGACCAATTTTTTTACATCATGCATAAAAATAAACTCAAAATGGATTAAGGATCTAAATGTGAACACAAAACCACAAAAATCCTAGAAGAGAGCACAGGCAGTATTGTCTCTGACATTAGCCATAGCAACATTTTTCTAGGTAGGTCTCCTGAGGTGAGGGAAACAAAAGCAAAAATAAATTATTGGGACTACATCAAAATAAAAATTTCTTCACAGAAGAAAACCCAACAAAACCAAAAGACAACCTACTGAATGGTAGAAGATATTTGCCAATGACATATCCAATAAAGGGTTAATATCAAAAAATATATAAAGAACGGATACAACAAATAATCTAATTAAAACTAGGCAGAGGGGCACCTGGGTGGCTCAGTGGGTTAAAGTCTGTGCCTTTGGCTCTGGCTATGATCCCAGGGTCCTGGGATCGAGCCCCACATCAGGCTCTCTGCTTGGCAGGGAGCCTGCTTCCCCCTTTCTCTCTGCCTGCCTCTCTGCTTTCTTGTGATCTCTGTCTGTCAAATAAATAAATTAAAAAATTCTTAAAAAAAAATGTAGGCAGAAAACATGAACAGACATTACTCCAAAGAAGACATGACACATGAAAAGATGCTCAACATCATGAATCATCACGGAGATGCAAATTAAAACCACAATGAGATAGAACATCACTCTTGTCAGAATGGTTAAAATAATAAACACAGGAAACAACAAGTGTTGCAAGGATATAGAGAAAAAAGAACCCTCTTGCACTCTTGATGAGAATGAAAACTAGTGCAGTCACTGTGGAAAACAGTCTGGAGGTTGCTCAAAAAATTAAGAATAGAATTAAGATATGATTCAGTAATCACACTCCTGGGTATTTACCCAAAGAATAAAAAAACACTATTTTTTTTTTTTATTATGTTCAGTTGTCCAGCATATAGTACATCGTAAGTTTTTGTTGTAGTGCTCAAAGACTCAATAGTTGCATATAGCACCCAATGCTCATCCCAACATGGGCCCTCTTTGACCCATTCCTAGTCCCCCCATCCTGCCTTTCTGTAACCCTCAGTTTGTTTCCCAGAATCCAGAGTCTCTCATGATTTGTCTCCTCTGATTTCTTCCCATTCAGTTTTCCCTCCATTCCCCTATGGTCCTCCACTCTATTCCTTATGTCCTATATATGAATGAAACCATGACAGTTGTGCTTCTCTGACTTATTTCACTTAGCGTAACCTCCTCCAGTTCCACCATGTAGATGCAAATCGTGAGTATTCATCCTTTCTGATGGCTACGTAGTATTCCATTGTATATATATACACCACATCTTCTTTACCCATTCATCTGTTGAGGGGCATCTAGGTTCCCTCCACAGCAAAAACACTAATTTAAAAGGATATATGCACTCCCATGTTTATTGCAGCATTATTTACAGTAGCCAAATTGAGGAAGTAGCTCATTGATAGATAAATGAATAAAGAAGATGTGATACACACACACACACACACACACACACACACACACACACACACACATATGAGAATATTACTCAGCCATAAGAAGAGAATGAAATCTTACCACTGGCAAAGATGTGGATGGAAATCTAGAGAGTATAATGTTAAGCAAAATAAGTCAGAGTAAGACAAATACCATATGATTTCACTCATATGTGGAATTTAAGAAACAATACAAAAGAACAACTTAAAAAAAGAGATAGACAAACCCCTAAACAGACTCTTAACTATACAGAACAAATAGATGATAACCGGGGGAGGAGGGAGGGGTGAGTGAAATAGGTGAACGGGATTAAAATTACACTTATCTTAATGCATAGAGTTGCTGAATTACTATATTGTACACCTGAAATTAATATAATACTTCATGTTAGTGGTATTGGAATTAAAATTTTATTATTATTATATTTATTTTTATTAAATAATTATTATTAATAAAGATTTGACCAATAAAGTTAGATCAGCTATTTAAAGGACTGATATTTTAAGGAAAAAGGACAGTGTAACATGATAGGAAAGGTTTTATTTTCAGCATGAATGATCCAAATGGTACTTTCTGTTGAGGTTCTCTATGGGTCCTGCATGAATCACAAGAGAATTTTAATTTGTAGGATGAGAGGTCAAGAAATGTCTACCACCTCTTGTGTTACTAATTCCAACTGACAGGCACCAAATATGTAAAGCTGTAAACAAATGCACCATAAAGCCTGCTTCAAAGGGACTCATCTGAAAGAAATAATATCCACTCAACTCTGATCTTTTTGTGTCACTGGGCATCATGGATCCTGTTAGTGTCACCTGTGAATTCTAGAAAGCTTTCTTTATTTCAGTGTTCAGCTCTTATATCTTCCTATCACCTATACCCTTATTCCCCACAAATTCTTTTTTTCAGTCTATTTACTAGGTCTGTGTATTTTCCTTAATTTAAGTGTTCTGATATCTTAATTTTTTTTCTTTTTTTTTTGCCAATACATTCTTTCTATGGGACCTTTTCCTCATACCATAGAACTTTCAGTTTGGAGTCTCTCACCCAGACTCACTCATCTGATCTATTACAGACACACACATCTGCATATTCCCAAGTATTAGTTTATTTATTTGGTGTAGGTCACTAACAGTTGTTTCTTCTTTATCTTTGGGGTGAGTTGGATAAGTTGGTAAGATTCTTAACTCATGGCCATTGCTCAGGGATAGCACAGAGATGGGCCTTCCAGCAGGGATACATTCAGATTAATGTTATTCCCATCTCTGGATTTTACTCGGCTTCTGAGGAAGTGGTGGTAGCTTTCCAGAGCTTCTCTTAGTGATGGTGTCTTGAATGCTCTGGGACACACCTTCCATGTCCCTCATCAATACAGTTTTTGGGAAGAATCTCATACTTCTCAGCTTTCGCCTCAGGACAGTCATTGTGGTCTTTGTCTCCATTGTCTTGCCTTCTCCATGGAAGTCACTTTCTGTGTTATTCAGGTGGTCGGTCACATGTAGGTATGGGCAGTTTGTTGTCCACCAATAGAAGCAACAGAAACACTGTGTTGGTTACACCAGCCTGGTTTCATCCATAACTTTAAATCTTTACCTTTCAACCTTTACTGAGGAGATGGGGTCCTGACACAGAAGAGAGAAAGCTACTCCTGGCTGTTACCCATAGTGGGGAAACTCCAATGTCGGTGACAAAACTCCCAAAACGTATGAGAGGGTATCTGCTGGTTTGCAATGGGTGATTGGCTATTTCCCTAAAGGTTAGAAGGATGGATGGAAGTGCTGAGTGGGAGAAAAGGCTGCAATGTGGACTGATTGCCATTTTGTCCACACAGTCTCCATTGGCACAGTAACAGAACGGCTGTAGATTCATGGATTTCCACCTTGGGTTTAGTACCTGAAGGTCTCTATCCAGATTTTCCCTAGATGTAGCTCTCTAGTCTGGTACCAGCAACTTGAGGACATTGAAGAGGTGTAATGTTTTCCTAAAATATCATCCCAGATTTTTCTCTAGAGGAGGTAGGTGGAGGTAAAAGCTTGGGCTTGCTGTGGTGGTGCTAGCACTCTGGCTATGGGTTTAAACATAATGCTCATGGGATTGGCTACAACTGTGACTCCATCCATCCAACAACTTTACAGCTAGATTCTGTTTCAGTCTGTGGCTGTTGAATACCCACGGGTGCAGACTTAAGTTCTTCTGTGCTTGTTGGCATTGCCAGATGAGGTTCCTGTATTCCAACTGCTAGCTGTTCCCTGTGTCACAGTAGGTGATGGCTGAATGTCATGGTTGCTACCGTGAACAGGTTGAACACGAGATTTATCTTTTGTCCTGGAGTTTGAGAGGTATTAGAGGCAATTTCAACTCCAGCCTGAGCTATGCTGCTGTGCAGGACCTGCTAGCGCTCAACAGTAGACACTGACTTAGTGACCAGCTCAGGCAATGGTGGTTAAGCAGAAGGTGAGTATGTTAGCAAAATGCATTCTAACAAGATAGAACTACTAGTATCTGAGCCTTTTGAGGACTCTATCATATAAATAGAGTTGTTTTTTTAGCTTTCTGCACTGACTAGTGATGGTTACATTGTCTCAGAGCTGTGCCAGTTACCATGAATCCATTTGCTTTTTAGACCCCTAAGTTTTGTTGTTGCTGTCTGCTGTGTTGCGACATGTGTTAGAACATATTTCTTCATGAGTATCTCACATACCTGCACATCTTTTTTTTTTTAATTTTATTTATTTATTTGACACACACACAGAGAAATCACCAGTAGGCAGAGAGGCAGGCAGAGAGGTGGGGGGGGGGGGAAGCAGGCCCTGCTGAGCAGACAGTCCAATGCAGGACTCGATCATGACCTGAGCTGAAGGCAGAGGCTTAACCCACTGAGCCACCCAGGCACCCCACATACCTGCACATCTTGAGAGTGAGGCATTGGTTGTTTTTTGTATGGACTACCTTTAAAGGATATTTCATCCAAGGCTGTTTACTTATCACATTGTATTTTTACATAATGGCATCCAACTCTGGGATTACATCTTTAAAGAATCCTTTATTATCATTTTTGTGGGGTGTCAAAAGAGAAAAAGATGAATGTATCCAATCCATCCTGTTAACTGGGATCCCATTTTGAATGAGTCCCCCTTTGCATGCCATCTAGTCACCAAGTCCTATCAATCTTTTATTCCATCCTTCCCTCAGAATCTTATAGTCACTATTCTTTCACAGGGGGGACTGGAAGGGGGGGTGGTCCTGGGATTAATAAGCTGTGTGACCTTGGAAAAGTAACTTATGCTCTTGAACTAGTGGGTCCCTCACCTGTACAATGGAGATAACACTTCTTACAGGACTTTTGTGAAGATTACATGAGGAGCAGCTCTAAAGCTGTGATTCCAGTTGACACTCTGGCCCCTGATTTCCTGCTTAGATTCCCTCATCTAAAAAGACTCACTAACTAGTATTCATGTTTCCTGTCTCTTCCTGCTTCTTAAAAAAATTTTTTTAAATTCAATTAGCCAACATATGGTACATCGTGAGATTCAGAGGTAGTGTTCAACAATTCATCATTTGTGTATAATACCCAGTGCTCATCATGTCACGTGCCCTCCTTAATGCCCATTGCCAAGTTGTCCCATTCCCCATCCACCTCCCCTTCCACAACCCTCAGCTTGTTTTCCAGAGTCAGGTTTGTCTCCTTTTCTGATTTCTTCCCATTCAGTTTTCCCTCCCTTCTCCTATGATCCTCTGCACTATTTCTTATATTCTACATGTGAGTGAAACCATAGGACAACTCTCTTTCTCTGACTGACTTCACTTAGCATAATACCCTACAGTTCCATCCATATAAATGTAAATAGTAGGTATTCATCCTTTCTGATGGCTGAGTAATATTCCACTGCATATTATTCATTCATCTGCTGAAGGATATCTCAGCTTCTTCCACAAGTTTGGCTATTGCAGACAGTGTTGCTATGAACATTGGGATGCTTCTAACACAAGGATGTGATGTCCTTCCTATTTAAAACCATTACCTTTGGGATAAAGTCTATAAGTCAACTTCCTTTACTTTATCTGTTATCTTTTTAAAGATTTTATTTATTTTATTTTTTTGACAGAGAGAAAGAGAGAGAGAGAGCACAAGCAGAGGGAGTGGCAAAAGGTGAGGGAGAAGTGGGCTCCCCACTGAGCAGGGAGCCTGATCAGGGCCTTGATCCAAGGACACTAAGATCATGACCTGAGGCAAAGGCAGACACTTAACCAACTGAGCCACTCAGCCCCCCCCCCCCCCCCCATAGTCTGTTATTAAGGTTAATTCTTCTGGATGTTCTGTCATTGTGCTCCTCTCTTCAAATACAGACACATACACATGTTTTAAAATATAACCACATAAATGTGAATGATAGGCTGAAGTCTGCATCAGTAGCATTTTGATTCTTGATGTAAAAATATAACTGGGCTTCTTGAAAAAAAGTAAAATAAACGAGCTCATTTCTGCTGCAAACTGTCATACTTTTCATGCATTTGAGTCCATGAAAATTCTATTTTCTCTACTGAGAATGGAATGACCTTCCCCAGTTTTAAACTGAGTTTAAGACCCAGTTCTAAAATTATTTCAGGTGGTAGATCATTATAATAATGGCCTCTAAAGAATCATGTCTCCCTAGGTCAGCGTGACATTCTATTCCTATACCAGAAGGTAGAGTTGGTTTCTCTATCCTCTTCAATCTAGGCTGGTTTTGTGATTAGCTTTGAAGAATAGATTGCATGCACTTAACATCGCATGAGTTCTGGAACTTAGGCCTTAAGAAAACTTGTAGTTTTTCCCTTTCCCCCTAAGAACTCTGAGAGAATCAGGCTGTGAAGAAGCCCAGTCTAACTTGCTGGGTGACACAAGGTGACACAGAGGAGAACTGAAACCATCTGAGAGTAAGCACCACTGCTAAACAAATGAGGAAGGCCATCATAGATCTCTAGTCTCCACTGAACCATCAGATGACAAGGGCCTCAGGGGTAAGACCATCAGAAGAACTACCAGGATCACTAATTCATGGAATCACGATCACGAGAACTAAAAAAACCATTATGATTTGTGGTGGCTGGTTATGCAGTCCAAATAGAAGACAGATATACAACCTCAGAGAACTGTTCTAGAGCTCCTCAAGAAAAACTCATGATTCTTTCTTTTGAGCTTTGTTCATTTTTTCTACCACAACACATAGCTCATATAATTTTTGGTCTACCTGTGTCTGTTTCTTTCATTAGATTAACAGCTTTCGAAAAGCAGAGACTAGGTTTTTACTCACCTTTTTATCCCTGTGACTACTCTAGTGCCTGGTATATAGCAGCTGTGGACATTTATTACCCAGGTTATATGTATACCATTTCCTCAACGGCTTTCACTTGCCTTCTGCAACTCATGGTCAGTCATACATAAAATTGTTCATATCCTCATCATTTTCACTTAATATTCCCTTCATCTTCTTGTTCTTCCTCAACGGCCCTGGTTTCCTGCAGCCCTCTAAGGTGGTGGCTATTTTCCCTCCCATGCCTTACACATCATAGGTTTGAAGGCAGGTAAGTGACACCCTAGCTTCTCATGTCTTCTTTTAGAATATATTCATTCCCTGTCTCTTCTCCCAAAAACAATAAGTTTGACTCTCATGACATCAGATTAAACCACCCATACCTCTTGTTGTGAAAGTCACCTACTGATGCCTAGGCCTCTGTCTCTCATTCCACAAAGATTTTATCTTTATTTATTTATTTTATAAGATTTTATTTATTTATCTGACAGATAAAGATACAGCAAGAGAGGGAACAGAAGCAGAAGGAGTGGGAGAGGGAAAAGCAGGCTCCCCATTGAGCAGGAAGCCTGATATGGGACCCTGGAATCATGATCTGAGCCAAAAGGAGATGCTTAACAACTGAGCCACCCTGGCACCCTTCCATGAAGATTTTAACCACAGACTCACAATCACCCTCTTTAACTAACCCCCGATAGTGATTTCAATATCCACATAGCTCAGTCTTCCCAAATCATGGCCTCTTAGTTCCTGGACCTCCTCTCTTCTACCTCCATCCTATCTCAGTCACTTTTTTTTTTTTTTTAGCCTATCTCAGTCATTTATTTTTTTGTTTTTATTTTTTAGCTTCAAAGTATTTCTCCATGAAATATTTATTAATTACAAATTAATTACAAAGTCAGGAAGATAGAGGCCCCCAAGGGCTGGAGAAGGCCAAGCATGCCCACCAAACCCTCATTGTCCAAACTGGCGTGTAGGAAGGTGGAGGCTGGAAGCTAGAGCTGGGGTGGGAACACGGAGATTCTGCCTGAGTTTTACTCCCCAATAAACTGTCACTCTACTTATTTCACTCTAACCTATTTATCAATAAAAGCTTTTTATCTCAGTCATTTATTGCCATGGTCATACCTCATATCTGTGACCACCAATACATTGCAATTCCTCCATAATTCCAATTTCAAATATTCCACTATCCAATCACCAGTCCCTACATTTCTAGCTCTTACTTTGGCCTCCAATTCCAAAACTCCCTTTTCACCAGACTACAAAGTTTATGGTCATCACTATGCCTCACTGTTCCTCACCCATCTCATGTTTCACTTCCATCCTACTCAGTTAAAATTTAATGGTCAATCATTTCAGTTATTCTCTTGCCTCTCTCTTGATTTATTATACTCTCATACTTGCTATAGCCTTAATTAAGTCTAGCTTTCTACCTGATACATGTCCAAATCCAGAGGGCTAAATGTGCCTGGAGAAAGAATTGCTCCTCTTTAAATTCATAAATATTAATAATCTCAAGAGGGTCCTTAATGCTACCTCACAGTCAAACTCTTTTTCCCTAGACCAGACAATCTCTTTACATCCCTAGATGACTATTCCCCAGCTTCTAATCTCTTCTCAAACCTAACATTTCCACCTTCTCTCCTTTCCATATTACTAAGAAAATAGAAACAATTAGAAGGAGACTCCTACAAGCTCCTACCACTCCACCATGGTTATTTGCAACTCTGTGCATCTACTGTGCCTCCACTCCTCTTTCTATGAATAAATTGTACATATTTCTAACTAGAACCACCCAACTAACATGCACGAGATTCAATCTCTGACCTACTCAATGAGATCACTTCTTAAATTTTTCCTGTATCTCCTGCAGCATTTCCCCCTCTTTAGTGAGTCATTGCCATCATCATACAAGCATGTCACCTTCATATTACTTAAAAATCTACATGTCCTGACTCCATTTACCCCTCTAGATTCTACTGCATTTCTTCCTTTTAAGGAAAACTTCAAAGATTAATTAGTCTCACTACCTCCCATTCTGGCTTGAAACCACTCCAGTAAGGCTTTTTGTGGTCCCTTTCCCCAGACGCTTCGTGGAATGTGCATTTATCAAGGTCAGCAGTTGAATTCAATTGTTGCTAAGTTCTAGGTTGATTCTCAGCGCTTCTTTTACTTGATTATCAGAAACTTTTTTTTTTAAAGATTTTATTTATTTATTTGACAGACAGAGATCACAAGCAGGCAGAGAGGCAGGCAGAGAGAGAGAGAGAGAGAGAGGAGGGAGCAGGCTCCCTGCTGAGCAGAGAGCCCGATGCGGGACTCGATCCCAGGACCCTGAGATCATGACCTGAGCCGAAGGCAGCGGCTTAACCCACTGAGCCACCCAGGATTATCAGAAGCTTTTTACACAGTGGATCACTCCATTCTTCCTTGAAACACTTTCTAGAGAGTCTGGCTTCCAAGAAACCATGTCCTCCTGATTTTCCTCTCTGTCACCAGCTGCTCCTTCTGTTTCTTTTGTGGATTTTTATATGCCAGAACATGCCTGCCTTGGAGACTTAGCACTTGCTTTCTGGAATGCGCTCTCCCTCAATATCCACAAGATTCAATCTTTCATCTCCCTTCCATCTTTACTCAAATATTATCTCTTCAGAGAATTTTTTTGGCCTCCCGTTCCAAAGTTGCAACACTACTATCTCCCTTTCACACTTTATTTTTCTCTTTGGCTTTTATCTCTACCTCAAGTTCTAAAAATCTTTCTTATTTATTTTGTTGTGTCCTCCATTAGAATCTAAAATTTCATGAACAGAAATTTCGATTTTTTTTTCATTTATTTCCAAATCCCCACTGCCCAGCAATATTTAGAAAATAGTAAGCACCCAATAAATATGTGTTGAATGAATGACCAAGTATACTGGGAAAAAAACAGATTAAACTTCTAAAGATAAAAAAAAAGCAATTGAAATGAAACACCTAAAATCTAGATTAAAGAGAAAAACATTTTTCAGAGAATAACATATTATCAACAAAAGTAATACTCCATGGTTCATCTTAGGAGTCTAGCAGAAATTTGATACCCAAACCAGCAAGAAGAGTAATAAGAAGAACAAACTAATCTTCCAAGGGAAATAGATTTAAAGATCCTAAATAACATTTTATCAAACAAAATCCAGAAATGTATGAAAAAATATATCATAGCAAATATTAAAATTCCATTTAAATAAATTTCAAGATTAGAGCAAACTAACAATACAATTATCCTTCATTATCCAGACCTATTTGGTACCTACCTGAGTTCAAACAGTGACAGTCTGAATAATGAGTTAGGATATTTATAGGTACCTCAGTTGAATTTACTTATTTTTTAAGGTGACATATAATATTGATTCTTTTTTTTTTTTGTCTGCTGTTCTATGAATTTTAACCTACGTGTAAATTAATGTCACCATCACCACCACAATCAGGATACAGAATAGTTTCACTGTAACCTTATAAAATTCCTTCAAATTCCCTTTATAGTCATATGCTCCCTCAGCTCTCAATCTTTGGCAACCACTGATCTGTCTCCATCACTAGAGTTTTGGGCTTGTTTAGAATGTCACAAAAATGGAATCATATAGAATACAATCTTTTGAGACTGGCTTCTTTCACTCAGAAAAATAACTTTGAGGTTCATATAAGTTGGTGTCTGTATCAATAGTTCACTCCTTTTTATTGATGAATATGGGTCTACCACAGTTTTTTTATTCATTCACACATTGAAGGGAATTTAGGTTGTGTCCAGGCTTTGGAGATTATAAATAATGTTGCTCTAAAGACGCATGAGTTTTCGTCTACATGCACATTTTCATTTCTCTCAGATAAATACCATGGAGTGGGATTTCTTGGTCATATGGTAAGCATTTGTCTAACATTTTCCAGAGTAGCTGCATTTTTACCTTCTACCAGCAGTGTGTGAGAGTTTCAGTTGCTCCATAACCTCAGTAGCACTTGATATTTTCAGTATTTTTTATTTTAATTATTCTATAATTTGGAAAGCGAATAACTATATTTTGATAATGAGGGAAATACCTAAAATTTTATCTTAACTTATTTGGTTATTTGTTTAGGTATAAGGGACGCATGCCTATGTGGTTAAAATTATGAAGATAAGCAACAAACTGATAAAGATAAGAGTAGATAGTGGTACTTGTGGTGGAAAGGGAGGCAGATGTCTCCACTAGGCTCACGAGGGGCTCTAAGGTACTGATGAAACATTATTTAGGAGGCAGGGTGGTGGACATGAGTGGCCTGTTTTAGTATTATATCTGAAACTATATCCATGCATTTGATATACTTCATAATTAATTTAAAAAATGTCTGAGCATACAAAACACACAAAATCCTCAAAGTAATGCAGAAAAATATACTAAAACCATTCTTTTCAGAGTTCAAGTACAGTGAGTTAGAAACCTAAAAGCATTTTGTAGAATTTGAATGTAAGACTTTCTTAAAGGTTGTTTATAACTAAAATACTTTATTTAATATATCTATGCTTGTGTACATCTCATAGGTCAAATTGCTGATGGGCTATCCAGTTCATTAATGAGCTTGTTTCTTTCCAGAAGCCTCAACCTGTACACAAAAGAGCTGGGCATGGCAAAGAGTAGCTTCTGAAAACCATGACCAGAACTTGACTTTGTTTAAGAAGCACATTGAATGTATCATCTTTACTAGTCACAAATTCTTAGACGTACCTCAGGGCACAATAAAGACTATAAAACCCTTCAGCAGACTTTTCCTATTGCCACCAACATTTGTAAGGAGAATGTTTACCTGTGACAACACTGGGAATTTTGGAGAGAAAGCTCTTGACTGTTCTGATGGGCACACCACCTGTTTTGTCATCTTGCATCTTTGTAATGATGTCTTCGATCTGAAAGAGGATAAAGAAGTGTCATTTCCTCCCATAAAGTAATAGTTTATTAATAGCCAAATGAACATGTATGAACAATAGCGATAAAAAAAGGCCTCCACCTAGACAGACAATAAACACAGTAGCAGGATCTGTAATAAACCAAGCACTGGGGGTGGGAGGGAGGCCATGAGGTTATATATAACAGCATAAAGCGCAGTCTCTAGAAGAACAGACACCTAGATAAAGAAGGTAAGGAGGGAGAAATATTAGGATTCCTAATGAAATCAACTTGTAATTCAATATGCAATGAAACTCCTCCTTCTCCTAGATTTGGTTTATATATAGGCTGAACAGTATGAAGCACCTGGCCTGTGGGACCACTGCAGGATCCAGGCAGAGTCACACAGGAGAAAAAGAAATACTATAAATTAAGACATGAAAAGTTCTAATCCAGAGAAATTAGAGGACAGGTTACAGTGGCTGATTGTGGTAGTGTGAGGGTGATCACTTTACACCAAGATTAAAGTGGGACAAGGACAGAATCTTCCCCTTTTGGACCAAAGAAGACCACCACAGCCATGGTGGGCTGTGGCTTCAACCCAGCGAGATTTTGCTAATAAAACAAGATATTATGTATGTATGTTGAACACAGAACTGAGAGAGAAGATAGATTACTAAGGATGTAGGTGCATAAATTGGGAAACCAATTTGTAGAGAAGAATTTATAAGCCAGATGTAATTTCCTGTGCAGAAAGATTTAGAATAGGACACAGAACAATTTATGACAAGAACATAGATCTTATTGTTTGGGGAGTTGGGGGGTAGGGGGTATCGGGAAAGGGGCAAAGATGATGCTTGATTTTACCACAGATCTCACTCCCCTAAGCAACAGAATATCTGTGAAACACAAAGGTGATCCTCTGAGCACTGCCATAAAACTTGCACATAACTTTAAGTCCAGAAAGCTAAAACTCTAGCCCATCTAGTCTAATAACATACTTGTATTGCAATTTGAGGTTGAATTTCTCAAAGTTACATGGCAACTTGTTTGATAGATATGAATAAGTCATTAGAGACTAGGTTAGGATATAGAATAACTTAATAATAAGATATAATAGCTAAAATATATTAAGAATTTACTGTGTGCTAGGTGTTATTCTAAGTACATGCACATATTATCCTATTTAATCTTCATGATTACTTCACAAGCTAGATTCCACTTGTTATCCTCATTTTTCAGATATCAAACCAGGGTGGATCGGGTCAAGTTCTTCTAAAAAATAACCTTCAAAATCACAATGGCTGAGTATAACCAATTTATTTCTTTCTCTTGCTTCAAGTCTATCACAGGTCACCAGGGGGACTCTGCTCATTGTAATTACTCTGGGACCCAGGCTGATGGAACAGCCACCATCTTGAATGCTGCTCATCATTGTTCTAGAGGGACAAGAGAGAATTCTGGAGAATCTTGCATTGATTATTACATGTTATAGCCAAGAAGTTAGATATAACACCTTTGCTCACAATTCTTTAACGAGAACTAGTTACATGGCACCACCCAACCACAAAGGAGCCAGGGGGTCCAGTTTTCTGGGTGCTGGGAGGAAAGGGGAACTAACAATCTGTGAGTAGCACCAATGACCACCACAGAAGTTAAACGACCTTCTTAAAGTCACACAGCTACCCAGCTGAGTTTAAACACAGCCACAGACCTCAGAGCTCAGGTTTCTAACCCCTGGGCTGGGCTGCCACTCAGTAAGATACCCAGAAAACCAGCCAAGCAGAAAGACTGCTTTCCTCTGGTTATTTCTAGGTTTTCCTGAGAAAGCACTGATAATGAGAAATAATCTTAAGCTCCTGGCCCTTTAAGGGGTGGATGGATATATCAGGCTGAGAAGAAAGGTTATTCTCTAAAGACCTGCATTCTGTTAAAGGACAGGATAAGAAGACTTTTCATCCACATTCATGTTAATCATCTCAGCTTGTGCCCCTACCTTACTGCCCCTAACCTTAACCCAATGATTTAGAGTAGTCTGAGTATTCCTTACTGATAGTCAAGGAGAATTATTCCTAGAAAAAAAAAATGGTCATATTTTCAAAGTAATCTACGCTTTTGATCTGGTGGGCTATCTGATACCACATATATCAGTTACATTGATGCTTTTTATAGAATGGACTCAAAATCATTGGGAATTGGAGGGAAGCCAATATTTCAATTCACTTAGACTCCTGACTTGCCATTCGATGATAATAATTTTGAGTCTCTGCTGATATGGGCTGGATCTAAGGACTGGCTGTGCAGAGGAATGTTCCACAATTCTTTTCTTCCATGCTCTGTGTAGTCATTTCATCACACCACCGAATCTTAAAAGGGACTATTTATTAAAGAAGATCTATCTTCTCATGGGGTCTCACAATGTGTCAAGAGGTATATTATTTATCAGAGGTTACAGTCAGATCAAAAGGACAACCCCCTTAAGTGACCAGAAAGGCAATTACATTGTAGCAATAGTTTACAACACCAGAGGTGTTGAAGAATGTTCATTGGTCCCCAATTTTTGACTCTTCCATAGTATTAATATTTACCCAATTCCATGCCCTGGCCTCAGAGTGGGCAGAAAGTCTGCCCTTGGACTTTTGGGATAGGCCACGTGACTTGCCTGGCTAACGGGAAGACATTGAACATGATATGAGCAGAGGCTTTCAGTGTGCCTGCATGGTCATGCACACCTTCTTCTCTTGCCTTCCTGTCTCAGACAGTTGTTCCAAGGTTGGGGGGTGGGTGGTGAGAGACATCTGGAGCAGAAGGGACCCTACCTGCAGCTAGGTAGGTCAAGCCTCAGTTGACCTGCCCACTCAGGAGCTTATGGCTATATACCCCTGAGTTTGGGTGGTTCGCTAGAAAAAATGTGTCTCTAGTTTGCTGATGCAATGGAGCTTTAAAATAAAGGCACCTATCAAAAATTGCTGAAGCCAAAAAACCCTTAGCAGTAAGAATCAATGAGTCCTAGAGGTGGGGCGTGCTAAAATCCAATGCTATTTAAGGATGCAGAAATTCCAATTATACCATCCACCATTTACTTAAAAATTCTCAGGGCCTCTACTCTTCTGTAGTCCATTCTGTTGTTGTGTTAGGAAAATTTGTGATAGCTGAGTTTGATTCTGGAACATGGTCTTGTGCAACATCAGTTCATAATACTACCTCTGAATTATTATTATTATTATTATTATTATTATTATTATTATTATTGGTCCTGGTTTCTGATGAAATGCCAAGAGTACAGACCTACCTACCAAAAAATCCAAAGTGGTCTCCAAGGGGATTATATAAATTACAATGGCAAACATTTCAGAACAGGTACATATGATCAACGCTGCCCTTGGTATTGTTTTAAATAAATGATCTAATTTATTTCTCAGTCTTAAAAGTTACTTAGTAAAGATGTTGAAATTAGGCTGAGAAAGGTTAGATTTCTCCATGAACAAAATGGCTAGTAAGTGGCAAAGCCCAAACTCTTGTCCAAGTCTTCCTGACTCTAAGCCCCAAGCTCCAGCAACTCCAAGATTCATCTTATTTTCAACCAGTGTCTGCTGACATGCTCTTCAGATACAAGGAACTTAATACTGTTTGCACTGAAGGGGAAGTTCAGCTCAGTCATAAGGGGGTGGAGAAGGAAACAGAGAAATCAATCCAGATAATCAGATTATCAACCATCTCAGGATTTATTTTGGTCCAACAACGGCTGATGCCTAGCAGCTCTGTGTTTTTCCCTTTTCCTGGAGACTTAATGAGATTTATCTTCTACTGGTAGATCACAGCTCCTGGGACCAGGGAGATGGGAAGGTATCTACTTATATTTTCTTGGCTACTCAGTCGCATCTAACTTTTGACACCTTTTGTTTCTGGAGAAGAACAACAGTAATTCCTGACACCCTTTAATACAGAGCTGTGTGTCATGAGGGAGAATGTTGGACCCAAGTTTCCCTGGGCCAGTCAATATGAGGTGGCCCTGATTTAGCAGCGAGCGATGCAGAAAACCTCGTTGGCCAGCTCATCAGGTTCTGCCAGGATGAGTCCCAAGAACCAGGACAACCTCCTAAAAAGGAGCTCAAAACTCAGCACTGACAGGCAGATAGAACTTTCTTCCAAACAGCAGGACAGATGGAAACCATTGCACCACAGGGTGGGTTTCCTTGGAACTGAGGAATGTCATGAGACAGTAGACGGAATTCTCTGATGGAGCTGTGGAGTGTGAGAGAGGGGTGAGGAGCAGCGACCACCTCTCCACAAAGTGAGGCCACAGTAGGAGCGCAGGAAGAACACTGGTCGGAGGCCCAGGAGAAATGATAGCCTTAGCTTCACCGATTTTCTGGAGAAGTAAACTCTCTGGACTTTACTGCCTCAACTCTACAGTGAGGAGCTTGGTCACTAAAATGAGATCTCTAGTTCTAAGACATGAGAGGCTTCTCTGGCTTGACAAATGCAAAGCTGTCTGCGAGGAAAGGAAAGGACAGGACAGGCAGTCGGGCCTCTGGGTCCCCATTCTCCACGCTGCTCACCTGCCAGGTGGTTCCGTGCAGAACCCTCTCTTGGGCTGAGGCACAAGGTGGTGTGCTGAGCAGGACTAGGGAGTTTTGATGCTTTCAGAAATCATTTTGGACAAATGACATTAGAAGCCAGACAGAGACATGATCCAAAGAGGCCCTGACACTGCTCTTTATTGATCGGTCCGCGCTCGCTCATCTCTGCTGATACAGATGGCCCTCCTAACAGAAATGACTAAGGGCCAATATTAGTTTTGTGTGTGTAAATTAATTATCTGGTGAACTGATTTATTTAGCTTGTCCAATTTTTCCTCAGTGGAAGATTAAAAAACTAAGAATAGCGAAACTATATTGCCATTATTAAACCATAAGAGACTCTTAATCTCACAAAACAAACTGAGGGTTTCTGGCGGGGGAGGTGGGTAGGGAGAAGGTGGTTGGGTTATGGACACTGGGGAGGGTATGTGCTATGATGAGTGTGCTGTGAAGTGTGTAAGCCTGATGATTCACAGACCTGTATCCCTGGGGCTAATAATACATTATATGTTAATAAAAAAAATAAAATAAAAAATAAATTAAAAAAATAAAGATGCAGGAACACTTAAAAATATATATAAATATTATATATGTATGTGTATATATAAATTAAAAATATATATAAAATACAAAATTAAAAAGATATAAATATTATATATATGTATGTGTATGTATTGTATGTGTATATATATCTATACATATAGATATCTATATGTATAGACATATATATGTATATATACATAGATATACATAGATATAGATATATATGTATCTATAGGTATATATATCTATAAGTATATATAGGTATCTATATACATATCTCTCTCCACTACAACATTAGCAAAAAAAGTATGCCTTAGGCATGAAGGTCTTTTTCATTGAAGCATTTCATTTTGACTTTGCAATCAATTGCCTATTTCTTACCACTAATGCCTGTCACTCCAGCTCCTGCATTTCATTCAAGACCCCCTCTGTTTTGGTGTCTGTGAATGAGTGAAAAGGACTCCTTGGACACGTCTTTTCAGCCCAGAGGCAGGACTCAGAGTTGGCAGATGATAATCATATTTCTTAACCCGGAATGTGTATGCTTCACTGAACATGCTCTGTTCCATATGTGCTCCATGAGATCGGGCTATTTTTCATTTCTATTTTTAAAAACATAGCACACGGCTACTCTCACCTTATAAATGTAGTCAGCTTCCCTTACTGGGTTAGTGGACATTTACTGAGCGCCTACAAAGTGGCAGGCAGAGTTTCAATTTCTCCTGTTACAGAAGTGAGTAGGACAGTCTGTTCCCTTTCACCATGAACTAATACATTTCAGAAAGATTCAGGGCTTGAGGCTCAAAGTTCTCAAAGTTAAGGATGTGGCAGCAGAGCCAAGTATGGGCTCCAAAGATGCTTGACAGTGAAACACAAAGTAGTAAGAAATAGCACTCTCAGAGGTCATCACAAGGGGAACCCCCCTCCCTTTTTCATCATCCTGTTCAAAAGACGATGATTTCAAAGGCAGGAGGGGAATTCTGAGAGTCCTTGTGGTGGCCATGACAGTTATTGAAATACTTGTTAATTTGTTTTCCCTTAAACATGCTTTTGAATCATTGTTTCAGTTTGAAATGCTTTTGATAGAAAG